>NW_020955199.1:4189712-4251193 GCF_003031625.1 Empidonax traillii
TAGCATCTTAACTGTATATAACTGTAATTTGCGTAAATATAGATATATTTTTATATAAGCAGCTTGACTTTGAGTTCTTTAATTTTTATAGTTTCTTTTCCTTTAACCAAAGGGAAAAAGGGAGAGGGGAAGGGAGCTGCTGTCGTAACTTTCAGACATTTAGCAGGAAGCCAGGTCCAAACCGTCACATTTTTTGGTGGCCTGTACGGGGAGATTGTTTTGGTTATCTTGGTTTGTTTTGGAACAGTTACCGGGAAAACTGCCAAGAGAGGCTTGTTTATATAAACAAACCTATTGTTTAGGAACAGAGAGAAAGAATAATATAACTATGGCTATTCTAACTACTTGTTTCATTGTATTAGCTATATTTGTGCCTGTTTTGGGCTACCCTGTAGGGAAACGCCCAACTGGAGATGAATGAGATGACTATGTCCCCTTCTTTGATTGAAATGAATGGAAGGAGTATCTCACTTTCCTTAACTGGAATGAATGGAAGGTGTATTTCACTTCCCTTAATTTTGACATTAAAGGCCTGCTAAAGGAAATCCCCATCATTACAATTGGCTCTAATTTTTACTTAAATTGTTTAGTAACAATCCTAATACTGGTGAAAGCGGTGAAAGAGTTATTTAAAACTGGACGAATAGTGTTGTGTTGCCTTCTGTACTGTAGAAAAGACCTCTAGAGAATTCGCTGAAACTTTGGGAAGGGTCTTGGAAAGGCCAGTTTCTGGATGGCAAGGAGCATGGGCAAATTTCGGCAAACTAATAGGGCGTGTGACACCTCCCATTGTTTGAAACTTCACACCAGAACAAGTGTCTAATCCTAATGAGATGGCACGTTGTTTAGTTGAAGAGTGTCTTTCATACAATAATCCAAATACGCAGCTCCTTGCTTTATGGTGGAGTCTAGTAACAGCTTATGGAGCTGCCATAAATCACTATCAAAAGCCTAAGGCAGAGGCAGAAAGTCAAACTATGTCGCCTGAAACAAATGATGCCCCTATTGAGTCTACAGACGTTGGGATACAGACTCAACCTGAAATCAGCACCGTCTCTGTTAAACTAACTAAGTGTGGAACACAAACTCAACCCAAAATCAGCACCATCTCTGTTGAACTAACTGAGTGTGGAACACAAACTCAACCTGAAATCAGCACCATCTCTGTTGAACTGACTGAGTGTGGAACACAAACTCAACCCGAAGTCAGTGCCGTCTCTGTTAAGCTGACTGAGTGTGGAACACAAACTCAACCCGAAGTCAGTGCTGTCTCCGTTAAGTCAACTGAGCATGGAACACAGACCCAACTTGAAGTCAGCACAGCTTCTGCTAAATCCGTTGAAACTGGAGTCCAGACCGTAGATCTCATGAACACTGGAACTCAAACTACAACATCTAATGTTAAGACTACCACGGAGATGAAGACCCAAACTACCAACCCGAGAATCACTATTGCTCCCCTAACTAAGAAGAAGATATGGATAAGGGATAGTGCAAAAGCTACAAGCCTAGTTCCACGATTAAGGCGTATAAAAGAAGAAGAAGAAAAGGAAAAAGAAGAAAAAGAAGAAAAAAAAGAAGAAGAAGAAGGAGCAAAGGGACTTGCCAGCCCCACAGAACCTATCCCATCCAGCTATGTAGTAGTGAACGAATGGACTGCTGCAAAAGAAAAAGAAGCGGCAGCGAGAGAAGGAGCGCGCCCAAAAGAATTAGAAGCACGCCCAAAAGAAAAGAAAACACACCTAATGGAAGAAGGGGCAGCAGCACAAATGGCCAATAAACCACCAAAAAAAAGGCTGATACCCAAATATTCTCTTCTTGACTTTCCAGCGGACGATACAGAAGAACGGTTGAAACCTTCATCCCAAAATCTGAAGGACTACTCGCTACCTCCACCTCGAGGGCTTAGACAATGGAGCAGAAGCCTATCCCTGCTACATGCTCAGTCTCTGCCTCCACGTAAAAGAGGCAGAGAGAGAGAAAAAGCGGTTCCACGTAGAAGCGTCAAAAGGGAAGTAGAAATGGTTCCACGTAGGAAAGACCCTTATTCCGGAACAAAAGTTGTGCGAACGAGTAAGGTACTGCGAACAATGACCCCAGCAGAGCTCCGGGATCTACAACGGGATTACAGCCACTGGCCTGGTGAACAAATTCTCACCTAGCTGGTACGATGTTGGGATAATGGAACCAAAAGTCACTTGTTAGAGGGTCATGAGGCACAGCAACTAGGATCCCTCGCTATGGATCATGAAATAGAACAGAAAATCGCGAGAAAGACATACAATCTCAGTCTCTGGCTCCGAATCCTCCATGGTGTGAGGGAAAAATACCCATTTAAAAAATATTTAATGAGTTCGCCAAAGAAGTGGACGACTGCAAAAGAAGGCGTCCAATACTTAAGAGAATTAGCCATGCTGGAACTCATATATTGCAATTCAGATTATTATAACTGTTTGGAACCAGAGAAGATTGCCTGTACAGAGCCTATGTGGAGGCAAGTGATTAAAGGTGCCCCTGCATCGTACCTCAACTGTTTGATATCAATTTACAATCCAAAGACGAATGAACCAACTGTGGACACCATGTGTTCATGGATAAGGACTATAGCCGAAAATTTAGAAAAGTCCTCTGATGCCCGACACCGACCTACCCATCCTAAGGAAGCACTGAAGAGGCCCTATGAATATTTCAGATATGAAGACGACTATAAGAACAAAGATAATAGAGTTTACATAAATTATAGAGACTATAGAGGCAGACCAATAAAGTGGTTTCGACCACGATTTCGACCTTGATCTTAGTCCCAACCTCGTTCACAGTCTCCTTTCCTAGCACGCAGAAGGAGAGGATACCCCAAACGGAAATCACGCAACCAACTGTAGTCCTATCTGCGTGGTAAGGGAGAAAACATGAAGAAGTGGGATAGTGCACCCACTTCCAAACTTGAGGCCAGAGTAAAAGAATTACAACAAAAGGAAGACAACAAAAGAGTTGTCTATATGGTTGATGCAGATGCCCTGCAATCCCTGAAACACAAAAAGATGGAAGTCCGCTTTGACAGTAACAAGAAAGCTTCTAAGAAGGCAAAGTCAAAGTCAGACGATGAATACTCTGATCAAGACCAATAGAGGGGCCCTGCCTTCTGCCAGAAGAAAGACAGGGACCAGGAAAATAATAGGGTTTACTAGGCTGTATGGGTTCGATGGCCTGGCACATCGGATCCTCAGAGATACCAGGCTTTGGTAGATACTGGTGCCCAGTGTACTTTAATGCCATCGGAGCATAAGAGTGTGGAGGCTGTTTCTATTTCTGGAGTGACCGAAGGGTCTCAAAAATTGTCAGTGGTAGAAGCCGATATGAGCTTAACAGGAGACCAATGGCAAAAGCATTCCATTGTGACAGGGCCAGAAGCCCCTTGCATTCTTAGTATGGACTACCTAAAAAGAGAATACTTCAAAGACCCGAAGGGGTACCGATGGGCTTTCGGTGTAGCCACGGTGATTAAAGAGAAGTCCAAGCAATTGTCTGCCCTATCTGGCCTCTCAGAAGACCCTTCCGTTGTGAAACTACTCCGAGTCAAAGATCAACAAGTGCCTATAGCCACTGCAACTGTACACAGGCGACAGTATAGGACAAACCAAAATGCTGTGATCCCCATTCACAAGACGATCAGGAAGTTAGAGAGCCAAGGGGTGGTCAGCAAAACACACTCACCCTTCAACAGCCCTATCTGGCCTGTACGTAAATCTAATGGAAAATGAAGACTAACAGTAGACTATCGTGGCTCGAATGAAGTCACGCCACCATTAAGTGCTGCTGTACCAAACATGTTGGAGCTCCAGTACGAGCTGGAGTGGTATGCCACTATTGATATTGCTAATGCGTTTTTCTCCATTCCCTTGGCAGCAGAGCACAGGCCACAGTTTGCTTTCACCTGGAGGGGTGTGCAGTACACCTGGAATCGACTGCCCCAGGGGTGGAAGCACAGTCCAACCATTTGCCATGGACTGATCCAGGCCGCCCTAGAGAAGGGCAAAGCCCCAGAGCACCTGCAGTACATCGATGACATCATCATATGGGGGAACACAGCAGAAGAAGTTTTTGAAAAAGAACAAAACATCATCCAGATTCTCCTTGAGGCAGGTTTTGCCATCAAAAGAAATAAAGTCAAGAGACCTGCCAAATAAATTCAGTTCCTAGGGGTGAAATGGCAAGATGGACGTCGTCAGATTCCAACAGACGTCATCAATAAGATCGTAGCAATAGCTCCACCGACAAACAAGAAAGAAACCCAAGCTTTTCTGGGAGCCACAGGCTTCTGGAGAATGCACATTCCCAAATACAGCCAAACTGTAAGCCCTCTTTACTTTGTAACCCATAAAAAGAACAACTTCCAATGGGGTCCTAAACAACAACAGGCTTTCAGGCAAATCAAACAAGAGATTGCACATGCTGTGGCTCTTGGGCCAGTCAGGACGGGACCAGATGTAAAGAATGTACTTTACTCTACAGCTGGAAATAAAGGTCCCTCCTGAAGCCTCTAGCAAAAAGTGCCTGGTGAAACGCAAGGGCGACCACTTGATTTCTGGAGCCAAAGCTACAGAGATTCTGAAGCCAATTACACCCCTATGGAAAAAGAAATCTTAGCGGCATATGAAGGCATACAAGCAGCCTCAGAAGTAATTGGTACCAAAACACAGCTCTTCCTGGCACTCCGATTACCAGTGCTAAGCTGGATGTTCAAAGATAAAGTGCCCTCTACGCATCATGCCACCAATGCCACGTGGAGCAAGTGGATGGCCTTAATCACGCAACGTGTCCGAATGGGAAACTCGAATCGCCCTGAAATTTTAAAAATTATAACCAATTAGCCTGAAAGTGGAAACTTCAGTCTAGCAGATAAAGAAGAAGAAGAGCCAGTGAGTCGAGCTGAAGAAGCTCCGCCATATAATCAGCTGCCAAATGAAGAAACACGCTACGCCCTTTTCACTAACGGTTCTTGCTGCATTGTAGGAAAGAGCAGGAAATGAAAAGCAGCTGTGTAAAGTCCCACCCGAAGGGTGGCAAAAGCCACTGAAAGTAAAGGCAAATCGAGTCAGTTTGCAGAACTCAAAGCTGTCCAATTGGCCCTGGACATTGCAGAAAGAAAAAGATGGCCAAAGCTCTACCTATACACCAATTCGTGGATGATAGCCAATGCCCTTTGGGGATGGCTAAACAGGTGAAAGAAAATGAATTGGAAACGTAAAGAAAAACCCATCTGAGCTGCCGATTTATGGCAAGACATCGCTGCCAGAGCAAAGAAACTGAATGTGAGAGTCCGCCATGTCGATGCCCATGTGCCCAAAGATCAAACTAATGAAGAACATGCTCATAACAAACAGGCAAACCGTGCTGCACAAGTCGAAGTGTCACAAGTAGACCTAGACTGGCAGCAAAAGGGAGAATTATTCCTAGCTCGATGAGCCCATGATGCTTCAGGCCATCAAGGCCGAAATGCCACCTATAAATGGGCACGAAACCAAGGGGTAGATATAACCATAAACACTATTTCCCAAGTTATTCATGACTGTAAAACCTGTGCTGCCATTAAACAGGCCAAAAGGTTAAAGCCCCTGTAGTATGGTAAACGCTGAAACAAGTATAAATACGGAGAAGCATGGCAGATTGATTACATCACATTGCCACAAACCCGCCAAAGTAAACACTATGTGCTTACCATGGTGGAAGCGACTACTGGATGGTTAGAAACATATTCAGTACCACATGCAACAGCCCAAAATACCATTCTAAGTCTTGAAAAGCAAGTCCTGTGAAAACATAGCACTCCAAACCGAATTGAGTCAGACAATGAAACTCATTTTAAAAATAATCTAGTGGCCACTTGGGCACGGAAGCATAGTATTAAATAGGTATATCACATTCCATATCATGCACCCGCTGCTAGAAAAGTCAAAAGGTGTAATAAACTATTAAAAACAACTCTAAAAGCACTAAGTGAGGAAACTTTCAAAAACTAGAACAAGCACTTAGCCAAGGCCACCTGGCTAGTTAACACCAGAGGCTCTGTCAATCGAACTGGTCCTGCCCAAGCAGAATCCCTCCACACTGTAGATGGAAACAAAGTTCCAGCGATCCATCTAAGAAGTATGTTAGAAAACGCTGTTTGGATTACTCCTTCCTCAGGCCAAAACAAACCCATTCGTGGGATTGTTTTCGCTCAAGGGCCCGGAAATACCTGGTGGGTAATGAGAAAAAATAGAGAAATCCACTGCGTGCCCCAAAAAAATTTAACCTTGGAGAAAAACTAATCATGTGCTTTGAGTTGTGTTTTGCAGGAAACCAGTCACCAAATAAAAAAGGCCTGAACAATTGATGCCAGTATCCAGTAATATACCAGCCCAGACCAGAGGAAAAGCCCTGAAAACCAAAACTGTAATTGTGACCTAAGGGCCAAGAATGAAAACAAAGCTAATCCTGATGCTAACGCTGATTCTTCTACAACAAGATGAATACTCTGAAGAATAAACAAAAACTATATACAAATATGTATATGTGTATATATGCGCAGAATATAAATAAACGCAAAATATAAGTTTTACGTAAAAGTAGTATAGAATAAGAAGTGGAGAATGTAATGGTTTTAGTCTAGGCCTTCCTGGTAACCAGTCCGTAACCAAGGAAGTAGCCAAGTACCCAGTATTCCATACAATTTTTTACGTAAACCAGAGTATAAATAAGTCGGAGATTAGAGACCTCGCTCTCTTCTCTTCTGGCGAGGTTTGGGAACAGTAGGTCCCTGCGTTGGTCTCACTTATCTAAGGCTGAGGCCTGCAGAGTTCACCGTCCTACCACGTGGAGGTTTGGAAAGTGCTGGCTGTGACTGCCGATCCTGCTGTTCTAAGGGACGTGGTGAGATGTGTTTTGTGAGTTATTAGTATAGTTTGATCTAGTATACCTGTTCGGTGTCCCCTTTTTCGCTTTCCCTATCCCTGCGGGGGGTGGACCCCCCTTTCACTGTGTATATAGCATCTTAACTGTATATAACTGTAATTTGCGTAAATATAGATATATTTTTATATAAGCAGCTTGACTTTGAGTTCTTTAATTTTTATAGTTTCTTTTCCTTTAACCAAAGGGAAAAAGGGAGAGGGGAAGGGAGCTGCTGTCGTAACTTTCAGACATTTAGCAGGAAGCCAGGTCCAAACCGTCACAGTCAAACATCCTAATTCCTATTAAATTAAACTTATATAAGTAAAATATTTTTTTCTTTAAGATAGTTACATTATTTAATTATTGCAAATCAATATTTCCAACATTTTTCCTTCTGTGGTCTTTATAGAATCCTTAAGCTTTTTCTTTCTCTGTTTCTTATGTGTGTTGCCCTTTCTGTCTTCTCTGAGACAAATTTGCCAATCCACTTCGGTGGTCTTTGGTTTAAGATTGTAAAAGTTGTTTGGTTGCTGTCTTTTGAGTTAGTGAAAATATTGGTCCTTATGGTTTCACTATTTGGTTGAGAATATATATATAAATATATCCCATTACACTTTGATAAAAACTTAAAATTACCTACCCAAAAAAAAAAATAAATCCTGGAAATAAAACTCAATCATCAAATATTGTCTCTTGAATTTCATGACATAGGATGTGTCATAGTGGGCTTATACTTTGGATAATTTGTCAGTTAGGAGAAGTCACCCCATAAAGATTGGTACCAAAAATCTCAGTGTTTCTCAAACTAACAAATAAACTAATATTCTCACGGCAGAAATAGGTCTTAAGGGTGTTATCAAACAGAGTAGAGAGGATTTAAGAGTAAAATGTAAACAAAGCAGTGATGGACAATTTTGTTCCATAACATCGCATGTTATGGAACAAAACCAACCCTGACCTCTGCAACTCTTCACATGGACTTGGGCTTTGAATTAGAAACTCAAGAAACTCTTGTAATTTTATTCCATTTTGAATAGTCGTTGATAGTGTTCTTGAGGGTAATTATTAAACATTATTAATTTATAAAATTTAGAGGATATGACTGTACTACAAGCATGTTTCCCCCTACAGGAGTTTCTCTAGGAAAAAAAATTAGCCTAAAGTAATCCTAAAGAAAATCTACTCTACTGTATTTGTCCAGAAAAGAGAACAAATAATTAGCTACTTACTACATTGAAAATGATAAATTAGAAAACTATTTATCTAAGATGAAACTTCCTTTCTTCCTGTATTCTCAGAATATACTGGTGGTTCTTGAAAAAAAACCAACAAAACAACAAAATAATAATAAATTTCTCTAAGTGGTTTTTGACATAAATACATTTGCATGTTTGTGAGCATACACATAAGAGAATAACTGATTAAAAAGAAGTATGAAAAGATATGAAAAAAGCTAATGTCACTGACAGAATAAGGCAATAGGTCACTTAATTTTTATCAGCTTTAGATATATAGATATGTATATATATATAATTCCACCACTCTTCACTGTCCCCAGCACATCCATAACTTAACAAGGCTGCAGTGTTAGACACTAGCATTCTCCTTTTAGCCAAGGAAGAGAAATAGTCATCTGAATGATCTGCTTTAGGTCAAATGACATTTTAGATTAAGGGATAGATGAACTGTTCTCTTTTTCTCACCATCCACAGTAAAGAAATTAGCTCATGACCAGCTCATCATCTGAATTCCAACAAAATCCATGGGATGGGATTGATCTGTCAGGTGTTCTCAGATTATTAGCTGTTAAATATGTGATGAGAGGAGAAATTAAATACCTGTGCATATAGACAGAGAAAAGGAGGGTTTTAAAGCTCCTGCAAACCAATTTAGTTCTCCTACTCTAAGGAGGAGTTTTTACTAATGGGAGAGGTCATTTTACACTGCAGACAGAGATTGAGGTGATCACCCTCACTGTAAGTCCCAGTGCACAGAATCTGAAGGTAAATCACCCATTTTATTTTCTTTTAAATGTCGTTCTTTCAGCTGCAACAGAGCTGAGGTGGAACAGAGGGAGGAAGCCTGATGCAGCACACTTACAGCCAAAACCAACATGAACAAATACAGGGTGGAAAAGCTCTTTAACAGCAATTCAAAACTAAAGATGTGATATTGTCTCTGCCTCAGAAAAACCCTGAACTTTGCAAAAAGCTGGGCATGCCTGACCTGATTCTATTTCCCTCTGAAGCAACTCTTTCAAGCTACATTCAGAGACAGGATATTTGGTAAGCTGTGAAAAGCTATTTTCATAGTTCATCCTTGGCTTTATTCTTTAGATTCAATGTGATATAGTAATGCTGATCTTATGTTTTTATATACCCTTTCTTCATTTATTCTCGATAAGTCAAAGCAGATCCTTGCACCTGTATCTGTGTTGTAGGGTGAATTCCCATTAATGGCAAAGTCCCTAAATACTCACTGATATGATCTTTGTCTCAGTGTTGCATGGCAAAAGCACTTTGTAATGAAAAATCTAAATTTTTGCTCCCTAGGATCTGTTCTATCAATCTCATGCAAAAGGACAATTCAAGGCCCATTATTGGCAGGGATTTTGTTGTTCTGTTCCGGGAACTTTGGATTGATCAAACCCTGTGCAATAACCTGTAAAACAAACCACTCTCCAGGTCTGAGGTCACCAAGAGCCAGGAGAGTTTATGCGTTCCCCAGACTTGTTCAGTATCTCAAAACCAAAGAAAACCAAACACTCAAAAGCGAAAATGTTCTTCCTTTTTGTACAATCTATGATACAGAAGGCAATACATCAAACTTTGGTGGTACAAGTCCATACAGCTTTAACTTCAGGTGCCCTAAAAAATAAAGAAGGGGAAGATGTAGAGAGCTGAGACTATATGGCCCTGAGAGGAACTTAGAAGGGGAACTTTGCAAAATGAATGAGATCGTGGTGAGATGTGTGGGTGAAAACCACAAGAGCACAATATTCTAGTGAAGAGCAAGTGCTTGACTAAAAGTAGATAGGAGAGTTACTAACAGGAATTTACTGTGGATATAACGAGGTATATAAACCGTGAAAGAACTGTAATAAATGATCTCATTGTTCCACTCTCCTTGGGGTCTGTGCCTTCATATGGCACACCTTTCTGTAAATTTGGGTTATATGCTCTGAAATGCAGACATCAAGCATTCTGAACTGATGAGACTCAAGAGATGTTTGGTACTTTGAAGTCTTTGCTCAGAATTTTGAAGTAAAAACTCCATCCCTTTAAATTCATATGTTTACGAACATTTATACGTGATAAAGCAAAAGAAAATGTAAAAGTAAAAATGAAACAAGCAAACAAAAAAGATCCACAAAACCAACTCTTTTGTAGAGGAAAAGGAAAGCTAAATGCTGAAAGATTTTTATGTAGGTCATTACATCATTACTGAGTTCTCGTTGCTTTTTTATTAATCAGACAATCAAAACCTTGAAGGTAAAACCTAGAAAATCCTTCTTAAGTTCCATTTTCTGAGGATCATCTGCAGGTCTGACTTTCTTTTCTTTCTTTCTTGGATGGAATTAATGGCTTCAGCAGATTTTACATTTTAGGTTTCTCTGATTGTTTTAGAATATTAAACATAAACCTTAGAGATACTTTATTTATTGTCAGAAAAATGTTAGCTAAACTTAGCATCTATCACTTTTAATTGCTAGTGTTTTGCATTATCCTTTCTTTCTCTTTATGTCTGCTGAATTTGGTTTTAGGACTTCTTCTAACATTTTTTTTTTTTTTTGCAGGGTATTTTTCCATGAAAAATATCTTCTTTTAAATGAATGTAGGATGGTTTGAAATTAAATTAAAAATTAGGTTCTTAATGTGCTTCAGGCATGATTATACCACCCTCACAAATCCTCCTTCTGTTCTCCACTCACATTTAAATATCCAAATGATAACTTTTCCTCCAGTAAATTAAAAGAGGAAGAAGATTTCACAATTAGGTCATATACTGATAAGTCTCAGGTTAGCAACAATTAGTCTTTGTACATCTCATTTTACCTGTAATCATTGGGAAATCTTGTCCTGACAAGACTAGTCTGTTT
This sequence comes from Empidonax traillii, assembly GCF_003031625.1. NCBI lineage: Eukaryota > Metazoa > Chordata > Aves > Passeriformes > Tyrannidae > Empidonax > Empidonax traillii. The sequence goes on from NW_020955199.1 coordinate 4,200,745, forward strand.
TGCATCATCTTTTTCTTCATGTCACCTGCCTCTTTTTCCCTTCTGTATATCTATTACAAGATATGAGCCTCTTTGCTCAGCTATCCCATGTCTTCCTCCCAGGTGGCACAATCCCAATACAAAATAATATTTGCCAAAGGTCTACCTACTGTAAGATACTTTTATTTCCAGTATATATTCTTCTTCTGGTAATATTAGGCTATTGAAAAATGCATGTTCAAATCAAATTCTTTGTTCTCTAAAAGATTAAGTATATAGGTTCTTTGAATTTCTGATATGATACTTTTAGGGTTGGTCTTCAAATTCTTCTGCAGGTTGTTAAAATTCTAGAGAGCGAGTAAGAAAATTACTAATTTCCTTCATGCTACTATGGAAAGAAGGCAAGATAAAAATATTTTAAGCTTTTAACCACGACTAATTACATAACTTTCTACTTGAAGTTTTATAGATCCATTTTAGATTTTATCCTGAGAATCAAAATCTTAGCAAGTCTCTATAGAGCCTGTTAATCTTCAAAAAAACAAAAATCTTTGAGTTATTTGACTTTTAAGTGGTTTTTGTTTCAATACGCAGTGATAATTTAGTTTAATTCTTTAAAATAAAGTGATATACTTTCGATGGTTCTTGTCCCAGGTTTTATAGGTAAAACTAGATTTTTGCTAGAATTTAAAGTAAATAATCTGAAATGTCCTTGATTTTCTTTTGTAATGTTTTTGTAAAAATATGATTTGGAGAGCACCCTGCTGATATGCATAAGAACTCAAGCAGGCAACAAGGCGCAAAGTGTAAGTACGCAATTAGTATCCAGTACTCACATAATTATATGCTTTTCTTTGTTAAATACTTTGAAGTCTGCAAATAAGATTACAGACTAGATGGTGATGCTGCTCTGATATTCTGTTCCTTTGTTATTAGTGTTTAAAGCACAACATATTCCTCCCCTTCACATAATTTATATCCCTCTTAGCTCCCAAAAAAGCAAAAACTGAATAGAAAAAAAGTGAAAAAGAAAAAATGTGAAAATGTCTTTCTTCTTCTTTTATTTTTTCTGAAAATATAAAAATATCTTGATCATGTTCCTGGTAGCAGCTTTTCTTTCTGCCATAGTTCTACCAAGAGAACCAAGCACCTGAGGGATCCATGCATGTGATTCACATGTAGAAATGAAAAGTATGCAGACTCCAAAAATAAAAGCTTCTGGTTTATCATATATCATTAATATGCAGTGGGATTTTCATAGTGATTCATATTTAGTATAGGTATTTACTGATGAAGTCAGTGATAAATTTTCCACCGAATTCAGAATTCAGACCACTTGGAATACTCTTTGAAAAGTCTCCCAAAACACAGCATGAAACAGGGAGGAAGAAAGTCAAACATAGGATTAGAAGGAAATTTTAAAAAAAAAAAAAAATCTAATACCTTTTCCTTTTTGTTCAACAAAGTAAAAATCAAGCCTTACTCACAACCATGACTTGAGGAAAGGTCTCTTCACACAGAAGCCTTATTTCCATAGAAGGCCTGATGAAGGATCCAACCCTCATTCTTTATTCTGTATAGTACTTTTTTCTCAACTAACTGTCTAGATAAGAGAGGACAGACACTAATCTTCTTACAGATGTGAGGTGTCCTTCCAGCTGGGCAGGTTTTACTGGACTCAGAACCCCCTGAAACCAGACTTTTGAGTGTAAAAATTCCTGTAATAAAGGTGTAACACTCAGAAAATCCAGAGCATATTGTGGCTAAGTACTGACAAGTGCCTTGACCTCTATTTCTCACAGAATTTCTGAGAAAACTCTTTACTTTTTATATGCACCAAAGGGTCTGTGGCTTGGGACACACCATTTTTAGTTGTAACAAGATATGCTTATTTTTTCTTGAGTCCATTTTGAAGCATTTCTTTGTTTGAGCTCAAGTTGAAGAACTATAAAAAAATTACTTTTAGAAAACTTTCGAACACCCTGCAGTTCATTTAGTTCTTCCACTTCTGAGAACAAAGTCCGTACGGACCAGACTACCTAGAAATTGTTCAAGTACTAAGGTAAGCATGCAATATTAATAGTGGATGAAAAGTGAAAATAGTTTCTGAATTATTATGTTTATATTACTTAAAATGTATACAATGAATGCTAGAATTTGTAAAAGTAACTTAAAAATAATTTTTTATTGAAAATAAATGTTTGATTTGATTAATATGAATTATATTTTCAATTATTTTTTATTAAGTAGCTATATTTCTTTGAAAGACTTTCCTGCTGATATATTTGAAAATGTATTACCTTACTGAGAACCAAATGTGCACTGAATCTCTTATGCTTTCTTATCTTCAAAAATTGGGTGGACTCTGCTTTAAGAAGCTTCCCAACGATCTGCCAAATTTTGACACTGTTATTGCAAAAGATACTGAAATATTCCCCCAAAATCAGATTTATAGCACTACTACAGCACAGGAGTATATCCTCTGCATAGCAAGACTGTCACAGATGCTCTCATATGTCAATTCCATTCATGATAATTATAAGGGCTAGGGATGGAGTATAAATGAAACATGGATGGCAGAGGTTCCTTTCTGCTCCTGTAATTTTTGGTTTTACAGGAAATCCCTGTGGCCCTTTGTAAGTAACTCAAGGTAGACAACCATGGGAAGAACAGACTGGCTGTGTTATTTTAGGGTAGCATCCCTCTCCAATGTTGATAGTCTGGGAAGTGCCACTATTTTGCATCACACCCTTTCAGAAGAAAATTTTTCCATCTTCCTTAAGATATGCTTGAATCTCTTACTCCTTCTCATATTTCCTTTAGGTAATGTCAGAACATTTTAGTAGATTATAATATGAGTAGAATGTTTCACATTTAATTTGTCAATACCATTGTAATTAGCAGATTATTTGGTAGATTATTTCTGTGATTTGTGTTACAAAGCCTGTAACTAATCGAATTTAGCTTCTTTCTCCCAACACTTGCTGCAGTGAACTGTGCAATTAGTACTATCATGGGGTTCTTCTGAGGAGGGGGTCAGAGCTGTGTCATGCCTGCGGGGAGGCAGGAGGTTGGGGCCTCAGTATTGAGATATAGCTGGAAGATGAAAGATGCTGGAATCTGCTTTTTGAGTAAGACAGATAAATAACCCAATGCCACTAAGCTCTCTTGGAACTTGGTATAAAAGTGCACTCTTTAACTTCAGTATCACAGAGGCATAGAATGGCCTGGGCTGCATGGGACCTTTAAGCTCATCTTGTTCCAACCTGCTTCAAGTACCCCAGGTTGCACCAAGCCTTGTCCAACCTGGCCTTGGACACTTCTAGGAATGGAGCAGCCACAGCTAACCTGGGAAACCTATGTCGGGGCTTCACCAACCTCACAGACAAGAATTTCTTCCCAATATCCCATCTAAACCTACTATCTCAGTTTGAAGGCATTCCCCCTTGTCCTGTCATTCCAGGCCCTTGTAAATAGTCTTATCTTTCCTGTTGGTTCCCTCAGGTCCTGGAAGGCCACAATTAGGTCACCTGAGATCCTTCTCTTATCCAGCCTTTCCTCACAGCAGAGCTACTCTATCCCTCTGATCACCTTGGTATCTCCTCTGGACTCGCTCCAGTAGCTCCATGTCCTTGCTGTGCTGGGCCCCCAGGGCTGGAGGCAGCTCTGCAGGTGGGGTCTCACCTGAGGGGGCAGAGGGGCTGATTGCCCCCCTGCCCTGCTGCCACCGCTGTGGGATCAGCCCAGGGTATGGGGGTTTCATGTCCAGCCTCACCCCCACCAGCATCCCCAAGTCCTTCTCCCCAGGGCTGCTCCATCTGCTCATCCCCAGCCTGGATTGATCCAGGGGATTGCCCCAACCCAAGTGCAGCACCAGCCCTTGGCCTTGTTAAACCTTAGGAGATTTCTGGGACTACTCTTGGAGCTTGTCCAGGTCCCTCTGGATTCCACCCCAGCACTGTGTGTACACTTGTAAACTGAGCTGTAGTGGTGTGCTTTGGTACTGTGCTGCAGCTTTAGACAATTTTAGGGAAATAGATGGACGTTAATTTGACAGTCCTTGTGTCTTTGTCCTCATAAGAGATTTCAAAATGCTCTTTGTCAGAGTATGACTGATTAAGTAGTAGTACTGTTCTACAGAGCTAAGAAAAATTCGATTTGCCTGACCAAAATATTTGTTTATTCATTTAGGTCAAACCTTTGTTGCCATATTTTGACTAATTTTTTCTCATTAATTTTTATTTTCATAAATCTCTCCACATCCTGAATTTCCTGTAGGTCCCCCAGGCAGAGTTGTTAATCACATAAATACCTCTCAACCTTATACTGCACCTAACCTGGAAAAAAAAATTAAGCAGATTTGGGTAAATATCAGTGCCATAATCCAACATCTGTTTAATATTAAATGTGCCACTGTTCCCAATACTGAATCTCCTCTGATTCTGAAGGAAAAACTCTTGTTTGTCTCTTCTGGAAGGACACAATAAAAATGAATTTTTGTCCATATTTATAAAGTCTTGGGTTTTTTTCTCTGAAGTTTGTTCAACTGACTATCTGGCTACCAAGATTCTAGGAATTTTCTTTCATTTAGTGTGTCAAAGTTAAATTCTGTTCACAGTATCTGGTCAAGTTGGCTTTTGCAACTACTGAAATTTGAGCATTGCATACTTTTCTTTGAGGGTTCTTTACAAGTCATACATGGCTCTTCTGTTACTGTGGAAAACAAAAGGATTGTGACCACTAATAAAATATAAATAATGTAATAAGCAAACCAATTAAAAAGAGTGTTACCAGAAAATTCACTAATGCACAAAGAAAATGCCAGCCAAATTTTGCCCTGACATTTATTTTAACAGCAGAGCAACATTTTTTTTCCAGAAACATGTTTCCAGGAACTTCAAATTTTAACAGCAATGACATCATTCCATTAAAATATTTTCCTAGTAAAATCTAAGAAATCTAATTTTACAGGTTAACATAAACTAGTGAAAGAGTTTAAAAAAAATAATGAATTCTTAATATACCATAATAAATTTTTTGAACGTGACCTGCAAAATCTGTCTTTTCCTATGAAATGATTAAAATATATTCACAGAAACAGTAAATAAAACAGTCTGGACATCTCTCTAGTTGTTTCCTTCAATTATTTCTGAAAGAGACAGTAATGAAAGTGGATGACAGTAATAAAATGGTAATTCTCACCCTAGAAAACTTTTATCTCACGGAAAATAGCTCAGAGAAAAAAAATAACCTAAGAAACTATGTTATGTAAACACTGAATGGTATGTAAATACAGAATTTAAGTTCCAAGCACAATATATTGGAAGAATAAACCATTTTTATGTATGGCAGCAGATAGAGCCTACCATTTTGGGTAGGTACCCATCTGCAGTGCAAGTTTTTCCAGAACACGCTTATGAATGATTTTGTGGTCAAAAAAGGAAGAAAAGAGAAACTCTGGAAGTCTATCATTAAGACCAATCTGCTGGTCTTCATAATCTGTTAAAAGCAATTTGTATTGATGGGTGACTGGGTAAAGTGTGTTTGGGACCTCCTGACTTGTGGCCACAGATAGTAGTAGGTTCCTGGTTTGATGGTAACACATTCTCATTTTCCCCAGTTGTATCTGAAAACCTGTGGTAGTCACAACTGAAGGTGATATTAGCACCACAATATATGGTGACCAACATATATCTGAATCTCAGTGTGTTATGATATGTTATTTGCCTCATTCATGGAATTACAGGACCACTGAGGTTGCAAAAGCCCTCCCAGCCCCTCAAGTCCAACCTGTGCCCGATTTCCATCTTATCACCCAGACCAAAGCACTGTCCAGTCATTCCTTGGACACCTCCAGGGATGGGGACTCCATCACCTTCCTGGGCAGCCCTTTCCAATGCCTGACCACCCTTTCCAGCAAGAAATGCCTCCTGATGTCCAGCCTGACCCTTCCCTGGCACAGCATGAGGCCGTTTCCTGTCATCTTGTCCCTTCGTCCCTGGGAACAGATCCTAGTCCCCTGCCTTGGATCCCCTCTCCTGTCAGGGAGCTGCAGAGAGCGAGAAGGTCCCCCCTGAGCCTCCTTTTCTCCAGGCTGAGCCCCCCAGCTCCCTCAGTCACTCCTGGTGCTCCAGACCCTTCCCCAGCTCCGTTCTGTTCCCTGGACATGCTCCAGCCCCTCAATGTCTCTCTTGTCTGAGGGGCCCAGAACTGTCCCCAGCACTGGAGGTGTGGCCCCAGCAGTCCCAGCACGGGGCCGGGCACTGCCCTGGGCCTGTGACACCCCATGGCTGGGACAGCGCAGGGGCCACTGGCCTCTTGCCCACCTGGGCACACCTGGGCTCATGTTCAGCCGCTGTCACAAGCATTAATCAGTTTTTTGCATCTAGTGAGTGAAATGGGGATAAACTGCCCGGAGGAAAATATTTGCCAGTGTCCAGTGCTCAGTGCAACATTGTATGCTCAATGTCAAAGTAATAAGACTGTCTGAAAGAGCACTGGCCCCTTGGGAGTGTGAGAGTCTGAGCTTTTATAGACCAACATCTGTTTTCTGCTAGATCAGACCATAAAGCTTCTTATTTTAGCTGATGTTTTGGTGTTTAATCTGTTTTGCTAAGGAGCTCTGATATAAATGTTACAGTATGGTGTTTCTTACAAACAATAAGAAAGCCCAAGAACATGTCTGAAAGGAAGTCCCTGTAATTTTCTGAACAAGGCAGAAGGCCACATTGGAAGAAAATTTTCCATCATTATTCACAAGAATTTTCCCATGCACACTCTATGGGTAATGGATTAACGTTATTAATCTGTTACCTCAGAACTCTTGAAAGTTAGCCATAATCTGCTTTAAGTACCCATAATCTGGGTTAATGAACATTTAAAATGAGGTCAGTAAATTTCATATTTTTCTAGTGCAGAAAGATGCAAACTTCATAATAGGACATGATTCTATAATAGACCTGACAGGTAAAATGTATAAATATATCTAACTAAGGAAACCTTGATGAATGCAGTGTACCAAAGAACTTGGGAAAGAAAAACATTGGTAATTTTTATTAATTTAAAGATGTTATTTTCTCTGTTCTTAGGTTCCGGGTATGGAAACACCATTGGATGTTTTTACACCATTTCATTTTTTATTAATCTTGATGAAAAATACAAGGTTGAATAATCAGATAATTTAATACTTTAGTACAAATGTACAAATCATATGTGTTTTTTTTGAGTAAGAAGACAAAATGTGCACTCCAATTCTGGAAAAAATATTAAAATTGACACTAAAGTATTGGAGGAAAAAAGAGAGATGGTTTTAGCAGAAACTAAAGCCTAAAAGAGAATGATAATCAGAAATTGTTTCAATATTATATTTTGATCTGAAAGTCAACATATCTCCAAGAACTGTTTTGATAAAAGGTTTTACTTGTGAGTCTGTGGGTTTTTTTAAAAGTTATTATTGGTTTTTATTATTATTTAAATATAATCCATTGCCAAGCGGTTTTGTTCAGGATCAATCTGCTGAAATACTGGAATGAAAGGAAGGGAGGATTTTCATATTAAAATTTATGACATTTAAACAGCCAGTTTTGGAAAGGAAGACATAACTGGCAGGGTCACTGGAGAAAAAAGTTTTTCAGATATTCAGGAAACAGAATAAAGCAATAAATTTAGTATCAATGCCACTCAGAAGAGGTATTTTGTGTTGATTTTATCAATACAAGCATATCAAAAGCCTGTCTCTTTTTCAGACTAATTTGAGCCCTGCGCAACTCAACAACATTATAGTAAGTGCAAATTTTTTCCAACGTTTGCGTTTGCAGAAGGCTGTAAAATTTTATTTTTACCAGACTGCAAAAAAATTATAGTTGTCTGCTTTTGTATGTGTATAAAAACAATATAAGAATGTAGAACTGGAACACTGTGGATACGACAATGTTCAAGCAACATAGATTTGTTACAGGTATAGAGATCTGGATGGAAAAAAGTGTACTGCCACAATCCACTTAAATACTGAGAAGCAATGAGAAGGTTTGGGTACACTACTTTGAATTCTAAAACCTGAAGTTTTGATTGAAAATAAATTATCCTGGGAAAGGGCTTAACACGTTGGTGATGAAATGAACACTGTTTTTCAAATAACTGAGCTATCTCATTGAACACCAGGAATGATTTCTGGCCTCGGATTTCCATTTGGCTAATGACTCTTTGCATAGGGTATGACTAAGGCTGTCACTGCAGTGATGATAGTAATACATCAATAAACAATATTTCTACGGTTTTGTTATCTTTACCAGTGGAATGAAAAGTCTGTAGACTAAACAGGCTACTGTTGGGGGAATAAAAATTCACAAAATATGTACAATTGGTTGTGTAGAGCTTGTTTTTTTGGTAAACATAAGATTTTCATATCTGCTCACAACTAGAAGTAAAAATTGACCTACAGAAGGTAACATATTAGTCTCTCAGATCTTCACAAATATTTCATGAAGTGTAGAGTTTTACCTATTTTTACCAGTTGGGATATTGCTCAGATCATCTTTCAGTTATAGAAACTGGTAAAACACTGAGTCTTTTTTAGTGCATCTCAAAGGACACTTTTGCTTAAGATTAGAAAACAAACCGTATAATATATACTCTATAATTTTCTTTTAATTGCTTCCTATGCAAGCTGATATGAATGAATTGTTAATTGAATAAGGCAAATTTATTTATGTTCTAACACATGTGAAACCTAGATTACTTAGCAGTGATTACACCCTTAATTGACAAGTTCAGGTTTCAGTAGATGAGGTACTTACCTTTCAGTTTTATTTGAAAATTTAAAAAAATTAATTTTTTTTTATTTTTGCACCATTTCAAGGTACATTTCCCACAGCTATGGATCATGACAAGGAAAAAAAAAAAAAAAAGGTATTCCTAATGAATATAAGCCATGAAGCTTTTTTTTGCATAACATATTCTGAAAATATTCAAATACCATCTTAATACTACAAGGTCCCAAGAATTTATAGGCACAATATTTTTTTTTCTCTGTCCAAATATAAGACAATTTTAAGCTTATTTGTCATATCTGATTGTTTCTGTCAACAAGGATGTTCTTGCCTTCTCAGACCTTTTTTAATTCAGTTATTTGACCCTGGACTCACCCCATATCATTGGCCTATTTTGTGTGTTCCCAGGAACCCACTCACAAGCTGATAAAAAGGAATGATGTTGGATTTAGGAGTCTGAATAAGTAGGACAGAGATTGCTGCTATGCAGGTAGAACAGCTGGAAACATGAGGGGAAAAAAAAAAGGATTTACCTGATCTTACAAGCAGAAGCTGCATGCAACTAAAAAATAGGCAATTATAGTGATTGACTATGTTATATATTAACAAAAGATGATGAATCTGAAGGTTAAGTGTTGACTATTTTCAAAGAAATAAGGGAAAAAATAACAGGTCTTTGTCATGTGAGGAAGAGTGTTTTAAACAAGAAGTTGTTTTAAATAGGTTTATTTAATGTTTAATAGATATTAGTTGAAAATAGTCCTTTGATTATACTTTTTCAGTAGATAAAATGCATAGAGGGTGTCAAGAAGAGACTGTGTCTATGGGATGTGTGTTCCTCAGTAGTTAATGTGGTCAAATGGACTATCTGAGTGCTTTCACCTCGCAGAGGAGTTAATCTACATCCTGGTGTGAATAAGCAGATAAAATGCAATTATTCAGTACAAATAAATACAAACAAATATATATTTTTTATATGTATCCAAATACATATATTTGAATACAAATAAAACCACACTACATCTTATCAGTTCTCCTTGAAATTAATTTGAGGTTTAGGCCATAAAGGGAGGTCAGGAAGGAAGGAAGGAAGGAAGAAAAAATAAAAGGAAACAAAAGAAAAAGAAAAAAAAAACACGGAACTGAGGAAAGTTAATTTCTTACAGACTTTCTTTCTGCATGGCAGATTTGATGACAAGTATTGCAGTTTAAAAGTCTGAGTAAATGCAAATAAAGGAGAAACTGGGACATATGGGTATAAAAGTATATTATGTAGTTGCAAGAGGTTCAGTGGCAGTAGTGTTGTGTATAATCAAGCAGACCAAAATAGATATTAGATCCTTGTAGACTATTTTGCTTACTGTCGGAGGTGGGCCTACAGAAGCTTACAGAGAATGGAGAAAGATGCATAAGGACTGCGAGGAAGTCTCAGAGGAAGAAATTTGTCTGGAAGTTCTTTGACAGCTGCAGCTGCACAAAGTGCCTGAGACCCAGCTATAGAGCGCTGCCTCACAGATTCCTGTAGAACTCCCCTGTCTGTACCCCCCAGACCACTCCTTCCTTGGTCTCCCTTCCCCCTATATGGCCAGACATATTCCCTATGGCAAATCCCTCCAATTTCCCTTATCACTGACCCTCGGGATTCCTGGCAGGAACCCCACCTTTATTCCAGACCCTTCCATGTTCCCCTGTATATAAACTGACATCTTGTTTTAATAAACGCCATTTTGGGGTCATCCGTGTGTGACCATCTCCTAACAAAGTGTGCCGCCGAGGGTCTATTCTCAGTGGATAACCCCCCCCCCCGCCCCGAGATAGCTTACCATTCTACAAGTTGTATTTAAATTCAGTGACCTGAATGCTAATTAATAGAATAAATTAATCTCTTTAACCCAAAGAAAATTTACAAACATATTTTTCTCATGCTTACACGTGTATTTATGTTGGCTTTCAATGGCTCTGTTGAAAAGACTAAGAGGCATGTGGTCATCCCAAATTAAAATTAAGAAAAATCAGGTTTTAGTCAGTGAAGCTTTTTAGAATGTAATTGTTAGAGAAAAGCAAGGTTGTCCATCAACTCAGTGTCAAAACAGTCTGACATCTCAGAGGAGACCATTTTCTCAGAAAGAAACCATTTTTTCCCCCATTGTAGTTTGTAAATCAATATTTGTTCTCTAAAGGTATCCAGAGTTTTTCCTAGTGTGTTTTGCTAATGGACAGAAAGGAAAATAAGATTACAGTGGATGCCAAATGGAAAAAGGTATCTGAATGTGCAGGAAGGGAAAATGTCCAATTTCAATCGTTGAGGCACAAACTCAGTTGGTGAGGGCATCGTAGGCGAGAATAAGAGGTTAAATGTTTCAAAAGAATTCCTCTGTAGCTGCTACATTTTGTGTTGGTGAGGAATGTCAAGGAGATCTACAGAGCCGGAAGGAGATACACTTTCCTGATAAAAGGCCTTGAAAGAATATTTGTGCCAGAGAAAGAAAATAAAAAAAGTTTGGATCATTTAATATTTATATTAAGGAATTCCTTAGAGCATGAGAAAGGTTTCTCTAAATAAATATCTTCTTGATAAATGCTCTGATTTTAGATTTGAATCCCCGCTGTCCAGACACACATACTTGCCTACTTGCCCTTGTTAAGTTTCATACTATGATAGAAAATATCAAGTTTACTTTCTGTACTTTTCCTCACTGTTCATGACTTCACATGTACTCACTGGTTCTCAGGAGGAGCTGGTCATGTTATTTTATGATTATTTGTCCAAAGCCAGGTTGGACGGGTTTTGGTGCAACCTGGTTCAGTGAAAGGTGTCCCTGCCCATGGAAGGGGTGTTCACAGATGGTCTCTAAGGTCCTTTCCCACCTAAACTACTCTGTGATTCTATGATTCAACTATTCTATTTATTGTTTGTTTGATAATTTCTGAAATAACTGTAATAATGATAATACTAGTCATAGTAACAATAACAACAACAATAATAATAATTTCTTTCAATTATTAAACTGTTCTTAACTCACAAAGTTTGCCATTTCTTTTCAATTCTACTCCTCAAGTAGGGGTGGTTTGTGATTTTGGGAAGTGAGCACGTGGCTGCAGGGTTGTTATTTTCTGGCTGGGTTTAAATCACAAAATTGCTATCATCTCTTCCATGTACCATTACAAAGTTTACTCTAGTATTGTTTTGCCTCAGCTCCAAGCAATGCAACTGGCCAGTTATAAGATCACTTCTCAGGCAGATCTTTAAACACATAAACTGTGTTAGACTTCAAGGCTGCAGATCATGGTGATAAATCATCTCACAAATCCAGATCCATAGAGCGGTGAATATCTTTTTGCTCCCATTTATGCTCTGGTCTAAATCAATTGGTTTTGTCATCCCCCCAAATTTACAGGATTTTCATCTGTGGAAGGCTGTAACATGGCAACCACAACATTTTTAACTTCCTTCCTGACATTATTCTCTTCTAAGACAAAAAACAGCTTTGTCTTAGCGCCATTTGTCATTCTGTCCTCAACCTTGCATGTAAAGGCACTTACGCAGACATGTTACCTAGCTATCCTCATTCATTTTGGTAGGATTATCCAGTCAAAAAATTTGTCACTTGAGCTTGGATGTCAGGAGTGATTGAGCAAATTCATATATACATGACAAGCCACCTTGTCAATAAAAAAAAAATAAATCTACATTTCTCACTGGAAACAAGAAATGGTCGAGTAAAAATACCTTATAATCAAACCTGAATCTCTGAGGCACAAAGCTTGGCAGTGTTTATTCAGCCAGGCAAGGTTTACAGCTGGCCAGACTTCCTCAAAAATCTTTTTGGTCTAAATAGGAGAGTGCTAATGGTACTGAGCATCCACAGTTGGATTGCACAAGCACATTGTCTACCCTGGGAAGAGATGTAGCATAGAAACAGCCTGACTGTCAGAGCTTCTCTGACCTTATGAATGCCTGTGTAAGATGTCAAGAGTTTTCATTTTCATCAGTGAAAGAAAAATCAGGATGTCAGGCCAAGATAACTTATACAGTGTGACCCAAAAGAAAATGGACAGGAACCATATTTTACTTTGAGTTCTTCTTACTAGACTGACATTTTTATGTAATGTGGGAGGTGGTTTTTGTAATTATGGAGAGCATAATTATGGTGGTTGAACAGTCTGTGTTATAAGGGATCTTAAGGTGTGATGTTATCGCGGAATTGCAGCTTCAACTGTCATCATGTTGCAAGTGGTTGCCATGGACATCGTGCTCAAGAGCTGGTGTCAGCTGCCATTGGACAGTTCGTGGAGCCACAGCAGCTCGACCAATCACTGTTTTCCTTGTTGCTGTGTAGCCCCTCATACATATGTATATGTTCCCTATGTTTATGTATTCTCCCATACCCTATCCTAGTTGGAGGATTAGCATGCTCCTCCTATTCTCCTCCCAGATTCCTGAACCTTCCTCCCCAATCCCTATAAGAATCCTCCATTTTAATAAAATTTAGATTCAGCTTGTCGACCCCACGCTGAGCTGGCTGGCTGCCTTTTCTAACCAACTCCGACAATGTAATTTATTTCTAACTGTTGAAAACCATTCTCTGTGGGCTGTTTACATGGAGGCGGGGGGGGGGGGGGGAAGAGTTGGGTTTCTTTTTTCTAGGGCTGGAAGAAAACCCAAGTGTTCTGAATTTTTAACACTCATGGAAGACTCATACCCAAAAGATGTATTTCAGCATATATAATGCTGGAAAAAAACCCCACCACAGCTGAGATTTATCTTGGTCATGTTGTAGTAGTTAGTTAGGACGGTCACAAAAAATAAAATTGAGCACCTTTATTGGTGATGGGTGACAGCTTTTATTGCTTCATCCAGTTTAATACTTTTCTTTCTCACACATACTGCACTCACACACTGTGTGCAGAACCTTATATACCTTACTATTCTTAGTTCTCTATCTAAAATTTATTACTACCCTTCACATATGATTGGATGTTCATTCCTTATTTACATTCTTTTCTCACTGGTCAGTTCTGGTACCTTCTCAAGCCTTTCATGGTCCCTGTGAATTTCCTCAGGGAAATGGTTTCAAAGTGTCTAAGTCAAGATTCTTCACTTCTGTATCTTTCATCAGGGATCAGGCGGATTCACTGCTTACCCCAACATAGTCATACCTTTCTAACAACTTTGTTAGCTGCCCCTGCCCTAGCTGTGCACACATAGTATACCAGATGTAGTCCCTTCTTTTTTATTTTCTCAAAAATGTGAACCTTCTGATGATGAATAAATACTGAGGAAGATCTTGACCCAATGTATCTCCTGAAACTGTAAAAAGAGTACTGTGTCATTAAAATACCACCCCTTTCTTTCATTTGACTACAACACACAAAATATTGGTGGTGGTTTTTTCTTTCAACTATCAGAATCAAGTTAGATCATGGAATGGCCTGGTCTGGAAGGGACTTTAAAGACCATTGAGTTTCGCCCCCAGCCATGGGCAGGGACACATTCTACTAGACCAGGTTGCTCCAAGCCTCGTGCAACTTGGCCTTGGCCACTCCCAGGTTGAACAATCGCAATTCTCTCAGCCTTTCATCATATTCAGACATTATTTAACCCCCTTTTTTCCCATGGCAGTCAGGTCTCTGGCTGCAGCTTTATCAACAGAGTCTGCTCAGGTGACATATAAAAAATATAACACTCAGCTGGGATGGCCCAAGAGCAGTCATTTGTGTCATGATGCTCCTCAGCCAAGAGAGCAATTTTATAAGGCCTTTTTATCAGTATTAGTATCTGGATACTCTATCTTAGCAGAATCTATCAAAATAATTAAAGTGAGCGGACTGCCAAAGTACATATTAATTAACTTTGGTTAACTTCCTCCACTATTAGCGGTAAGAGTGACATCATTTGAAATAATTAAGCATCAGAGACCTCTAAAAGTTCATCAGCTCAATTCATTTGCTAATGCTGTGCCCTCACTGAACGCTTGTGGACCTCAGGGACCTGGTTGAACTGTGCTACTACCACTGGCATCTCATAAGCACGTGTTCTGGTGCTGCATTTCTGCAAAAAGCAAGAACCTCACATTAGTGTCAAGTCACTTGTTTGGATGAAAATGATGGACAGTGAGCTTTACAGGGCACCAGCAGGATGAAAACCTGCATGGTAATAATACAAATCAACAGAACAGGCATGTTTCCTTCCATCCAGTGATGAAATGTGTACTCAAATAAGGACAGAACGAAAAAGACTTTCACTTTAAAAAAAAGCATGCACTTGATTCTTCATGCACTAATATGTGTCTTTATGATTTTGCTAATTCCTCCAAGCCTTCTCCATGAGTCTAAAGAGAATTTTGCTAATAAACTTTATAGGTGGTAACTTTTTACCTTTGCCAAGGGCATGCTGTAATTTAAGACAGCTGCACTACAGATGTGGTCATTGTGTTTCCCAGAAAGAGAGTAGTAACCTTCTTCCCATTCCTGGTCCTGGAGAAGGTACTTAGCTTTTAGAAATCTTTTGAGAGCACTGTTGAATCTCTTGAACAAGAGGGGAAAGTAAAAACAAAAACCTAACAAACGACAGAACAGACAGAACAGTTCTAGGAAACCAGGTACGACGTAAATATGCGGGGAAAAAGCCGCAACAAACCAACAAAAAAACCCGAAGCCCTTATCACTAACCATCTCATTATCTCTTTCTCTAGTTCTCAGGATAACTATTATTTTCAAAATACCACCATTTGCTCATAAATTTATGCAAGTGTTGACTCTAAGATGCGTCCTAGTGGAATCCTGCTTGTTATGCACACAGCATTACCCTTCCATGTATGCAACCCACCAGTTCAGAAGACTACAGGTTTCTCAAATCATTCATCTTTCTTCTAGCATTTGAACAGCCACCTACTCCAAATCAACACCCTGAGCCCAGAAGAAATGTGCAGCATTGTACTGTGCCTCAGCTCTTGAGATGGTGAGCAACATTCTGTTTCACTGTGAAATTTTTACAAAGATAGACTTCTGGATATATCTGTCACTAAGTGTAAAAGAAAACGTCTGAAAGGAAAGAAGGATCCTGACTTTGGCTATGCTTTAGTGTCATTTTTAAACCAGTTCTTGTACATGGTTACAGCCTGAAGCAGCTTTTATGCATGTTCTGCATTTAATCCTCTGTGGTTGAACTGTCTCAAGACCAGAGCATTGTACCAAGGAAGCACGAATGTTTCACAGAGCCGAACCTTTGATGTATCGTAGCAATAAATTTGGATTTATCTATCATGACCATTTCTCACAACTGTAGCACAGCCCTCAGGCTCCTCATCATTGACCTTGTCCTTTCCTTCCTGCCCGCTGCCCAGCATTCCCAAAAAGGACACCATTCCTGAGT
This sequence comes from Empidonax traillii, assembly GCF_003031625.1. Taxonomy (NCBI): domain Eukaryota; kingdom Metazoa; phylum Chordata; class Aves; order Passeriformes; family Tyrannidae; genus Empidonax; species Empidonax traillii. The sequence goes on from NW_020955199.1 coordinate 4,216,867, forward strand.
GACTCTGCACAGGATTTGAGAGGTAAGGTTTTGGCAGTGGGGGGATAGAGGAGTGGCCTCTCTGAGAAACTGCTGGAAGCTTCCCCCCTTTCTGACCCACTGCTGGCCAAGGCCAAGCCCATCAGTGGTTGCGGGGGAAGAGAGAGAGAATTCAGGAGGCAAGTTTAGCCTAGGGAGAAGGGATGGGTGAGGGGAACCTGTCTGAAAATTTGGTTACCCTGCTTTGATTTTATTGCTAATAAAACAAACTAATTTCCCCAAGACAAATCTGCTTTACCGGTGACAGTAATTGCTGGGTTGTCTCTCCCTGCCCTTATCTCAACCCACCAGCCTTTTATTACATTTTCTCTCCCTTATTCAGCTGAGGAAAGGAGTGACACAGCAGTTTTGGTGGGCACCTGGCATCCAGCTGGGGTCAACCCGTCCCAGCCCTACAGGTAAGTATAACCTAGGTTAAAAACAGAAGAAGTTCAAAACAAACAAAATCCTTACTTTTATTTTTTGTTGGCTTAGTCAAAGGTATGAGGGCGATTTTTTCAACATAAAGGATTTCTTATACAATCATAATCCAAAGATAATACCACTATATTATTGAAGGTCTTGGAAAGGTGTTTTGAAATTCCCTCTGCAAGGACTTACCTCCCTCAATATTTTAAGTCCTGGTGTGCTGTCACAGCCCAGCATCCCTAAGACATCTCCGTATCTTGCCCATCACTCAGGACCTGGTTTCACCTCAGCCTGGTTCAATCAGGATGTCACAGCCCTGCCCTTCTTGGCCCATGGGCTGTGCTGGGACAGGTCCCATATGCCATCTGACACCCTACACACTCTGGAACCACAGTCTGCAGGCCAGCTTGGGAGCTCCACCTCTCTGAGACTGAGGTGAAACCATAAAAATACTAATTTCTCCTTCTCTGTCCTTATTACTGCAGCTCTCAGGTCATTACACAGTGTAACTTCATCTCTGCAAGAAAGCTCATCTCTTTATGACTATAGACCATTTTTAAAAAAAATGATTCAAATTGCGTAATCGAGTGAAGCATCAGGCCAAGAGGAAAATTGTTTCTTGAAAAAAAACCACTGATAATTTCTAAGTCCCTTCAGTCCTGTCTCAGAGTCTTTTCCCATGAACATCAGGATAAATCATCACAGCAATCAGTTTTGAATCCTATAATCTATTGAGAGATGGTTTCTGCACTCTTTGTGCTGATGAACAAGTGTTTGTTTCGTCATTTTCACAGGTCTTCAGAATGACTCCAGCGAATTAAACTAGGGATTTTATTATGTGTCAAGAACTGTAGCATAGTGATAAGCAACTGTCTTGTAAAAGTGAATGTCAGCTTGCAGTGCCATTTTTTACTGCTTCAATGAAAAGTCTTTCCATGTGCAGCTTTGTGTTACTCAAATATGTGTATTTCAAGTGTCCAGTACAAAACTCTTTCCTGCCTCTTATTCACCTTAATTAGCAGAATAGGTTGAATTGCTTTTCCTGTTCTTTATTCATAGAATACTCTTGTACCCTGCTGAAGTTGCTAATTTATGCTTTTTCTTTCCCAGCCCTCATTTTCACCAGTAGTCTGAAGACTTTGTATATGTCTCTGCTGGAGACACCTGCTTTTTAAAATCTGCACTTTTCAGCTAACAATGTTTATCTAAAAATCAGGTACTTATGAATGGAGATCTATATCTTGAATTTTCTTAAATTTTTAAACAAAACTTGTTTTATTTTCAAAAGAAATATTATTAAAAATTTGTATTAAAATTTTATAGCTCAGTTTCTTTCTTCCTTCCATTACTAGAACAAATGAAGTGTTTAGAACAGTGTGAAATCCTAACTTACTCCCTTTTGGATAAAAGATTTTGAAAATAATTTAATTTTTAATAATTTAACAATATAAAGTTGTAATTTTTTCTAGTGAACAAGGCAGGCTTAAAAAGAAAAAGTAAAACTTGAAAAAATATGTATCTGAACCATCAATATCTTAATATTTTCACATATAAAACTATTTAAAGGCCAAGAATACAAGACAATTTCATATTGATGGAAAATTAAAATACTATATTTTCAAATCTCAGTTGCATAGGTACTCTCCACACTACAATAGGCTATGCAAAGTAAAATTGACTTAAACACATTCCAAAAAAATTCAAGAAGTGACATCTTCAGAAAAGAAGTGTTTCTGTTCAGTCAGTCACTTGGAAAAATGAAATTTTTTTTTCATAGCACATAAAAAAAAATAAAATTATTTTTTTGTTCAGTTTGGGCTTCTCTGCTTCTTTTCCTGTCATTTACTACAGCTATGGCTGGGGAAACAGGAAGAAATATAAAGCTCCTTTAGCTCAAGACAATTTTACTTCTGATCTACATTGGTTTATAGTTTTTTGATATTTTTGTGTGAAAGAACAAGAAATAATTGAATAAGAATAAAATTCTTATTTGTTTAATTTGACCTGTTCTATTTTGCTATTAATACAGCAGCATATTTTAAGAACACTGTGAAATTCTGCAGATCAAAAAACCTATGCAGGATGGCAAATATATTTTATATCATAACAATGCTTAAGCATTTGAGTGGATTACAACCAGTTGTAATTACAACCAGCATCTCATGTGCTGAAGTATAATTATAATTTTTTTCTGAAATAAAAACCAGAGTTTCATAAACTTCAACCAAATTCAACCATAACTTTTGTGAAGCCTACATTTTGGTAGTCTAACTTTTTTTTTACCTTATCAAATCAGTCAGGTATTAAACCCATGTCAACAAAACGTTATTGTTTGGAATATTGCTTTCCAATTAGGAGAATCCCTCATCCTTAACAAATTAATTTCTTATCTGTATCGCTTTCCCTTTATCACAGCTAAGTGCAAAAACAGGGCAATAACATTTAATGAGAAATCACATGAGACCAAGAAATAAAATAATGAATAGAGAATGTAGGAAGCAGAGTCAGTTTTTCAGCTATCGTGTACAGAAGTGTAGTTCTCCTGAAACTCTACTGAGCTGAAGTTTTTCTGAACTGGAATAACGTAATGAGAATTTACATCAGTAAAATTTACAGCTATGCTTTCTGTTAATTTTTTTTTGGTTCTGTTTTAGGGTTTTGTTTGTTGTTTTTTTCTTGTTTTTTTCCCCTCATTTTGTGTTCTTTCATTCTGATTACAAAAATCTTTTCTGATCCATTAAAGACTATTTAAAATGTTGTTTATGGAATTCAAGATGGGGCTTTTTATTAAAAGAAGACCTCACCTTGATTTGTTTTCTAAATTCCTCCTCTACTACTTGATTGATATTTCTACAGTAATTTGAAAAAACGGAGAGTTTTAGAAGCACCATTAGAACCTCTCAAGAGGTTAAAACTTAGTGCTGACCTACATAGAGAATTCTTTGATTTGTATCTTAGTTCTGCATAGTAATAGAACTCAGACAATTTCATTTCTGAGTTTATAATGAGCTTTAAAAGGAAAGTAAAAATACACCACAGGAAAAACTGAGTTAACATTCTCAAAATACATTATGTAATGTCTTTGTGCAGAAATTTAAAATATAGTCAGGAAGTAGTTTAGTTGCAGGATTATAGTCTTTGTGCCTCTCCATTGTACAGTAAATTAAGTCCTTTTTTACTGATATTTATATTAGGAAGCTAAGGTCTGCAAAAGCTGCCACTTCCTACATTTTGCTGATAGAATTTCTTATCTTCCCAGGTACTAAAGCATTTCAGGAGACCAGACAGACTGGTATTGACATAGAACATTGATTGCCTTGAAAAGGATGGCCTTTGAGAATTTCTTGCAGAAAATTTTGGCTTATATGCCTGCATTCTGCATATGTGATGATATTTTGTGTGTATGAAGGTAGAGGAGGTTTTTTCACTTCTTCTAACTGGACAAATGAATGTGACCATCCAAAATTTATTAAAATATGAGGGCACTTGCCTCTCCTTTCATGAAACCTAGAAAGATAGCAGGACTCCCTTGGCAATGGCAAGTACTAGAAAGAAGGCAATGGCAGTACTAGTTAACACACTTTAATATTTCTTGGAACATGTTGTGATATCAAGAACTTGGAAGTTAAAGCGACAGAAATGCATTTTAGAAATAAAATACAATTTTATTTACAAGCACAAGACTAATTAAATAGGAACTTTCCAAGGATGAAATGAGATCGCACAATATTTAGAACAGGGATAGATATTTTCCTCACTGAAAAAATCTGCACAACTCAAATTATTTGCTAGATTCAGTGGATTAACTCTTTGAACCATAGAAATGTTGAAGTTAGAAGGGGCATCTGATGACGTTTAGTTCAACTCCCCTGTTAAAACAGAGTCAGCAGCAACACATTGTCCATGACCCTGGTCAGTCAGGGTTTGACTCTCCAAGAACGGAGAGTCTCCAGACTCTATTCATGAAAGCATCTAAATATTAGATAAACCAAGCTACCAAAACCCTCCACTTGGAGCTGCTGGAATTTTAGGCTACTATTTCTCAGGAATTTTGAAAATAATTTGATTCTGAGTGAAATCAAGCAGGTAAATAACAAAATCCTCTTGGAAATGGAATCCTAGATCTCTAACTAGGACTTTTTAACTGTGTTAAAAAAATGCAGTATCTGTAATTTGGTAAATATTTGCACATGGGGAACACCTAGAATTTAGGTCAGTATGACTTACAACTACATCTTGCTTTTCTGTCTAAAGTATGCTTTCTTCAGTATATAGAAATTTAATAATCTACGTTTATTTAGTGTTAGAGTTCAGAGTATTCAGAGATAACAGGGAAATTTAGGAAAGTGTTCATCCATATGGATAACAAAAGAGGCGTATTGTATTACTGAATTTTGATTGCATAGTAGAGAAAGGGTTGGTTTATTTTCTTTCCACTGGAAAAACATATCAGTTTAGAAGCAGAAAAGGTTTAAAGCTGGAGTAACCTGGAACAAGTTCTGCAGCCTCTGTAAATGAGTGACAGACTAAAATAGTTTGGATTCTCTTGTGTGCTGTCCTGATGGTTGAATGTGAGTTTCTAAAGCTCTTAAGTTTGGTTCAATGACTTTGAAAACATTTTAAAATTATTTTCTAGATGGTCAGTAAAAATAGACAGAACCCCAGATTTTTTCTCTTACAAAATTTCCTATAATAACACTCATATTTATAGAGTCTGTTGAGTAAAACCATATCTATAATACTTACATTTCTCAATAGGTGTATCTTTTTTCATTTTTTCCAGTACAAGTTATATACATTGCTTCTTTGAGACAACATAAGTTAGACATAAGTTAGATATGCAGAAGATCTGAAAGGCATCTCCCAGGAGTTGGCTTCATGATTAAAAACTCTATTGCCTCTAAACTCGAAAATCTGCTGACTGGTCATTCTGATCATATTATCTCCCTACGCCTCCCATTACACAACAAGCAACATGCTGTTCTCTTTAGTATATATGCCCCAACCCTCCAAGCTGACCCTGCTGAAAAAGATAAATTCTACAACGACCTACGCCACCTTATCCAAAAGGTTCCTGCAGGTGATAAGATCATTATCCTTGGTGATTTCAACGCCAGAGTAGAAAAGAACTCTGAAGCCTAGAAAGGAGTACTAGGCAAGCACAGTGTTGGGAACTGCAATGATAATGGTCGCCTTCTGCTAGAGTCTTGTGCTGAGCAGCAGCTTACCATCACCAACACTATCTTTCAGCAGAAAGGTAGTCTGAAGACAACCTGGATGCATCCTAGGTCCAAGCACTGGCACCTCATTGATTATATCTTGGTCTGACAGAGAGATATCTGCGATGTTCGTCACATCCGCGTGATGCCTAGTGCAGAATGCCAAACAGATCATCACCTTGTGCGCTGTAAACTTAACCTCCACCTTAAGTTCAAACCTAACAGAGGTGGCATTCATAGAAGGAGACTTCAAGTTAACAGTCTTCAAACAGTCACAGTGAGGGACAGTTTCCAGGCCAATCTTCAATCCAGGCTCTAAATTCATTCCACAGATCCCTCTCCTGAAGCATTTTGGTAACTTATTAAAAATAGCATTCTGCGGTCCTCTGAAAAATCCTTAGGGTTCTCCTTCAAGAAAAACAAGGACTGGTTTGATGAAAACAATCATGAGATCCAGGAATTGTTGAGTAAGAAGAGAACTGCTCACCAAGCCCACCTTGCTCAGCCATCGTGTCATATAACAAAAGCAGCTTTTCGACTCGCATGCAGCAAGCTACAACAGAAACTTTGTGACATCCAGAACAAGTGGTGGACCAGTCTAGCAGAAAAAATCCAGTTATGTGCAGATACAAGTGACTACAGGGGATTCTACGAGGCTCTGAAAACAACCTACAGTCCTACACACCAGGTTCAAAGCCCTTTACTCAGTGCAGATGGCCAAATGCTTCTCACAGATAAAGTTTCCATTTTGAATTGATGGTCTGAACACTTTCAGACTCTCTTCAGTACTAGCCATGTAGTTCACGACTCAGCAATGCAGTACATTTCACAACAACTCATGAAAACTGAACTGGACACTGCCCCCACCATGGGAGAAACTCTTAAAGCAATACAGCAGGTGAAAATTGGCAAGGCAGCTGGGGTTGATGGAATCCCACCTGAAATCTGGAAGCACGGTGGCCAAGCACTCTATGCTAAGTTTCACGAATTTGTGGTTTGCTGTTGGGAACGAGGTGAACTGCCTTCAGACCTTCATGATGCTGTCATCGTCACCTTGTACAAGAGGAAAGGAGATAAATCAGACTGCTCAAATTACTGAGGTATTACTCTGCTCTCCATTGCTGATAAAATCCTTGCAAGAATTCTTTTGAACAGATTAATACCCACCATAGCAGAAGATCTTCTACCTGAAAGCCAATGTGGTTTCTGAGCCAACAGAGGTACCACAGACATGGTATTTGTTCTCAGACAACTACAAGAGAAGTGCAGGGAACAGAACAAAGGACTCTATGTTACCTTTGTTGATCTTGCCAAGGCTTTCGATACTGTGAGCAGAAAAGGTCTGTGGCAGATTTTGGAATGTTTAGGATGTCCTCCCAAATTCCTCAAAATGATCATCTCGTTTCATGAGGACCAGCGCGGTCAAGTCAGATATGGCGATGCACTTTCTGAGCCATTTCCAATAGCCAATGGTGTGAAGCAAGGCTGCATTCTTGCACCAACTTTATTCACAGTCTTCTTCAGCATGATGCTCCAAAGGGCCACGGCAGACCTCAATGATGAGAACGGTGTCTACATTTGATATCGTACCGATGGAAGCCTTTTCAACCTAAGGAGATTGAAGGCCCACACTAAGACCTTAAATCATCTTGTCCGTGAGCTGCTTTACGCTGATGATGCCGCCCTCGTCGCCCACACAGAAGCAGCTCTGCAGCGTTTAACATCCTGCTTTGCAGAGGCTGCTGAGCTTTTTGGTCTGGAAGTCAGCTTGAAGAAAACAGAAGTTTTATATCAGCCTGCACCTCAGGAAGTCTCCCATCATCCCCATATCACCATTGGTGAAACAGCACTCAAATCAGTCCAGCAGTTTAATTACCTGGGAAGCATCATCTCCTCAGACGGTAAGATTGATGCTGAAATAGACAACAGGTTAGCAAAGGTGTACAGAGCTTTTGGTAAACTCCATGAAAGAGTGTGGCAAAACAAACACCTGAAGAAAAGTACAAAGATCAGTGTTTACAGAGTTGCTGTACCGTCTACTCTTTTATATGGATCTAAATCACGGGTCATTTACCGCCACCACTTGCGTCTCTTAGAACGCTTCCATCAGCGCTGCCTCCGTACAATCCAAAACATCTACTGGACTGACTATGTGACCAACACATCTGCCCTTGAACAGGCAGCAGTCACGAGCATTGAGGCCATGCTGCCGAGAACTCAGCTGCGCTGGGCAGGGCATGTCTCCAGGATACAGGACCATCGCCTCCCTAAGATCGTACTCTATACAGAACTTGCTGCTGGTTGCCACAAAAGAGGAGCCCCGAAGAGGAGATACAAGGACTGCCTGAAACAATCCCTCAGCCTTGGCCATATTGATCACCACCACTGGTCTACCCTGGCCTCCAATCAGGAGGCCTGGAGACACACCATCTATAACGCTGCTGCTGCTTTTGAGAACACACGCAGGATCACTCTCGAGGAGAAAAGACAACGTAGAAAGAATCACGTCTTGTCGATATCACCTGGGGAGTCTTTCTGCTGTGCCTTCTGCAATCGGACTTGTCTATCTTGCATTGGCCTTTTTAGCCATCAGTGCACTTGTAGCAAGCGTGGGTAGAGCCCCTCTCAAATCTTTGTTGGCAAAGCCCAGCCATGATGATGATGAGATACGCAGAGCAAAGTGTTTTCAAATATTCTGAAAAAGAGAAGCAAACACTTGAATGACACAGTATAACATTATTGAAATTGAAGCACTTTATGATGACCTAAATGCTTTTGAAACTACCAAAGTTTGCGTTGTTATTTATTCTTTAAAGGCTACCCCTCTCAGATGCCCTAGAACTCCTAGCAGTAATAATTTATTTTAGTTTTCGTTGAAGGATCTGTCCATTTTGAAGTGTTTGGCTTAATAACTACATTTAAATTGACATAGTAGGAAACAAAAAGGGATCAATTTTCACTAGTTTTATTTAAAGTTGTTTAGAAACCCAAAAGAATCAATTGTTCTGTATATGCACTTTAAATGTCAGCAAATGAGAAGTGAAGTGAAATGAATTTTTTGATGATATCAGGAAAGTCAGCTTTTATACATCACTTGTACTAGAATTCATCCAATAGACCCATTATGTGTTGTATTCCATTAGCATTTCTATTAGAAACAGTGTTATTTCACATACTAAAAAAAGTCTTTCTGATTCATGGAATTTTTTTCTTAAATTTCGAAATGCATTCTCATATTGCAGGGATGCAAAAAGATAAATACATGGGATTTTTCCATATTCTTCTAGCTCCTGTGGAATTGTTTTATTTTTCACAAGGAGAATGTGTTAGCATATGCATAGTGTACTGATATTTAAAATGTAAAAAAAAATTTGCAAAATGGGGTATTCTGAATGGGGATATGGAATTACATGTAGACAACATGGAGAGAGGGCCTGCATTTTCAAATACAACCATCCATACCTGTGATCATTTTTGCAAGAAACTTTAAAGGTTATTTTTTGGGCCAACAGGGATTGCTATCAGATTACCATGGGCTCCCAAATCAGTGTTCCATGACTTGATTTAAGGTGCAGACTGAGAGACTTAAGACAAATACCAGATACTCAAAACGAGGAAAAAATATTTAATGAAAATATTAATTAAATACCAGCAGAAAAAGTAAAATTATGTTTTTATATTTCTTGCAGTGATCTGAATCCTTTCAGAGCCACTGCTTTTGTATGATATTGTTTCCCTTTATATGAGCATGGGCACATCTCTTTTATTTACAGGTCTTGAGTCACGTGGATTCTAAAGTAATAATCTGAAATACTTTTCTCTATTGATTCTACTTTTATTTAGCCAGACAGCCAGATTAGGTTTCAGCTCAGACACAGAGTTGTGGTGCAAATGGCCACATGGAAGAATTGTGTGAATGAAAATGCCTATTTTGCTGTCAGGACAAATATTGAAGCAAAGCTGTGCTACTGCAGATGGCAATAAAAGGGAAATAATTAGGCCTGGTTATATGGGAGATCTGGGGATTATTATCAAGTTATATTAAAGGCTACTTTAGTAATCACAGTTTGTCATGATATGTGTCTTTATGTTTTTTTATCACCTGGAAGTGTATATATAAAAGTAAGCGCTTTTTTTATTTATTTTTTTTTTTTATGCAGCAAAATTTAATTCAGAGTCTAAGCTGAGTTTAGTGTTCTGTGTTCCAGTGGTCGTATAGTGATGGAGAAATGAAACATCTGTTGTAATTACCTACATAGCTCCTACTGCTGGGAGCCAAAATCATGACTTTATATGCCAGCAATGAAACAGGGAGGTGACAAGAATAGTGGCCACTATTGCAATTCAGTTTTAAAGTTCCAACTCTTCAAAAGTATCTGTAAGAGAGGCATTCCTGATTCCAAGGTGATAAATCAGTGTTCACACTGATTAACTGGACAAATCTAACTCATTGCATACCACAACAAAAAAGTGCAGTCAGAGCTTGGTGGGAATTTAAAGTTTCATTTTTTTTATGGTAAAATACTGTATTTTTGTTTTACTGTTCTGAAAGATTACACAGTTTTTTTTTCACAGGGTGAGGGGAAAAGTCACCTCAAGAATATCACAACTGAAATTGAGCGAAATGATTGATAATCGGGTCCTCGGTAGAATTTCAGGATAAAGGTTCAGCAGTTTTTCCTCCACAATATTTAGGCATGGGTATTTAAAGGGTTCAAAGTGGATATCATAAAAAAACCAGACTGCAACACAGAACTGCCCTAGACAGCAAAAAATATGATAATTGTAGAGGAGAGCAAATGCATTAGTTAAAACTCTAGTTGCCTCCAGAGTTTGAGTTATTCTTCTTATCTGAGATTGGTAAGCTTGAAGCTTTTCTTAAATGTTTTTTTTTATTTCAGAACAGAGAGGAAGATCCTGCCCTTCCACCAAGGTTAGGAAAACAATCCGCGTCATCCTACAGAGCAGCTGAGAGGTGAGAGAGCAGCGCACCGTCACCTGGGTCAAGCATATCTTGTTTCCTTTTCCATGTGAAAGGTTCAAAACCTCACATCTCCTGTGTCCTTAGACAGTACCCCTCATATCAGGCCCTAATCCATGTTAGAGTGATGGGAAATATTAAAATAAAGCATGTGATTGTGTGTCACTGAAATTCAAGTTGCCAAGTAAATTGTGGTGGAAGGCAGCCTGAACAGCCTCTTCTTGGCCTCATAGAGCTGAGTAAAAGCTATCAAATATAAAGGTTCAGGGGGTGTGACAAGGAAGTAAGAGAAGCCTGTGTCAAAGTGACTGATTTCTGAATTCAAATACCTCAAAAATAGCTTATAGTGCAGTCTTTCTGAATTAATTTCTTTTTGCTAAATCTCTTCTTTAATGATTAGTATACTCTTAGAAAACTAGGTTTTTTCCACTCCATAATTCCTAATAACTGAAACCCATCTGAAGAGTTTGCAATCTTTTTCTGTAATTTAAAAGTTCTCTCCAGGAAAGAGAAAGTTTCTTATTTGATAACTTGAAATGAGCAAGCGTTGTACATGTTCCTGCAAAGAATAGGGTCTGAACCCTTTATTCCATCTGCTACCAATCAGTGTTCAATCAATAGACAATCCTATTGATTGCAAAATCACATGGCTACCAATCTTTCTACCACATCAAACCTCTCCTTTTCTATTTTCTGGAATTATTTTTTGGTAGAATACAGCTGCCAAAGTCATTCCTTTTTTAGTGTCATTGAAATCACACAAAATATTTAGCTTTTTTTAGCTTTAAATTGGTAATAGTTGTATTAAAAATAATATTTTTTTAATGGAAATATTTTTATTTGGAAAAAAGGAACAAACCAAATACTATATTTACTTACTACTTATTCTGCAAATAGTATAATTTTAAAATTTTACCAAAAGAGGAAAGGTATTACTTATGGGGAGAAAAAGTATGAATTCCCAGTGAATATTCTAAAAATCTGTATAAGATGACTTACAGTAATTATAAGCATTCGTGAAAAACACCCCTAAATCCCCTTCTGTTAGTTTCTGACTGGGATAACTATTGCGGGGGGGGGGGGGTGTTTCCCCCAAGATGAGACCCTCGTCGGCACACTTTGTTAGGAGACAGTCACACATGGGTTATCCCAAAATGGCGTTTATTAAAACAAGATGTCAGTTTATATACAGAGGAATATGGAAGGATCAAGAACAAAGGTGGGATTCTTACTAGGAACATCAAATCCTGAGGGTCAGTGATAACAGAAACGAAGGGATTGGCCATAGGGAATATGTCCAGCCATACACGGGGAAGGGATAGTTGGGGAGGAAAGAAAGGAGGGGTCTGGGTTACAGACAGGGGAGTTCTACAGCAGTTTGTGAGGTTGCTCCTTATAACTGGGTCTTAGGCACTTTTCGCAGCTGCAGCTGTAGAAGAACTTCCAGATAAACTTCTTCCTCTGAGGTTTCTTCCCAGCCCTTTTGCATCTTTCTCCATTCTCTGTAGGCTTCTGTTGGCCCACCTCCGACAGATAACCATTTAAGAGTAACTCTGATGCTAATAGATTTCACTGGCTTTACTGAACACTGTAGTAGCTTTTTATGTCCCATTATATAGTGGAATGTCTGCCTAAATCAAAGCTCTTTGGTATTTCCATTGTAGTCAATGAATAATCTCGAGTGACATTGAAAATTGAGGTAAACCTTTGTTTCTTTCTGAATCAGAGTGAAAAAAAATGCTATAGGTTAGCTTGTAAATTGGTATTTGTTTTAATTGCTGATTACAAAGATCTGCTTGGCTTTACAGTGACTTATAAGATTAGCTCAAGTCATGGTATGGACTGAACCTGGTTATATATTTTGCCAAAATCTAGAAAATTGTTAGAGTAGAAAAAAACTAGAAACCTTTCAGCTGAGGATGTTACTCCTTTTTAATGTCTCAGTCTGTCGGGTGAGTAAATATGTCATAGTCATAGCACAGTTTGAGTTTACCTGTTCAAAAAAACTTTGTGTCTCTCCAAAATTAGAAAGGTACAACAGGGACTGGTAAAAGGAGGAGCCCTCTCTCAGATTTAAATTCAGTGGGTGAAATATTTAATGCATGGTGTAAATTGTTTCAGTCTCCTCCTGGGACCAGACTACAGGCAGATTTATTTCTTGTAGTATTTTTAGTAATGATTAAAGACACTTTTCTTGAAAACATTAATATCAAAGGTACCAATTTGGAAAAGATAAATTCCTTTTTTTCTTTTTTCCTAAGTGAAAAATTTCCTCCCTATGACATCTTTTAGACAGAGTTGAAATATTTCGTTTCCAGAGAGAACATTCACCTGAACATGACATGTTCAATTCAAGTACCTGAAGGTTTACGTTTTCTTCTTCCATGAAATTGAGAGATTCTTGGGTTGTTGAGGGTCATAATGCTGTCCTGAAAATTTAGGATTAGGAAGCAGTCACACTTTGGCCATTTGAGAGTCCAAAGGACTCTGAAGGTACTTCAGAACATTCCTATATCAGATATATGCAGCTAAACACAGGGAGATGCACCACAACCACATAACCCGAATTTTCCTGTGTAGATTAACCTGAACATATGTTCCATGTTCTTTTTCTCATTGACCTGTTAGAGCTGATAAAATAGGAAAGACATGTGTTGCATGTCTTTATCATTTTGCACTAGCAATTAGCAAAACTGCACCTTTAAAGCAAAACAGGGAAGAGCAACATAAAAATAATTATCAACTTCCTTTCTGCTTTGTAGTAAAATCTACAGAAAATCATTAGCCACTGATATAAATGTTGGTATTACCTGCTTTATTATATCATATTAGTTTATTAGGTCCTGCCCCATAGCTTATTTAATTGGGATTTATATATAATAATTGCCCTTCACTTTCTCAGATATAGTTAAAAATGTAACTTTTCATTTTAATAATTAAAATAAATTGTAAAAACCCCCACATTATTCCATGCATTGTTGTTGGATTGTATATCTTGCAGAATGTGTGTGAATTTAATGGGACTAGACTCTGATTGATGCAGTAGAACCATGATGTGTTTTTTTTACATATAATACAGTACATATCTCTAGCACTCTTACTTTATATTAACTTAGAAGGGAAACTTCCCTGGTTTACCATGTTTATTTTTTTTTTAACTTTTAATTATTCTTTCTTTCTTTAAATCCCCTTCTCAGTTATGATCTAGAATTGAGCAGAGATTCATTATGGGGGGGGGGGTTATAGTTAAATTCCCTTGTACTTGGTCTTATTTTTACCTCTGCATTTCATACAACACAAACCAGTTCTCCTGATTTGAAAATGGTTGTCAAATTGAATTTGTCTATATTTTATTGGTCAATATTGATTTGTTTTGTGTCCTGCTGTTTACATCTCTTGTATATTTCTAATTTTTTTACCTTTCTTATAAGTTTTGCTACTTTTTTCCCTAACCTACAAGATCTACAGCAGGATGCAGAAGTTCATCTTCTGGCTCAGTTCTCAATGAAACAAAAGCTTTTGGAGGCTTAGAAATAATTTGAAAGTGTTTTGTCTATTCCCACAACAGTATTAAGCATCTGAAGTTGATCCCTTCTACCTGCAGTCTACAAGATCAGAGAATTTTGATCACCCTTGGTGTGGTTGCTCTCACATTATTATCAATATTTAATACAGTGGCAACAAAATTCTGCTTTTTCTGAAAATCCTTACATTTCTCTACATTATTGTTGGTTTTGTTTGGGTTTTCTTTTGATTTCTACAGAACGACCTGGACATGTGTTGCAACTGAATTGCTGTAAGATGTTAGTGTGCCTGTTTTTTAAAGCTTCATTTAGACTGGAGCTTATTGATACTTATCACTAATTCATATCACCCATTCCAGGATGCATTTTTATGCAACTGCTGAGAAAAAATTCTGCAGTCTATCCAATACCATTGTAGATTAAAGCCCTTCTCTTATAGTCATTCAACACTAAACTAAACTATTGCCTTCTCATCTGTAAAATATGAATTTCTTATTTACTCATCATCATCTTACATTTATTCTTAACATTTCTTTCTACTATTAGGAGCTGTGGACCCCATTTTAACTTGAATTTTAGGAAATACAAATGAATATCATAAGCAATATGATCACAAGAATGTGCATTATGTCTCCCTTCCTTGGACTGTATCAAAGGTTTGTGTCTGTCCTTATAGTCTAAATAGGCACGCAGAAATAGCCAATTGTAAGTCTATTTGCTGCGCAGGATATTTCTACTTATTTTTGCTCTTCCCTATATAGCAGCACTCTGTCCTGACCTGTAGCTTAAAAAGGGAAAGTCATAAACATTAATTTTTTGTTGCTTGGCTGTAGAATTTCTCAAAGAATTGGCTTACTTAGTTTCTATTATTTAACTTCCTTTAGAGCGTTAAATGAGAAAATAAAATATTATAAATAAAATAATAAAAATATTAGTCAATTACTTATCAATCAAACAATAAATTAATAATAAAATAATTAATAATTTAATTAGAATATTAAGTAAAGTGAGAGGCAAAATGTTGGGTAGTTCATCTGTTTTTTTGTTTGTTTTTCTTTTTTTTTTCCCCAATTTATTGGGGTTTTTTTGGGGAAAAAAAAAATTGGAAAGGTGCTGTTAAAATCTGTAGTATATTTGAAATTCTTGAGTTTCTTCAAAGAGTCCTGGAGAAATGCTTTCCTTATTTACACCATAGATTCTAGAGAAATAGTCCATAAAGCAGACTTTGTCCTCAATTATAGCACAGGCAACTAAAGTGAGATGGTTCATTGATTCATCTAAAAGTGGAGAATATATATATCCAAATAATGGCAGTACAGAGTAACTAAAAAACAAAAAATGAAAAAGAAAAGAAAAAAATGCCCTGAGTTACCTTATCAAACCAGAAAAGACATGACCAACTTTTTTCATTTTCAAGAGTTCAAGAATTTCTAAAACCCTTCAAAAACAGAACTCATGTATTTAAACCAGTTTAATTTAATTTTAAAAAATAAAGATTTAGAATTAAGTACTTAAAGTACTCAAGTACTAAAAGTACTTTGTACTTTAATGGACTGAAATTCCTTCTGTCAATTTGACCTATTCGCAACACGAGATTTGTGTGAATGAATTCTGGAGAAGAAGAGACTGAAGATTATACACATTTTTTGACTTGTGAAAATGATGCTAAAACGGTATTAAATATTCTAAGAGAAACACCCAGGCCCTGTCAGTTACAGAAGCCTAAATTAAACCAGCAATGAAAAAAAGTGGAAAAAAAATATTACCCAATAACAGCTAAAAATATGCATATTTGATAGGCAATTTCATTTTTTTAATGTCAGGAATACTGCTTTTCTTTCCTAACGCACCATTGTTTCTCACACTTTGGAACTCTGTGAAGGTAGAATTTGTTGGGTTTTGGTTTTGTTTTTTGTTTGTTTGTTTTTGTTTTAGTTTGGGAGGGGAGTGATAGTGTTTGTTTTCTTGGTTTTGTTTTTGGTTTTGGTGTTTTTTGTTTGGTTTCATTTGTTTTGGTTTTTTTTTTTGTTTGTGGGGTATTTTTTCCTTCCACTTTTCAAAGTCACCCAGTTCAGTGAAGAATTCAAAATCTGAAAAATCTTATTTATTTTAATTAGAGTTAAAGGTTGGAGTCTATAGCTTGTCTAGGTCAACCCCAAATGTCAGTAATTCTCTAGGTCTAAAGGTTTCTTTCTAAATAACATAGTCAGTTACTGGCATGAAAAATTCAGCAAAAATCCTCTGCTAGCAATTTGTTAATCTGGTCCTAACATAAAGTTGTTGTTTACAGGACCTGGCCTGAGTATTATTTTCAATATTTAGCTCCAGTTTTAGAAACTGACTTTAGTAGCAGGAGTGTTTCCACAGGGTAGTCCCTACCTGCAACATAGACTGACCCTTTGTCCGATTAAAAATTTTATTAAAATGAAAAAAAAAAACCAACAACAAAACAAAACAAAAAACAGAGGCAAACCTAATCTTTCAGCACATACAACTGTGTAATCTTGGTGCAAATTTGCTCAAACATATGGTCAATATTTATTAAAGGAGATAATTTGATGGCACACAGACTGGAGTTTTTACAGCTAAACTATGTAGTGGCATAAAATTGGGAGGAACTATCCATACAGGAAGGACTGCAAAATTATACAGAAAGAATTTAATGATTTTGGAAAAGGGGAAATAAATTGGATGGTATTTCATAATAGAAAGTAAAGTGTTTACACAGATCTTGTACTTGGAGGCAAACAAAGGCATTATTAGGAATGAAGGATTATTAGGAACAGAAAAAGAAAAAAAAATTATTTCGAGCTGACTCCAATATTTGTTTTCTTCAGTGACAGTGACTGTTGTTTGGTGACACTGCTTTGAAAAGCCTTAAAAATTTGATCATGGGACTAAATTGTTTATGACAACATTAGTTTTAATTACTCCAAGAATTTAGTAGTATGAAATACAGTTCCCTTATCTTACAGATATTATCAGTTATGTTTTTCTGACTTCTAAGGTGAGTACATTTTTCTGAAAATGTAATGCTTGTAAAGCATCTTCTCATTTTAAACAAGACATAGTAGGCTGTAGCCAGGTTAGAGCTCAAGTATATTTTTTTTTTTATAAAGTCTCTAGAAGCGTGAATAATGATCACAGCTCCAATTTTTTCCAGGTGACAAATACTTCAAGAACTGATAAAATGATGAGATCACAAATGGAAATTCATCTATTTTTGTGGGATGAATTTTCTGTTTGCCAGTTTTGATATGGTTTCTGTGGTGGCTGGATCCTGGATGGACACCAGATGCCCCTCAGGGATGCTCTATCCCATCTAAGGTGGGGGGAAAAATATAAAGAAAGGCTCAAAGACTGAGTAAGGGACAGGGAGAGATCACTCACAAGTTGTTGTCTGACAAAACAGACTCTACTGAAGGAAAATGGTTTCATTTATTACTTTTGAATTGATTAAAATCAAATGGTACATTTTTGTCACATAATTAAAACATTCTTTGCAACAGTGCCATTGTTCTTTTCGACCACTACCATAAATTATAGTCATATAAAACAAAGATTAAAATGCAGATAGTTCCTTCTAAAATGTATAATTTCAATTATTCTTTATGACAGTTCTAAATAAGTGTCAAAATTATGAATTTACATATATACTAAGATAGATGGAGGAAACAAGGGTAAGGTTGGTGGGTACAGATTCTAATGCAGCCATAGGAAGCCAAGAATATCTGCTGTGCTGATTCCAACAAGAACTATATGTCAGTAGGTCTTTCTCTGCTCAGCTCTCTCAAAGTTTTGGTAGAGCTGAGTATTCAAGTCAAGACTAGGATGCCCAGGAAATAGAGTGAATACATAAAATTAGTATCTATAGAATTTTCCTGTCAGAAATAGAGTGTCAGGTCTATGAAGGAGAGACTGTAAATCCAGACATGCTTCATATTTTGTGCTGTTTAGACTGTGAGTAGCTTGTGACTTCTATATTTGTATAATGATTAGGAGAATGAGAACCAAACTCACCTGAGACATATTGGCTACACAAAAACTTCCAGGCTTAGAAGCATCTAACTGGGTGTAGTTCAAGTCCAGCACTTTTCACACTGAAACTGGCTCTAGACAAGCACTGGTACATCACATCTTTGTGAATATGACAAAAAAACAACAACACAAACCCCAAAATTGTGTGTGTTGGTGGGCATGCCACGGAAAGCCATGATAAACTCTGGCACCAGTGCTGGTGGAAGTATCTTGAAAATCAAGAGTATGAAATGAAGAGTTACCCTAAAGTGCTCCCAAATGTTTGCACAGAAGTAGCATTTAGGAATTCAGTTTGTTAATCACAGTAACGAACACAGTAAAACCAATGGAATATGTAAACGTATCTCCTTGATCAAGCAGTGGGACAAAACAACACATAGCAAATGCAAAACATTTCTATATTCATGTAATAGTTGCAGATACCAGTTAGCAATAAAATACATCAGTTTTAATATGTGTGTGTATATGTTTGTTTCTGTAGATAGATAGATAGATAGATAGATAGATAGATAGATAAACAGATAGATAGATGCACAGAGGCATACATAGAGCCCCCGTGGTGCTTATTGCTATAGTTTGAGCCCTTCATAAATATTAGTAAATTTAGCCTCAAAACACCCTTAGGAAGCAGAGAATTATTATTATCATATAAAAAGAAGAAATGTAATACATTGCAGCATGAAGTAAAGAGTAGAAAAGAATGAAAGTACAAAAAAAGCAGAAGAGGTAAGCAGGAAAAAAAGAATTCCCAGAGAGGTTAAGATTAAAACCTGAAATTTTCAATGTAATTGTACTTTACAAAGCAGTAGACCTCTGAAGAAAATATGAAGGGCGTTTGTTGACTATGGGGAGTCACTGAAATGTTTAATATCCTGTGCACAGCTATTTGCATTTCAGCGTTGTCCAATGTATACAGCTTCAGTTTATTTTCTTGTGAGCACGTCTTAAGCTTTAAGTGCTGGTAGAAAACACATGAGTAAATATTTGCTATACTATCAAGCTTATATATTGACTCTTTTACAGCAAAAAAATGCTATAAATCTGGGAACTGAGAGTCTCCTATCCAGAAGTTCTCATCTTGCTTGAAACTCCATGTCCTCCTACACCATTCCAAAACCTGGACAGTTTAATTAAAAGTCTAAATAATTCAAAACTGAAGTTAGCTTAAGAAATAAATTAAAATCCCCAAATAATACTTATGATCTGGAGAGACTTTAGAGGTACCTCAAGATATCTGAATTGTTTCAAAAATGTTTCTTAACTTTGACCACTTTGTATACAGGATTCTGTTGAATTTATTTCTGGTGTGAGGATTTTCTAGTCCCTGAGCCCCTTTACTCTAATAATAAGATTCAAGACACTTTTAATTATTTACTTTTCAGCATGGTTGTCTGTCTAAAAGAACTTGTACAAATAAACCCCCAAACTCAAACACTTTTCTATACTTGTAATAGTCCAGGTTAGTTCTTCAATTTTCACTTGCCACCTAGGTCATTTACATAAATCTGTAAGTTTAAACCTATATCCAGAAGTTTTAAGAACTTATGGAGATACACTTGCAGAGATACTTTACTCACACTATTTAACACACATACTTCTAAAAACACAGTAACTTCATAGCGACTTTTTTTGGGGACATTATAGTTATTTTACTTCTCTTCCCTCCCCAGCATAGAAAGTGGATTTTCAGAGTCTTTGCTGTGATGTTGCCAAAATCAGCAGTAAAAGTATCTCTAAAGCTATTTTCATAGAAGTTAATTGGGTAAGAATGTGAATTGGGTAATACTTTTCCTGTATAATTTTAGATGTGTTTTATATTAATTTGTAATACACCTTACGTTTTCATATTTAAGTCTAAATCAGTCAGCTATTGCCACTTATCTGGAAAGAACCCTAGTGGACTGAATTTCTGGTAGACTGGCATTCACCTTGTCACTCATATAATAAGAAAGATAGAGTAAAAAGTTTACACCTTGTTAAAAAGAGATTACAGAGAAAAACAGTACAGAAGTTCTGCAGGCAAGACAGAGGTGGTTGGTATTCCAGAGAGCTGAGCATCAAGACTATACTTCCTGTACTATAATTTACTATAATTTGCGAGCCTTTTGTCTTTCCAACCCAGTCTTATTTACAGGAATGCTGAGCAGCAATTTAATTTCTTTCCACTGAGTTTTTCTGTTTTGTCGCAGCGAAATATGGTTGTAGCAGTTTTGGGGTGAGGGAGCAGGGCAGAAATATTTAGCAAGGAAGGCAGGAAGGAAAGTTAAAGTGTTTGTGTAAATTAGCTTAATACATTCAACAGATATACAAATAATAGAAAAATAATACAAAAATAATTCAAAGTAATATAAAGAATATAAAAAAAACCCCAAAGCAATATAAATGGCAGTAAATCTACAAAGTCAAAGATTGTTTGTTGAAGAGATAGAGTGACCACTCAAAGGAAAAAGCCTTCTTCTCATTGTTTCTCATCCAATAAAATTCTGTATTACCAAAAAGGCAAAACAAAATTCTATATTACCAAAAGGTTCCCCTTGAAGTGATGCTAGCCTTGCCCTCCTTCACCAAGCATCTTGCCCCCACTGCTCCCTGGCATTTTGCAGTACTGTCTTCCTCATATTTGGTAAAATCCATCTCCTAAATGATTTTTACTTCATTTGGTTGAGAAGAGCTGTGACCCATTTGGGCATGCTGAACTTACAGAAAGGAGAGCCTGGAACAGCTTAGGCTGTCTGGGTATTATTTTGAAATGGCACTTTATTGTGTGAAATATCCTCACCTTTAATGAAATTTTCTCTGTAAAGGGCCTGCTTCTGAAGGAATTTAAAATTAGCCAACAATTCCAGCTCTTGAGCTGTAAAAACAACAAGAGATTAGATTTACATTAAATATTAGGAAAAAGGTCTTCCCTGTCAGGGTAGTGAGGTCTTGACACAAGTTGCCCAGAGAAGCTGTGGCTGCCCCATTTCTTGAAGTGTCCAAGATCAGCCTGGACAGGGCTTGGAGCAACTTGGGATAGTGGAAGGTATCCCTGTCCATGGCAGAGATCATTCTATGATTCCATGATTTTATGATTATTTAAGGAATATATCTACATAAACCGTGATTTTATGACTATTTAAGGAATATATCCACATTAACCTGATCTCTTTTTGCCCAGTAACCAACCACAAACAAACTGGTTCAAGTTTTTCCAAATAAATTATATTTTGTTATGAAAATAATGTATTTTTATAAGTCCCTTCTATATGAGCTGATAAAGCGCTTAATTTGTAATAACAATTCTAAAAGCTTATGAATATTTATGCTACTTTTTTTTTTTCATGGCCAGTGCTTACCACAGCTAAAAACCTTTAAGTTACAGATATTTAGAGCTTGTGTTCCTTCCTTGTGAGAGATTTATGAGATCTTTGAGAAACAAAAAAGAAAATATTAGTATTTTTCATGTTCTGGGGGACTTATTCTGTATGATAACACGCTCCTGTTGCTTTAGGCCAATGTAGACAGGAAATGTAATTTCTTCCTTTTTGTTATATCAGCATCCTAAATACCATATTTTCTCAAAACATGTTGTTATGCAATGCCTTTCCAGATCCCCAATGAGGATATTTAGCCTCTTAATGTCTACTTTCCTGTGATGCTCTAATGGTTCTGAACCAGCACTGCATTATCCCTTGGATGAAATTTTATCCCTTGGATGAAATTTTATCCCTTGGAGAAATTTTACTTCCTGTCTCCAACCTTTACTTACCAAATACTGGAAATGGCTCCATTAGGTCAAATTCTGAACTAGGGGTGAGAACAGGACAGAGTTAACTGCAAGTCAGCTGATGAACTACACAACTTCAACAGATTGTGAATATATCTTTAAGAATATCTGTATTTAATATCTGTATTTAATAAAATCTGTATTTAATAATATCTGTAATATGGAATTAAGTTTTTGTGTAAAGCATTAAGGGAGTAAATGATACACCAATAAGTTATAAATGCAAATTGTATTATCAAAGAGAGAAAAAAAGAAAAAAGAAAATAAAGAGGAAATATTTTTGCAGTTAGTTACTGATATGGTTATGTCAGTTTTGAAAGCAACATGACTTAATCATTGCCATATTCTCATTAGCCTTAAAGACGGTCAAGGAAGAAGGGCAGGAGGAGTCATATTCTATGTAAAGGAGAACCTTGAATGTATAGAAGTGAAAGCCCCATCAAATACCTCTGGGCAAAGATCAGAGGGTTCATTTACTGTGGGGATCTTACAGTAGGCTCTTGGTGCTGATTTCCAAACCAAAATAATAAAACCAAGAAAGCATCATTTGTACCATTCAAGTAACAGGCTGGGTCTTATGGGTGACTTCAGTTGCAGACATTTGTTGGAAGAACAGTTCAGCAGCTCACATGAATTTAAATGCAAGTATCTCTATTTATTAATTAAGTTTCAGAGTTTCCTCTTTAAAGAAGTTGGTTATTTTTTCAACTTACAGCTCAAACAATTTAAAAGAAATAAGAGGATATAATAAAATTTGAAAATACGAAGATTCTTTACTGAGACTGTAAAATATATATTCCCTGTACTTCCAAACTGAAAATAAAAAACCAAACCAAACTGAAATAAATGAATATTCACAGTTTGTAATATCATAATATAATATAATATCATAAAATAAACAAATAATATCATAATATAAACAAAGGAGCCAGACATAATTATTGAATTCCTGACAACCATTTCCATTAGTTAGGTACATCACAGTAAATTCTCTGAAGAGGTAACATAAATAAATAAACTCTGAAATATGGAAACAGTCCTGCTTCATAAATATAGGGTCTCTGATTGACCTATTCAATAGCTGAATTGCTTACTATGATTTCAGGAGATATGTACAGGATGGGGTCTTCCCTATGATCAGAATGGACAAGGTCTGCTCTGCACAGGGCTCCTCCCATGTAATTTTGGTAACCCATGCATTTGGTGACATTGGAAAGAAACACTCTCCACAAACCAGCATATTTACACAGATAGATATCTTAAGATATTAGCATGAATTAACCATAATATCATTCATAACCTTAAAATAAAATTTTGATGATGCCATTAAACATGGAGAGTCATGAATAAACTATTTTGGTTCTATTTAATCTTCATTTGTAGCACTATGAAGTAGACATTGCATCTGGGTCTTATACCTTGTCTTATAAGTTGATGTTAAACTCCTCACTTTGCATATATGCTGCCTGGAATTGTTAACTGCAAATACTCTACGTTGTGTGACACTGTTTGCACCCCAGGACTAGATAATTATAACATTTTAACCTAGAGGTGAATGGCAAATAATGAATATTGTACTTTTAGTTCAAGCTGTTGGACATATAATAATTTATGACATAATTTGTAAGGCCTGAAGGATTTGTGAGTTTTTCCATAAACAGCCCAAGGCAAACTAAAATGTACACCTATAAAGCAAGCTATCCTTCTCATATTTCCAGAGTTTTAAAGATTATTCAGACAACTCTATCTCTCTTATCATCCCTTAATGACAGTTCATGCTGCCTGGGAAGGGTATGTTCACTCCTCCCTACCTTGAGGTCCCTTTGGCATCTTGTTAGACAGGGCAAAGCTACTGGAAAGGATTTTGAGGGGGAGAAAGACAAAAAAATTAGCATTTTGCTAAAAATCTGTAGGCTGGAGTGGTCCATTCTGATTCCATTCCAGCAGGAGCTGCAGGGAAAGGAAAGGGTCTGTGCATCCATGTGTGTAGTGCATCACGTGTGTTGACCTCTGCCATAATTCAGTATTATATGGTGACTTTCATACCTGTTCTCACCCTTTGGAGGGAGTTACAGTCTCAGCTCATAGAGGTTCAATCCTGAATAAAGACTATTCTTGTACCTTATGTATAAAATAAAGTGGATTTTTTTGTATTCTATCAGAATGAACGGGAAAAAGTGTCTTATGTCTAGAAAGACATAGATTTGTTAATTTTAATGCACATCACTAACATATTTGATAATATATCCTCTTTATACAGGAGTAAAAGTGGTAAAATGTCTACATTTTTTAAGATTTGACTGATGATATAATACATTTATTACATATATCACCTTTAGCACTAAGAAGAATTAAAAATTACTAATACTTCACTATTTTAGTTTTCTGCCTGGGACCTTTTAAGAGATGAAGATATTTAATTCCCACCATTACATGTGAAGGTCCTAATTTATCCATAAAACTTTAAATTACTGAATTCTTTTAGATAATTGGTTCCAACTATTTACTGACATTACATTTGATACAAGGAGAAGAGACTGTCATTCTGCATAAGGCCAACTAGCTTTCTGTAAGAATATTGCTACTTTTTAGGAAGTTATAGCAAAAAACAGATGCATATGAGCAAATTTAATTTTGTAATGAGGAGAATAGAATTGTCACCAAACAGCCATTGTCAGTAGCAATCTCAAAAAAAGATATTCTGTCATTAAAATGCAAGCTGTGGGGTTATTCTGGGATCATATGTTTGAGATATTTGGGTCAGAGTGGTAAATTAAAACAGGGAATATTCTAGGATTGTATATTTGGGTCAGAAGGGTAAACTGATACAGGGAAAGCACATTTACTTTACGAAATGAAGAGAGTGACATTAAACTTTTTGAAATATGACCATGAGAGTGAACAACATCACCTAAAATCTTGTAAGAATTTATCTTATATTTGTGATTTAGAAAACCAGAAATATCAAAGGATCTCATTCCAAGTTCTCCTTTTCTCCATTGGTTTAGAGATACACAGATGTGGAGAGAAATATTATTAGTATATTTTTAAATATTGGGGTTTTTTGATATTTATACTTTGCAAAATTTTTGAACCAGCTGAGGCTCACAGCTGATGAGATATAATGATGCTCCTCAAGTTGGCAAATACAAGATAATCTAAAAAGCTTTTTATTTTCAATTTGATTCCACTTAGTCACATATTTGTTACTGACAGATATATGACAAGCTGGACACACTGTTCAGACATCCTTGATATTTAGTTTGTTAGCAAGTCTAGTGGCAGTTCTCTGAGCAATGATGGAGAAACTCTGACCTCTGTGGCTGGAGTGGACAAGACAAGGACGGGAGGTTGTTGGTCAGCAGTACACGTTTCAATTAAAAGAGGCCCCATCTGTATTTAACAAGGCTGCTGTGAACACCCCTACTCCAGATCCCTGAAATCCAGTCTCAGCATCAGAGTGTGAAAAATGTGGGAATCTGGGAACCATTAAATCAGTGCTGCGGCAAAATAATTGACCTTAAGTGGTGTTATCCTGACACTTTGTTCTATCAGTCAAGTGTAACAAATCTGTTATAAGAGAGTCAATGGGGAAAGAGCTCCACTGAATGTAGACATTTTCTTATCTTATAACTGCTAAAGATCTGCAGAAATAATTACAAGTGACGTACATCATCTTGCAAAGATGTTTTAATCACCATTTTCCTTCTTTCTGGTTGGTTTTGGATGAGCTAGCTGCTGCTTTATAATTTGTGAAGGATCACTGATATGCCAGAGAATGAAGGTGCTATGTGGATTGTCTTCATATCAGCTATTCAACCTCCAGATTAACAGTGCTCATTAGGTGAATAAATGTAATGAAGCAAGGGCAGTTCTGATGGTTTGAGAGGATCCTCAGCTGGGATTCAGCAGAGATGCCTTGTATTTGGATGAGGGGCAAATTGAAGATTGAACCTTGCTTTCATGACAGGTGATATCATTAATTTCAAAATCTAATCCTTCTTGGTTAAAAAATAAGAACAAATCGGTCAGTATTATAAATCCTGCCATCACTGATTTCAGCAAGGGTATCCCACCGCACAACCAAGATAACCTTTGCAACATGAAGGAAAGAAGGAAAGGGCTCATTGGCGTTTCCTAAGCAAGCAAATGCAAGACATTAGCCCTCCCACACAGCTGATTCATGCCATTAACTGTGGATCTCAGTTATGCCAGCTGATCTGTTGAACACAGCCATCTCTTTGGTGACCAACCATAAAGAGAAACAGAACAATTACAGTAGCTCAGAGCATGGTATTCAGCGCATTAAGCTAAGGAATGATAAGTCATAAAGATCTGTACACTCCAGTGCCTATTTCATTGTGTTGGTGATAAATTATGCTGACTCTTGAATGACATAAGGCTTATGAATGAGCCTGGTTGCTTTGAAACACCAGAAAAAAACACCATTTTCTTCTTTTTATCCTACTCTACATTTTTCACCTGCTGCCACAATCAAGCCATATTGACTTCACATATTTTTCATCTGACCATCAAATAATATTTACCATTCATTGTTTTTCTTTTTTCTTACTGCATGATAAGAGTGGGAGGAGGTTGCATGTTCATTTTTCTGTTTCAAGCATTGTCGTTTTTAATAAGACTCATCAATCTGATCTGGTTGTTTTATTATTTAACTTTGTTCCATAGTGAAGTCTGGCAACATGTGGGTGTATATCTAGGGTTTTTTCGACTCTCAATCTTTTAATTTGCAAGGAGGATTTCATCCCTAGGAAAACCTGATTGCTTGTGGGATGGATGTTTCTCAGAAACAAGGTTGACTAAGCAGAAAAAGCAGCAACTTGCAGGAACACCAGTCTCACTATAGACCAAGTAATACAAATTGGAGCTTGCTCTTGAAAATTAGTCATTTTATAAGATACATTATTTTCTTTACCACAGAATGGGAAAACTAAAAACATACTTCTGCCTCACCCTCACTCAGCCTTGCACCTCCTGTGGGGGAGCATTATAGCTTGTTTTTCTTATAATCCACAAAATTAAGGTGAGGAAACTGAAGACCCTGGGACTGTGGAGGAATTGCTTGCTTCTGTTGGTAAATTAATTTTGTAATAGCTTGTTGCTCTGGACATATCTCTTTTTCATCTGCACTGAAGATTAGGCTCCAGAACTTTGTCACTGCCTCGTGAAATGTCACTGAACAGATGGTGCTTTCCACTGTTTTCTTGATCAGCACACAATCTGTCAAAGTGCTTACACACAAGTTTACCTTAAGCACAGCAGAACTCCCATTTGTATCAGTTTTGCAATCAATGCTTTAGAGATTTTTAAATAGTCCTACCAGCCATGGAAAAAGTTTCCTTAACATTTAGTACTCAGTTACATCTAAGTTCACTAGAAAACTCATTTAAACCTTTGACTGCAAAGAAGCTGCTGTCAAAATCCCTTATTTGGGAATATACTTCAGTATGGGTGACTGCAGACACTGGCAACAGCTGAACAGAATAAAGTAAGAACGGTATGAAATCATGCAGATCAATGATAATAGCAGTCTCTCCATAAATAATGAAGTCTTTAGTAAGCATATGTAAGATTTATGGTGGTTCCATGATTTTTTGCATATGCAAAGATTGTAGAAGTGTTTGCAGTCTTTTTTAAAACTTGGCTTTCTGACTAAAGGAAAGCTTTCTGGTTTTCTTACTTTTAATTTTTTTACAATTTTTTTTCTTCCCTCATACAGTCAGAGCTACACTCTTAAGACATCAATTGAAAAAAGCACTTTAGGGAGTGAAGCCACAGGTCTTATTACAGATCAGTAACTTCATGATACTACATACAAAGAAAATTCCCTGCTGAAACATGAAATCAGTTCTTAAAATAAGGAAGGACACATTTTCTAGCATGTATTTTCATAACAACCATGAAAATTAACTAACTTCATCTCAACTTTACTTTACATTAAAACTTTAAAATCACAGCCTTTTCTTCACCACAGTCAGTTTTAGGTATATCATATTAGCTTAGAATTTAAATTATCTTCTCTAACACTGCTTTCCTCTTCTTCAATATATTCTTTTATTCTTTCCTTTGATTACACCACTCGGAAAGCAAAATTTTGTATGATTAAAAACATGCATTTAAAGCAGTAAGAAACAGTTGCAGATAATGAAAAAAGAGAAGTAATACCGCACTGAAATTATTTTACTTCAAGGCAGAAGATTTATCAGAGTATTTCTCTGCATTGGATGCCAGTTTAGTATATATTATTTTCTGGATTGTATCATTACGCAGTGAGATTATTTGTCTCCTGTCCAGTGTTAGTCAAAACAACATGAAACACTTTATGTATTCATGGACAAAATATATTGTGATATTGATATGTTGAAATGACACCTGTGATTTTATCAAAATAAACACGATTCTTGTGTTCTGTTCCAGGTCAGGTCTTTCCACAGTAGTTATTTTGTCATAACCTCTTAATTGTCATTTTTATCCTTCATGCCATACTCCCTGTTGTTTCTTCAATCCAGTCTGTTGCCACACAATCTTGTTGAAGTAAGGAATATACTGTTTATGTGCTTTTTCATTATAAGCATTAAGTGTCCAGTACGTTGTAGCTCAGCAGTGGATCTCTACAAAAGGGTGCAAATGAAACATTTCAACCGTTAGATGAAATAGCTGAAGGGATTACACACAGAAAATGTGCAAAAATGCTGTTTCAGTTGCACTTACAGCCACAAACTGAAAAAAACCTGAACCACTATAGTTCAATCCTGTCTTGAGTATGGTATGATGTAAAATTGTCTTTAGTGTGCACCCAAAGAGGACTTAGGACAGATTCTTAGAATGATAGCATAGGATTTCAAGAAAATGCTGATATTTTGACAATTTCTACCAATCAAATCTGACAAATACTGGGTCCTGTTTTTCCTGGGAGAAGTTTTATATATGCTCAAATTCCTTAACATGAACAAAATTTTATCTGCATTCTCTTGCTTAATCATTTTTAAGAGCCAAGTGCTCCAGAAGTTTTCTTCTGCTCTCATTTTCTCAAGGTTTTCTGTACTCTCACACTAAATCCTTGAAGAATCCCTGTTGTGGATTTTCTGTTTGTTTGCAATTTTTAGTGGGTTTTGTTTTGTTTTATTTTTGTTTGGTTGGTTTGCTTTGGTTAGGAAATTTTTAACTCAACTCTTACAAGGTGACTGCTATGTTCGTACAGGAACTACATGTGTGTGAAATGTTAGAAACCATAATGTATTTCCACAACTCCACGAAAAGATAAAAACATGTTAAAATATTCATCTTAGATTCACTGACTCTAAATTTGGATTACATGAGAATTGTCTATCAAAGGAGTGTCTTTACTAAATATTTATCATCTCCAATTATTGAAAGAATTATTCTTGTCTGAGTAGGAACGAGTTTTGGTGGTCAACTGCCAACATCTATTTCAAATCTCTCTGTCTAGTTTCAGTGCATGTGCTCCAGGCATGGAAATGTTGAAATTTTTCACTAAAGTAACTGAAGTAAGTTTACAAATGGACAGAAAGGGTTATTTTTCTCTTAAATTTACTATTGGCCAACAAAAAAGCAATTATAGGGAGCAAATCTTTAGAGGATTAGGCCTCAGATTGTGTAGATTTCATCATTAGTTTTTGGTCTGTTGTTTTTAAGTAGGATGAAACCCTTAGCTTTTGGTCTGAATAATCCTCTCATCGCTCATCAAAAGGGGCTTTTACAAAGTATCTAAAATAACATATATTGATAATATGTTTTTTTCAATTTGTTTTTTTCCACACAAGAGAACCACTAATAAGTATTATGACTTATTTTTGTACCAATAGTTTTTAGCAAATTCAACAAATGAGCCTTAATTTGAACCTGATGTGAGGGTAGAATCTGCTGACATGAATCCCCACAGACCCAATTTAATCTTCAAAGGGATTAAGATATATCAAAATAAAGTTATGATGCTACATGTTGTATTTGAAAGGTTTGTAAACTAGTCTTTGAGATGGTAAAATATGATTGCAATGGAAGCCACATAAGAGGAACTGTTGTATCCATCAGGTCAGCTGCCTGTGGAGAAAAAGCCAGGACAGACTACAGGTGTTAGAAGGAAAGACAAAGTGAGAAAGTTTTACAAATTATGATTCCTTCAGTAGAATTTAACCAGTTAATATCAGCAGAAAGAAAAACACTTCTAAGTGAAGCTGAACTGAAAGTCGGTGCTTTATCTCCAGAGGCAGAATAGACCTCTGTCAAGAATTACTTTCCACCCATGTTTAATGATATGCTGATCTATTTGTGAACATGCCTGAAGATCTGGCAAGTTATGCACAGGCATGGCATCAAGATGTGCATTATGCCAAGTAGAGAAACTTAATGTTGCTTTTCTATGATAAAATCACAATTTAGACCACATATTTTCTTTTTAAGCCTTCCAGATGTTGTAAAAATAAAAAATTCATTTTGGGTCTGCACTCAGAGCAGCCAGTGAATCACAGAATCATAGAATCAACCATGTTGGAAAAGACCTCCGAGATCATCAAGTCCAACCCTTGATCCAACCCCACTGTGATTACTAGATCATGGCACTCGGTGCCACTTCCAGTCTCATCTTAAAACCTCCAGGGACGGAGAATCCACCACTTTCCTGGGCAGCCCATTCCAATTCCTGATTACTCTCTCTGTAAAGAATTTCTTCCTAATATCCAATCTAAACCTCCCCTGGCAAAACTTAAGATTGTGCCCTCTTTTCCTAGTGCTGGTTGCCTGGGAGAAGAGACTGACACCCACCTGGCAACAACCTCCTTTCAGGTAGTTGTAGAGAGTGATGAGGTCACCCCTGAGCCTCCTCTTCTCCAGGCTAAACAATCCCAACTCTCTCAGCCTCTCCTCATAGGACTTGTGCTCAGGAGAAGCTTTGAGTGCACTGAATAGCGCACTTAATACTGGAGATTCTAGTGATTTTTAGAGTCTATTTACAGTCTAGTTAGAGCTGGTTGAGAGACGGGATTGTCCCACTCTGCTCTGCACTGGCAAGGCCTCACCTGAAATAGTGTGAAGTTTTGGGCACCACATAAAAAAGACATTAAGCCATTAGAGAGTGTCCAAAGGAGACCACAAGGATAGGGAAGGTTCTGGAGGGGCCTTATGAGGAGCAGCTGAGGGCACTTGGTATGTGAAGAGGAGACAGAAGGGAGTCCTCATTGCAGTTATAACTTACTCAGGAGGGGAAGAAGAGGGGCAGGCACTGAACTCTGCTCTATGGGGACCAGGGACAGGACCCAAGGGAATGGCCTGAAGGTGTGTCAGGGCAGGTTTAGGTTGGATTTCAGGAAAATGTTCTCTCCCCAGAGGGTGAATGGGCACTGAACAGACTCCCCAGGGCAATGATCACAGTACCAAGGCTGACAGAGTTCAAGAAGTGTTTGCATGATGCTCTCAGGCACATGGTGTGACTCTTTGGGATGATCCTGTTCAGGGAACTCAGGATATTCTGTGGTTATACGACTCTTTAAGGTTACACATCAATTACCATTCAACAGCCAAAACAGTATTTCCTCTCACTAAGGCTCTCTGGGAAAGGGACAGGATTGCCTAATAGAGTCTTACAACTTAATGATGGATTTATCTGCTTTTAAGGAACACTGTGTTGTCAGGTTCCTTCCCTGAAGAGGTTTGTGCATGCTGAGCACAAAGGAAACACCTCTGAGCAGCAGGATCCTGTAGCTGCCACCACCTGAAGGCTATAAAACCATTTTCATCCAGTCTAACACTTTCTTCTTGCTAAGAGTTGAGAGAACTTCTAAGTCAGAAAATTGCGATGAAGACATTGTACCTTCATTTATGAATAAAATGTCTATACCAAGCCACATTTAAAACAGGGTAGCTTAACCCTCCCCACCCCCAGATATTATTTTATTATGTCATCCCTCAGTTTTGCCTGAAATACATGTTCTATAATCAATTATAAATAAAAAGTGCCTTATAAATAATGTTTTACAGCTTAGTGCAACCAATAAACTACAGCACAGAATGTTTTGATGTCTTCCAAAAATGAGCTATGACATATTGAAACGAAATCCATTTTTTTCATTTCCCATTCTAAAAGTTTACAGACAGTTCTCTTCTCTCACCCTTCAGTTAAACCTAAAGCATCATTTCTCTTTCTGCTGGTGATTTAGCCAGGCATATAGCCCTAGTAACACAGCCTTCTAAGTGACAATAAAACACAAATCTGAGCAATAGTGACATTTCCCTACACAATATCTCCGTTATTTTGATTTTGCAATTTTCAGAGATCCACAGCTATAATTATATGCTCACTTAGTGTCTCCTTTTCCCCTAGACATGGCAATTTGTTTTTCTTCATTTCTCTTCCAGACATGGACACTGTATTGTACTCCTGATAAAATGTTTCAAAGCAAAGCATTTGCACTTTGTGTGGCTTTGGTTATTTCTTTGTTTGGTTTGAAAAGCCTCAGAATGTTCAAAAGCTGAATGAACAGGAAAAACAAAACAAAACAAAAAAAAACACCAAAATACTCCAAGAGATAGATTTGATTCAAAGGTTACTTTTCATTGTATATTGAACTCTGGAATTATCTATGTTCTTTTGCTTATTTTTAATTAGTTTTTCTTAGCATAACTCTGTCATAGCCAGTTCAGAGGTTTTGGTTGTTTTTTGGTTGTTTTTGTTTTTTGTTTTTTGTTTTTTTTTTGGGGGGGGGTGGTGGTGTTTGTTTTGTTTTGTAATTATTATTCAAAGACAGAGACATTTTCATGTATTTTGCATTTTAGGACCCTTTCATTTTTTTTTCTAAGTTTTAAATTATCCCAAGTAGAAAACAAATGCCCTGTGGGCTCTTTCTATGATCATCCTACTGTGTTATTCCTTCAAGGGGTCAATTTAAGGTGTGGTTACAGCCTCATTTTTGTGCACAAATTCATATATTGACCTCTTTAAACTATTATACTTTGTAAGCTACCAGCATTTTATCTTTTGTTTCTTTGTACTACTTCTCTCTGTTGAAACAGGCCTACTTATTTTCTTAATGTCCAGGCGGAAGTTAAAAAGCTGTGCTTGCCTTCATTAGCCAGCAGAAACAAATTGCAGGGTCCCTACAGGGTTCTCAGATATGTCAAGAGAAGTCCAGTCCAGAAAGCCTGAAAATTCTGCTTATTAAGCCCCACCATCCTCTGTTCTCCACTGTTTTTTTCTTCATGGAGACACCAACAGTCCCCAGGCAGGATTGAGCTTCTGTGTGTAGGATGCTCTGCAACCTTGGGATGAAACAGACACCTTTGCCTTCAGAACACAAATGCAGGAACCATCACTGTTACTTTTTGGGAATAATAGAGAACTGAAATGAGATGATGCAAGGCAAAATCCCAGAGCTCTTCATTGGTTTTGGTTCTCCAACTAATTTATCAGTTGTATGTTTAAACTTGACCCAGTTTTCCACTGCACCCAATGAACAACCTGTTTAATTTTGGAGAGGATCAAGCCAATAGGTGACTGACAAATATTCCTTGCAGAGGAAACGGCTGTTGTTGAGGAGTCAAAGCCTCAGCTCCTACCTTGCCCATAAGCTCTCTAGCCTTTGTTTTGGCTCTGACTATCCTGGTGTGGTCTCCAGCTCCAGGAAAGTGCCAGTTTTTTATGGTAATGCACACAAAAAGTAAAAAACTCTTGTTGTTATTGGTGCTGGACCCAAGGCATGGTTGAAGTGGGAGGAGAGGGCACCCAGGACACTCAAGTGTCTCTTTCACATCCCTGGTGTGTTTGGGTAGAGAAGATAAAACTGTCTATAGAGAAGATAAAGTTTTCCATATGTTTTTAATATGTTACTATAGGTTAAATTGTAGGTGAAAAAAATTGTATCCAACCTTTTTTATTATTGTTTTGTTCAGCAAAAGATTTTTTTTTTATCTCTAACATGAGAAAAATTGCTGTTCTGGTTGTTTTTTGACATAATTTTATTAACTTAAGACCATGGTAAGTTACCCTAAACCAGACCAAGCATTTTATGATCTTGTCTCCTGTCTCCAAAACTGAAAATTGGACATTGTGACATGATTGTTAGAGGCATTTTCCATTAGTAGTTTGCTTGCATCCTGAAATGATGTTGTTCCTCTTAAAAGTATAAACTAGTCCCTGTTCAGAGTAGCTATTCTAACACCTGATATGACTCAGAAATGTTTTAATTTTTAATTTCTAAATTAAATAACAGTAAATTAAAATTTTTATAATATAGCTTATTTCTCAAGAATTTAACTTATACTGAAAAATGTTACAGTTTAATGGTAAAGTAAGTGTATTTTCTAGACAAGTTCTTTC
>NW_020955199.1:4251313-4262272 GCF_003031625.1 Empidonax traillii
AAAAAAAAAAAAAAAAAAAAAAAAAAAAAAAAAAAAAAAAAAAAAAAAAAAAAAAAAAAAAAAAAAAAAAAAAAAAAAAAAAAAAAAAAAAAAAAAAAAAAAAAAAAAAAAAAAAAGATTTAAAAAATACCTAGTTTGAATTGTAAATACAAGCCAAGAGTGAGATCTTTTTTTTACCTAATGACATTCCAGCCTTTGCAAGCATATAATTTTTACAGAAATATTTGACCAGACAAATTCTAAGAGACAATATATAAACTTTCCTGTGATAATTTAGAAAAGAGATCCTGGCAGACCACAAAGCTGAGGGAAACAGATGATAACTTTCTACAACTATAAATTACAGGCATTTGTTTATTTCTATTTAGCATTTCCGCTGCCTGCTGCATGCTGATGATGTGAATTGGATGGATAGATGTTGACTAATCTGTAAACACTGTAATTGGCTTCTGAAAAAAAATTGTATGCCAGGGTTTTATCCTCAATTAAGTCAAGTTTTATGAACTTAATTCCTCACTATTGTTTGCTGCCAAAATAAAATTATCAAAGCCTTTGTTCGTTGACACATTGTGAACAATTACAGGGCTGTTTATGAGCTCCAGTCTGGAATTTCGTGATGAAATAGCCTCTGCTTCAAGGGTTAGTTTGCAGCATCACTTTGCATTTTGACAGTGTTTTCCTTGGGAAAATGTCTTAGGTCTGAATACTGCAAGTTTATAAGTTTTACCTAATTTCTGTCATTTTGAGAAGCAAGTGAGAAAATCCACAAGTTGAGAAAATTGAATATTGAGGGAGCTTTCCTCACACTTTCTGTTATGCAGAGCCACAGTAGAGATGCAGACAGTGTGTGTCTCATACTGCCCTGTATGCACCTGGTAGTAGTTTTTATTACACCTGCTGAGGGATCAACAGCAATCAACATTCTGGTAACAACTTCAGTTTTTTTAAGGAGTCTGGTTTTGTTAGTTACATCCCAGTGAGTTAAGAAAAATTTACCCAGTGTCCAACGAAATTAGCTCTTAAAATTAAATGTAAAGAGGGAGACTGATGGTCAGGGTGATCACATGTTCATAGGTGCAGTTAATTAGGCTTCATATTTAGTTAAAAATAGCAGGTATGCATTAATATGGCAACTTAAGACAACAACAGTGCAATAAGAAGGGGAAAAATTAGCTTTACAAGATTAGACATCTGCCTCTATCAACATCCATCCATCCCTCCTCCAGACTGCCTTTGCCATTTTGCCATATGCTGCCTTCTATTTTCTCTTTGCTTACAGGGATGGCAAGTTTTCAGGAGATAAAATCATCTAATAAGTTTGTTCTGGAGAAAATGGATAAATAATCAAAGGAATTCTATGCTGATTTTGATTTTATTATGAGAAAGATAAATTGAACATACCTTTAGTTTTATAATAGGTTTTGCATTAGAAGTAGTGCTTTTTCTCAAAGATATGAAGAAAGGCAGTATTTCTAAAAATACCACAAAAAGTTTGCTATTGGTTCTCAATACCTAACTAAGGGGTCTGAGGAAATACACTGAGTTTGCTTCACATACATATCCTACACATAGTAATTTAAATTCCCAATCTGTTGGGGAAATTTAATTCTGTGTTTTACATGCTTACTTCAAATTCTTTTTTTTTTTTTTCTTGAGCAGGAAAAGTATCAGAAATATTATTTAAGTGCATGAAAGCATATTAATAGGATAAACATCTTTCTTTACACTGGCTGAAATGAAAAATTTCCCATGTTAATATGAGTTAAATTAAAAGGTGAAAGTGCATATTCAATATTCACTTTATCTGCATTATTTCAGTTTATCTATTAGGTACACAGGAAATTCTTTCCACCCAGTGTGGTACTTCTGCATCCTGATGAAATTCACTCACAGGGATTTAAATTTGTTGTATTTGAAAAGGTTAAATTCTATAAAAGATATTTTTCAAGCCTCTAATGATGATGATTTGGTGCGTTTTGCATATTTATATAAATTTTTCCATCTATCAGCTTTTTTGGTGTTTTTCATTTGTTGTCGGTTTTGTTTTGTCAGGATTTTTTTGTTGTTGTTATTCTTTGTTTTTTTTTTTTTCTCTTCAGCTCTCTATTTATTCTATTCTATTCTATTCCCTGTCAGGATATTCAGATAAGTTTCTATTAAACCTTGACTAATCCAGTTCCCTTTTAAGAGATAGCTAGGTGAAGAGACTGATATTTTTAAGTACTATGTGGCAGAAAGTTTCTAATCTTTTAGGTAAAATGTCCCACTGCTTTTGAACAGATCTAATTTCTTACAGGAAAAATGTCTCTTAAAGTTCATCTAACTGATTACAGCAGACAGAACTGGCTCTGTGTCTATCATGGAGCTTTTCTTTGGAAAAGGAAAGAGATTAATATTTTTTTAATCCTTCTGATGTACCTTTTTGTACAGATTCAGTTATTTCTCTCTGTTGGGATATAGAGGATGATGGATATAAGGTCCCAAACCAAGAAGAAACTATCTTGAGCTTCCAATTGCACAATGAATTGCTGCACTTTTCACATATCACCATCAGTAATAAAGTAACACCATCCCCAAAATTTGAGAATTATTGCATTTCAGGTTAGTGTAATGGTCCCTCTGTGAACAGTTCCAGGCTTTTTAGTCCTCAACATAGCAGAAGTGGCCACTGATTTTTCAATTTTGTATTTTTTTTTCTTAATGGCTAAAACTTGATTCTTGCTAAAGGACATTCTAAACCCTTACAAAACTGCATTTCATTGAAGTGCAGTTATTAAGCTCTGTCACCCAGTTCACTGGCTGAAACTAGTATAGATTTATTTGTGAGGCTAATTATCCTTGTAAGGGGTTTATTTCATTTGTGACACCTCTTCATCCCTAACCAGCCTGGAAGAGACTGCAAGATATTGGGGAAGGGTAGTGCTTGAATTCTGAGTTTTATATATAGATCCTACTCCCTCCTACAAACTCTCTGTTTTTTGTTGATTTATGAAGGACCACTAAAAACTTGTATTTTTAAGCACTATCTGTAT
This sequence comes from Empidonax traillii, assembly GCF_003031625.1. Classification (NCBI taxonomy): domain Eukaryota; kingdom Metazoa; phylum Chordata; class Aves; order Passeriformes; family Tyrannidae; genus Empidonax; species Empidonax traillii. Next base: position 4,254,346 of record NW_020955199.1, read on the forward strand.
CACACAAGATATCCAGTGCATGGACATTGGTGGAAGTGCAGTGCCCCAAACTCTGAATATTTTTCCCAACTCCTGCAGCAGCATATCATATTACCTTGTATAGAACACAAAAACATGGAAGCACTCAAGGCAATATTTTTTATGGTTAGAATTGCTCTAAATAGTTAATAAAGATTAATTAAGATTTGCCATACATTCTGTAGTGTTACTGTTTTAATTTTATATTTTCTAGTGATCAACTTCATTACCCACAGAGAAAGTCCCGTTTTAGGTCCTCTAGAAGTTAATTTGGCTGTGTGTATTACTTTATGTTTACATAGATACTTTTGCCCATAAGTAGTTATTGCATTTTATTTATTAATTCTTGTTCATACTTATGGATGTGTTTTATGAAGAGGATCTCAAGCAGTGCATAAAAGCACTGTTTCTCCTGTTTGAGAGAAGATCTCAGCTTTGTAATTAGCATTTGACAGTTTGAGTCATGAAAAATTTGATTTTAAGTTTTCAAAAAGATTCAGTGTGCACGCCTACAAAAGCAGTTATGAGCAATGTAAATTTTCATCCAGTGTACCAAAAAGTAAAGGCTAGGACATATTTAAGCCAAAGATAGCTGGTATTTGCACAGAAGATAAACTTATTATATTGCATAAATGATTTGGGGGCCTAAATTCCATGGGAGGTTAATGAAAGTACTGTGGAGAAACCCATTCCTGATTATTGCAGGGCTGTTTAAATATGTGAATGTAAATAAGTCTGTGAATTTTAAAGTTAATGAAATAAACAGAAACTAGGAGCAAATCAGAGGAGAATAAAAGAAGATCTTGAACATTTCAGTGGTTATTTTGATTCAGAGAATATAAGCAAAAAGGGACATTTAAGATAACCCCCAAATATCTCTGTTATTATTTCTTTGCTTGCTCTTTCTTCCCTTGCTTAGGATTTTGAGGATTATCAATCACAACAAAGAAGCTTTATCAGTCTATCCTCTAGCTCTTCGAGTAGAACCACTGAAATTACTTTCTATATTTAAATAAACAAGAGAACACATGCTTGGGATATTTTAACATAGCTGTTTTCAAAAGTAATAGATAAACACTCTACGTGTGAATTCTTGAGCCCATAAAGTGGTGTCTACACTATTAGAAATCAGTTCTCTCTAGATTTTGAAATACAGGTGATAAAAAGAAACCAGATACACATTTTATTTATTGTGTAAGGGAACAAACATGGATATAAATCACTTATATTCTAAGACAAATCACCAGGTTATGTTGTATCTGTGTTTTTAATTAGAGGGCAGAGCAGATGGTGAAGGCTTGGTGTAAAGCAATATGTCTAATAAAGTAATACCTGCTGCCAACTGATTGTTCCAAACCACAAAGTGTCCACGCACCCTGTTTTCAGAAGAAACTGGCAATCCAAGGGACAACTACTTCTTGAAGAGAGTTTAACCACAACAAAAAATCAATCAACAACCAAAAAAAAACCCCAAAAGTAAACATTAAAAAAAATGCAGAAAAAAATAAACAAGGCCTTTAAAAATAGACTACTAATAAAATCCAAAGTTAGGAATATTAATTATTTTTCATAAAATAAATAAAACCTTAATATATCAAGATTTTGCTGTGTACTCATGGAGCTCCTATTTGGGTGGGGCAATGAGAAAATGCAAAAGATGTATGATTTTTGCACTAGACATTTTTGCACCTGTGCATGCGAGCAGCATTGACAAGTTCTGATTTGCACTGATTTCTGCACCCAGGACTCATGGATGATTCCCTGCTACAGGAGCAGTTCTCAGCAAAATTTCACCTCATAGTCTGAAGCAGTCATGTCAAAAGCTCAAGGAGCAGACACAGAGGTCTCAGAAGAGTGTAGAGGGTATGCTTAATTTCATCCTTATTATCAGATTATCTTTTGCAGACTGTAGTCACTAAGTACACAGCAATAAGGCATTGTCAGGCACATAATCAATGAGACCTGTAACATGTTCAAGTGTTTTCTTTTCTCCAGTCTTCAAGACTAACAAATAAGGGTTTTTATTGAATTTTTTTTTTTTAAGTGTTAATAAATATGTGGTCTCTTCCAAAACCTATATTTTTGTTTGTTTGCTTTATTTTTCCTGGAAAAAACCCCCAATATATAGATGTTTCTAAAAACTAAACAAAACAAAATAAAACAAACAAAACTAAGCAAAACCCCAAACACACACAAAACCCCCAAAAAACCCCAACCAACCAACCAACCAACCAACCAACCAACCAACCAAAAACCACAAAAAAACCCCACAAAATTAAACCAAACCAAACCAACAAACAAAAAACCAAACCAAAACCAAATCAAAACAGAAAAAGATGATTCAAACTGTCATTTAAAACCATTTTAGGATATGTTCACAAAAATTAAAAGAACGTCTTAGGTCTTCAAATTCAAATTAATAAAGGTTAGTTATGTCATAAACATCAACATTTTTGTGGGTTTTTTCCCCTGTCAATTCACAATGTAATCGCACTCTCTTGCTTCTATATAGTCACATCTGAAATGAACTCTGGAGATTATATTTTGATAGATGATCATGATTGTTATTCAGGTAAAGTAAAGGGTGGTAAAAATATGTATACTGCAACAGGAAGTTTGCTCATTTAGGGAAAAGGAATATATTAGATATTGGTGTTAATTTGCCACAGTTCATGATTCCTGTTTTTCAACAAGACATCAGAGCCTAAAATGAAATTTGCTTGTCAGTTTTAATCCATCTTGGCAGACAACCTTTTCTTACTTGATGGCATATTTTTGTTTCCTAGGACTCCTACTTTATTCATGTGAGGGGCGGGGGGGGGGGGGGGGAGGGCATGAATAAGACAAATGGGAGAGAAAATAGTGTTTATGTTTAAAGTCTGGGTTGCAGTGTATGAAAAATGGGCTTTTTTGCCTGGTATGACAGATTTCCAGCCAAGCTCAAAACTGTAAAACCATAGTATCTCAGGTACTTAAAGATGTTTGCCTCTGTTTCTCCAAATTCAACTTATGACAGCCTTAATTCTAAATATGGATAGTTTTCTCCTGAGTGTTTATAAATAACATATCTCATATTAGTACTTCTTTTCATGAAACACAAATATAGAATGATATCCCACTGCTGTCTCACAAAACCTCTAAAATACCTTTGAGAAAACTGCAAAGCAGAACTGTAGAAACATCTGTAACACATTTTAAAGGGAAAATTGAGTAAGCTCGCTGTGAATGTTTCAAAAGGCAGAAGCAGAGTAATTCTTGCTGATGCATTTAAAAATAGCAAAATAAAGCCTTTCATGTTTTTCAACATGCATTTTTCTTTCCTATTCTTCCTTACTGACATTTGGTAGAGTGATAAAAACACTAATTAGGAGTAAGAGTGCACTTGAAATTCTTTCACACATAATTTATTTTCATTTAAAATTTTTTATATTTTTTATATTTTTATATTATTCAGAGAGCTGGGAGAAGCTCAAATTTGCCAAGATCAGGGTGATTTTTAGGTTGCATACTAAGGCTGCTGTCACTAGAAATTTAGCTGTGGTCATAGACAAGATCCGAAAATAGATGTTTGTTAGGTACTCAATAAAAGATGGGCCAGAACTGCAGATTCTGAACTCTAAACTTACTATCAAAAACCTATTCATTGCTTTCAATTAATGCTGGAAATAACCCTTAAGATATCTTCAACTATGACAAAGCCTTTTTGAATTCCAAGAATTAAGTCAGACTGAGGTTGGGGGTACTTTTAAAGATTACCAAGCACCTGTTCACATATATTTAGCAAACCAAACATTTACAAAAAAGTTTTGAGTATGTATACGTTGTTGCCTTGAGGTCTTATAATCACAGAATGTTTGGAGTTGGAAGGGACCTTAATGATCATCCAGTTGCACCCCCCTGCCATGGACAGGGACACCTTCCACTAGACCAGGTTGTTCAAAGCCTCATTGTCATAGTTCCGATTTTAGCAAGAAATTTTTCTTTCCCTTCCCCCTGCCTTGTGTGCTCTGTGTATAGGCCATCAGGTAGCTATCAGGTGAGCAAAAGAATCAGCCTGGTCCACTAATGACCGAGAGATCAGTCTCCTAGGAAACAGGCAGATGAAAGATCTAAAGTCTGCTTTTTTCTCTCGTCTCTGGGGCAAGAGGGGAGGAGGAATTTTGGTGGGCTGTGGGGATGTGGCTGGGGCTGGGGACCGCAGGAGGAGAAGCTCGCTGCTGTCTCTTTTTGCCCTGACCCATTGCCAGCTGCAGTTTTTTGCCTAAGGTGGATTCTAACCAGCTGAAGATCGTGAGTTTTCTTCCATTTGGAGAACTTTCTGTTTTATTGCTGGTTTATTTATTTTTATTTTTATTTTTATTTTTATTTTTATTTATTTCTTTTCCTTTCCCCCTCCCCCCCTTCTCCACTCCCTCTCTCCATTCCCAGTGTGGGAAGGGAAGGGGAAGTGAGTTTTTTTTGATTTTTTCTCCGACATACCCAGGAGGGTGTTGCTTTCCCCTCCCCCAATCCCATGTGGTGGCAACCAGGGATCTCACAGTGCCGCCTAGTGACAGACACTGGACATTACAAGTTCTGCCCCTCCAGTGATCCAACAGCACCACCTGGTGAATGGTACAGGACATTACAAGTTTTGCATCTCCAGTGACCCAACAGCACCCCCTGCTGACTGTGGTTGGAATTGCACCAAAGGGTGCAAAAATTGAACTGTTTACTCTTCCTTTTGCCGGTTTATTGGTTTGTTCTTGAAGGGGATTATTTGTGGGCATAGGAGTATTGCTTGGTTGTTTTACTTGGGTTTTTTTTGTGTTTCTGTTAATACACACATACCTTTTAATAAAGGACTGTTATTTTCCCTTTTCCATAATTTGTTTTTCTTCAATTGGAGTCTCTTAATTTTGGATTTAGAACTGCTTAGAAAGAGAAGTTTGGGTCTTTTTCTCCTAACTCATCCTCAGCAAAAGACTCTTGTCTCATTTAAACTAGGACACTCATTAACAGTCCCATCCCATAAAGTTTTTAGTCAAGCCTTTGGCAAAAAGAGGAAACTTGATTAAAACAAATATATTTAAGTACCCAAAAGTAGATTATAAATCCATTATAAAGTACAGAAAAGGTATAATTAGAATCCAGTCTTGTAGGTTATGTAAAAGGAGAAAGACATATTTTAATATTTTATAAGAGTTTTTTGGTAGAAAATCTGTACCAGCTGCTTAAATTGTTTCCTGTGAGGGCAGTGAGGCACTGGCATTGGTTGCCCGGAGAAGCTGTGGCTGCTCCATCCCTGGAAGTGTCCAAGGGAGGTTGGATAGGGCTTGGAGCATCCTGGGATAGTGGAAGGTGTCCCTGCCCATAGCAGGGAATGGAACGTATAAAGAATTAAACGTGTGCAGCATTGTCTGGGAGAGAATCCAGATTCTTAGCTGTTCTTGGTCTCTTTCTTTGTAATTTCCTACTTCTCCAAATCAAACACTTGCCTATTTTTACAACTAAAAAGAAAATATCCTACAGCAAAAGTGACTGAAAGCCAAAGTTGTGTTTACTTTTCTGTTCCCCTCCTGGCAGGAAAGGACTTCATTTGGAACAGATGGGGTGTTAAGCATTTTCACACCTGAGATTCCTTGTCACCAGTATAAATGTGCAGGGAATTATGCATGTCATTTATTGTGCATCTCATTTACCTAAGCTGTGTTCACCTGGACCCTGTTCTCCTTGCCCTTCACTTTCATAGACAATAAAATCTTCTTGATCATATGCTGGGGAGAAAAAATTAACTTGTATAAAAACACCAAAACCCCTTGATCTTCCAATGCAAATAATTCATCCTAAGAATTTCTAATACAAAGAACACCTTCTCTGAAAGCTGTGTCTGAGATGATTGCATCTGTCTTGCTTAACCTTGCACCAGGGATGCTTAGAGAAATAAATCACTTTATAATGAACAGTGTTACTGCTTATATTTAAACAAATTCTTGGCCAAATCTCTGTTTCAATATCTCTTCTGTCACTGGAGTTGCATGCCATTAAATCCCTCAAGGGTAGCAGGCATTTCTGTTTACAGACACCACTAAGCCAGAAGGCTGAAATTGTCATGTTGTCTCTATGACCTCTAGGGAGGTGATTTCATTTTTAAAAATCCCTTGGAGTAACTGCCTTCCTTAGTATCGATTTTACCAAGGAAAGGCATTTCCTGCCTGACATAACAAAATCATATATGATCATTTCACTCCTTCCAAAGTTCATGCTCAGTGATAAGTGAACTGTCTTTGAAAGACCAGCATGTTAAGCAGGGGCAAGAGCAAGCGGCCCTGCTGTTCTGCTTCTATCACCCTGACTAGAGATTTCTAAAACTTTTTCAGTAGTGTATTTTTCCCTTAAAACTTTTAATTTGGTTTACTTCCATTTGTGTTTACAGGCTATTAAAGACTAAACTTGCATCATTGAGTACATTGCACATATAAAGGGTAGATTTCTTGCTAGACCACAGAAAAGATTTTCAGGGCATAAACTCTATTATTTTTTTTGCTGCTGCATTTGTGTGATCTTCTAGTGTTACCAATTTTTATACAATTTTTCACATTTTAGTGCTCACCTTATCTGTCAAAAAGTATACATGGTTGCTCTAAAAAATCCGCAATTTATTTTGGCTTCCCAAATTATGTAAGCATGAATATCTGAGGTTAAAATTCAGATCAAACTTGCTCTGTTTCCAGCAGATATTTTTGCACTAACTCGAATTTCATGACAGTATTTTTTTAAAAAAATTAATACTGAAGTCCTCATTCGCTTCAATATAATTTAATACACTTCAATAAAATTACACCTTTTTGTTGGACCATGAAATTATGCAGATATTTTCTGATATTTAAGATCTGAAAAGATCTTTTTATTTGAATCCAAAGTTATAACCTTTGATTTCCTGCACATGAAGTCCCTTCAGCAAATTACATTTGAAAATGAGATGAAAAGGGCTTAAAACTCTGAAAATGTCTGTATGACTCCAAAATGTTGTATTTTGGAGTATATATTTATTTATACTTTTGTGTGTATTTGATTTTACTATGTATAGTTTTCATAGTTTGTTGCCTCAAGTTCTTTGCAGGAATCAAAAGCTCCTTTTCTGAAAGCTGGGTTCATCAGATATCAGAAGGAGTTGGAAGCAGTTTTTCTCTCTTAAAGGAGACTCCTTGAGGAATACAGTGAAATAAACCTCAGTAGAGTCTACATATGGAGAAAAATCATAGAATCATAGAATCATAGAATAGATTGGGTTGGAAAAGACCTCCAAGATCATCAAGTCCAACCCCTGATCCAACTCCAATTACTATATCATGGCACTAATGGCCACATCCAATCTCTGCTTAAAAACCTCCAGGGATGGTGAATCCACCACCTCTCTGGGTAGGCTGTTCCAATGCCTGATTACCCTCTCTGTAAAGAATTTCTTCCTAACATCTAACCTAAACCTCCCCTGGCAGAGCTTGAGCCCATGTCCCCTTGTCCTGTTGTTGGTTGCCTGGGAGAAGAGCCCAACCCCCACCTGGCTACAACCTCCCTTCAGGTAGTTGAAGAGAGTGATGAGATCACCTCTAAGCCTTCTCTTCTCCAGGCTAAACAACCCCAGCTCCCTCAGCCTCTCCTCATAGGACTTGTGCTCAAGTCCCTTCACCAGCCTTGTTGCTCTTCTCTGGACCCGCTCCAGCACCTCAATGTCCTTCCTGAACTGAGGGGCCCAGAGCTGAACACAATACTCAAGGTGTGGCCTCACCAACGCAGAGTACAGGGGAAGGATCACTTCCCTGCTCCTGCTGGCCACACTGTTCTTGATGCAGGCCAGGATGCCATTGGCCTTCTTGGCCACCTGGGCACACTGCTGGCTCATGTTCAGCCTCCTGTCGATCAGCACCCC
>NW_020955199.1:4264186-4304917 GCF_003031625.1 Empidonax traillii
ATTTCCCAGGCGGCCTTCAACCACTACGTCTCCCACCAGCCCCTCTCTGTTTGTAAACAGCAGGTCTAGCGGGGCCTTACCCCTGGTAGGTTCATTTACCAGCTGATGAAGGAAATTGTCCTCTATACACTCCAGGAACCTCTTAGACTGCCTCTTCTCTGCAGTATTGAGCTCCCAGCATATATCTGGTAGGTTAAAGTCACCCACAAGGACAAGGGCTGACGATTTTGAGACATCTGCCAGCTGCTTATAGAATAATTCATCTCCTTCATCATCCTGGTAGGGCGGTCTGTAACAGACACCTATGATGATGTCGGCCTTGTTGGTCTTCCCCCTGATTCTGACCCACAGGCACTCAACCTTATCGTTGCTGACCTCAAGTTCAACGGAGTCAAGAGATTCTCTAACATATAAAGCCACCCCTCCACCTCTCCTACCCTGCCTGTTCTTTCTGAAGAACTTATAGCCTTCCATAGCAGCACTCCAGTCATGTGAGTCGTCCCACCATGTTTCTGTGATGGCGACTACATCATGGCCTTCATGCTGCACAGTGGCTTCCAGCTCCTCTTGTTTGTTGCCCATACTGCATGCATTAGTGTACATGCACTTCAGGTGGGCTGTTGATTTAATTCTTAACTCAGGCTTTCCATCCCTAGGTTGATCACTGGAGAGCCCGGTTTTGACACCTTCCCCCTTCAAGCCTAGTTTAAAGCCCTCTTGATCAGCCTCGCTAATTTATGGGCTACAGTCCTCTTTTTCTTCCTAGACAGATGAATCCCATCTGATTTTGAGAGACTGGGTACCGTGGAGTTTGCCCCATGGTCAAAGAACCCAAAATTTTGACGGTGGCACCAATCCTTTAGCCATCTGTTTAGGAGTTGGGCTTTTTCACTCCTCTCTTTATTTAACTCCTCATCTATCCCAGATAGTACAGGAACTGAGGCAAATATCAAATATTTCCAAAGAACATAAAAAATAGATCAATGAATAAATAATCTGAGTAAGTCTGTGCTCAGACCTCAGCTTGACTCCAAACAATGGGGAAGGTAACACCTGCAAAGAAACAACTTGATGTACACGGCTTTCATCATCAATTACACTCATTTTCTTTACAATAAAGTACTTAAAAGATTTGCCATTGTTACTGAGTTACTTGACTGAGAGGAAGCTGTACTGGCTTAAACTTGGGGCTATACATCAGTAACGTGGCAGTACAGAACTATTACACTCAGTTTTGACCAGGCAGCACTTGAAGTGATCCAGGCAAGTCACGAGGACAAATGACACACTTCACAGTACAACCTTGTGCTTTCAGCTACAGGTTCAGCTCTACCATCATTCATCACCCTCAGTTGTCATGGTTTAGTTATCAAACATACTTGATTTTTGTTTCTTTTTTTCTTGCAACTGTGTCAAGATTTTTATCAGACACCCAAGTCCTGCCAAAAAAAAAACCTATCAAGTCAAAAATCTTCGGGAGATGTTACTGTCACAGCACAAAGCTCTTTGTCCTCCAAGCTCACAGCAAAAGTAGTCATTCACTTCTTTAATATTGAAACACCTGGGAGATATTGTGTTTTCCTCAGCTTGGGATCTAATGGGGTCCTGGGGTGCATCAGGAAGAATGTGGCCAGCAGGTCAGGGAGGGGATCCTGCCCCTGGTGAGGCCACGTCTTGAGTACTGTGTTTAGTTCTGGTCTCCACAGTTCAAGAAAGGTCAGGAGGTACTGGAGAGGGTCAAGAAGAGGCCACAGAGATAATGAGGAGTCTGGAGCATTTCCCTGATGAGCAGAGACTGTAGGATCTGGGCTTGGTTAGTCTGGAGAGAAGACTGAGAGGGGATCCCATCAATCCACACAAATATCCCCAAGGGATGTCAGAAGGTGCTCCCAGATTGTTCAGTGGTACCCGCAGATAGGATGAGGAGCAATGGCCATAAACTATAACACAACAAGTTCCCCCTCAACATGAGGCAGAACTTCTTTCCAAGGAGGAGGCAGAGCCTGGAACAGCTGCCCAGAGAGAGTGTGGAGTCTCCCTGCCTGGAGGCATTCTAAACCCACCAGGACACATTCTTGTGTCACCTGCTCCAGGTGACCCTGCCTTTGGCAGGGTCTTGGACTGGATGATCTCCAGAGGTCCCTTCCTACCCCAGCTACTCTGTGATCCTATAAAAGTAAATGTAGTAAACTTAAAGTATACATATACAAATTTTTTTTTCATCTGTATTTTGCCATGATAATGAACTGTGACTCCTTTATTTCTCTTGCTTCCCTACGAATAACAGAAGTGCTGCAGCTTGAGGTCTGGCTGAAATAGAAGTGAAAATATAGTTTAAAAAGTAATTACATTGTGTGCACACCCTGAAAGAAGAAAATATTAATTAGTTAGACTACCTACTCAGTGAGACATAAGTTATCAAGATCACAATTATCTTTTCATTCCATGTCTGGACAGTGCTGTCCCATAATGTAAAAAAGTAACAATATTAATTAATAATTATTAATAAAGTTTTTTCTAATTCTGTTCAGACAAGCATTTTTAGTATTGCCATGAATAACTTTATTGATAATCCCAAAAATCTAAGAAAATCCTATCTAGTACAAGCCATGTAATTCACATTTTAATATTAGCTTGATGTTCTCAGAGGAGATAATGAAGCTTTCCAAGCACAGGTGATGTCCAGAAACACATTCACTCCCTGAAGTTCTGGATCCATTTTTTTTTTCCTTTAGAAAGCCCCATTCTACCAAACTGACTGAGTAAAGCAAATGAAAAGTGGTGACTCCTTGAAGTAAGACAATCATGTGTTAAAAATTTTCTGTTTCATATTTGTGTCACTTCCTTCTTCCTACCAAATGGCTGATTAAAAAGCGTGATTTCTTGATTTTTGCCTAATTCTTAGGTAAAAAATACACTGAATAACTCTGGATTTTTTAACTAAGGATAGAGGAGAAGCTCTCATACTACTTCCTTTTTGGACTTCCCCCATCCATTAGGCCTTCTGTGATAACAGGAAGAGATGTTCAAATCAGTATTTTCTAACTTATTGTACTCAATCACAGCCCTGCTGACAAACTCACACTCATGGGCTGTGAAACACAGATAATACAGTTGAATAATAATACAGTGAAATACAGTTGTTTTGTTCAGTGCACATGCTGATTAATAGAGATACACCTCTCCATCATTAGCTTTAATCTACTGGTCTGCTGCTCCTAGATGTTCTGTAAAGATGCCCTATAATTTCTGTGCAGACACCACAAAACCTCATGTTCACTGGCAGTGCATTATCTGACAAAATCCAATCAACAAGTGACATAATTTTAAGCCCGTCTGCCAATGTGTCATGGCTTAGATGTGTGTTTACCTCTGAGGGCTTAGACAGGAAAGGCTCTCTCTCTCTCTCCAGCACCCTTTAAGTATTAGCCTCTGTGCAAAGCTAGGAATGCCAAAATGCCATTACTAGACATTTATAAGCATTTAAATATTAAAAATACAACAATATTTATAATATTATGAATATTACATATAATAAATCAACATACATATAACCCATATATTTATATATTTATAATAATAATTATAAATTATAAACACAACAATTTAGATAATAGATTTTTCAGGGCTGTATCTAATGTGAGGGTGATTTGAAGTCTGTAGCAATATACATAGATGATGAAAAATGATCTGTGATTTTGATAATGAGAAGGAGCACTCAAAATCAGCCATGTTTGTGTTCTTTTTTTTTTTTTTTTCTTTTGGTGTGTTTGTTTTGCTTGTGTTTTTTTGTTTGTTTGTTTGATTGGTTTGATTTTGGTTTTGGGGCGAGGTGGTTTTTTTGTATATTTTTCCCCTTTAATACTTTTTAAGTAACAATTCGCTTTTGAAATATTTGGTTATTGACTATAGTGTAGTCAATATTTGTGTTGTCTGTAGGCAGGAACCTAATTCATAGTGAAATTTTTTCAAATGGTATCCCCTATCTAAAACAGGTAAGTTAATGTTTTTCTCCTCTTATGAGACTCATGGCTCAACACATCAAAAACTAGGAAGTTTTTGGGAATGGGAAAATAAATTTTATTCCCTTTATATGGATAAAAACTATTGTTTCTTTCCTGTACTTCTGAATTATAACTACTATTTGTACTAGAGCCATGGACTTTAGTAAAGCCTTAATCAACATTTCCTATCTCATTCTCATGCACATGTCTTGGATGGGTGTACTCTTCCATGGATAAAAAACTGTCTGGATGTCTGGGCCCAGAGACTGGTGGAGCAGGGAGTTAAACCTAGTTGGCATTTGGTCACATGTGGCATGACTCAGTATTGGGGCCTGTTGTGCTCAGTGTCTTTATATAATATAATGACTGGGATAAGGGCATTGAGGGGCACCCTCAGAAAGTTCACAGATGACACCAGGTTGGATGGGAGAGTTGATCTTGCTGAGAGCAGAAAGGCTTTGCAGAGGGATCTGGACAGGCTGAATCTGTGGGATGAGGTCAGTGGTGCGAGGGTCAACAAGGTCCTGCCCTTGGGTCACACAAAAACACTCCAGGGGCTGGAAAGCTGGAAAAGGCCCTGGGGGTGCTGGTGTCAGCAGCTGGACATGAGCCCAGGTGTGCCCAGGTGAGCAAGAGGCCAATGGCCCCTGCGCTGTCCCAGCCATGGGGTGTCACAGGCTCAGGGCAGTGCCCGGCCCTGTGCTGGGACTGCTGGGGCCACACCTCCAGTGCTGGGGACAGTTCTGGGCCCCTCAGACAAGAGAGACATTGAGGGGCTGGAGCGTATCCAGGGAAGGGAGTGGAGCTGGGAAAGGGTCTGAAGCACCAGGAGTGACTGAGGGAGCTGGCGGGGATTCAGCCTGGAGAAAAGGAGGCTCAGGGGAGACCTTCTCACTCTTTACAACATTTAGGACCTGACAAAGCTTCAGAAATGGAAAAATCAGTGGTTTTCTGCATAAGCTGCAAAGATCAGTGTGAGAAATACGAATGAGAAGTGCCAAAGTTTGGGAATAAGTTCCTTTTGCTTACACAATGAGACACCCATAAGAAGTTTCTCACAGCTTGTGGCAAACTTGAAACATCACAAAACTCCTCTGTTGTTGCACAGATAAGGCTCAAAAAATGTTCATTTTATCCCGAACACTGCAGAGAGGCAAAAGAGGAGAAATAAACAGCAAAATACTGCTGTGTACCAAATACAGATATACTGAAATGTTGGGTGCCAAAAAGGTTGCTTTGCTTGTTTTGTTCCTTTTTTCCTTTCTAACATCACAAGGATTGCGTTAATTAATTAAGCCTCCTCCCCTTGAGCTTAGTTGTTCCTTGAAAACTTTTTATTTTATTTTTCAAGGAATGAGAGCTCATGAGCTAAAACTTCTACAAATTTTACAGTTTTTACAACTTTGCTGTTTACTACTTACTAAAAACAAACAAAAAAACCCCCAACCAAACAAAAAAAAAAAAGGGAAGAAAAAAATTTAACCCTGTCAGGACTAATATGCAAATTCAAATAGTTTGACAATGAAGGAATTTTTTTGAATGTATTTTTATGTTGCATAAACCCACTAGATGTGGTCAAATATCATATTTTATGGAGATTACAATTCTAGGAGAAAAAGTATATGGAGGACTTTCTATTCAAAGAGTACCCATATGATTTTTTTCTGTTGATATACAATACGTGCAGTTTATGACTAAAATATTTTGAAGAGATACAGGTTAAATTATCCTATACATAGTGTTTCAGCAGCACTAGTAACTATAGGAACTTCAGAGATGTTTCATGGTCTAAACGTTGACTTCCACAGATGAAACAAACAAAACGAAGTGGGGGTTTTTGGTTTCCAAGAGTGCAGCTCAGCACTTAAAGATTAACCAACAAATTGAATAACATATAGTCAAGAGAATGTTCATGGCCAAGTACAGGAAGTATGTACAGTGTGTGTGTGTATGACCATGATTAGATTTATTGCCAATACAATATCTAAATATTGTCCATGCATTTTCTAAATAGCAACTCTCTCATCTACTAAAATAGATTATAGATTCTAAAGGGTTTTAGTATCAGCAGGTTTTGTTGGAAACCAACAGGTTTACAGCCTTTGGCCTCATAGAATTCACAATTGCAAAGCAGCAAGGCACATATTGAGCTACTTTAGGATTTACAGGATCTCTGTGTTTGATATGTTCTTAGTTCACAACTGACACAAAGAAATTTTAAAATTGCATCTTGGCTTCTAAAAATGGTTAGACATATCTTTTAATAATAGAAATTATGGACATTCTCTGCATTGAGAAGTATAATTTTTATTGGTTATTTCTGTTCCTTGAAATATTATAAACTTTTTTTTTTTTTTTTTGCTATGAAATGTGCCGTCTGTGGAATCTTTCAGATTCCAATTGTTAGTCTTCCAAAAGTGAATGCTCCTTGTGTCAGAGTTCTAAGAATTCCTTTGTCAGAAAATAGTCTCTAACCTGATGTGTTTGCAGAACATAACTTTTCCCTCTAGAGAAAACCCAAATAAATTTTATCTTTACAGATAAAAAATGTTCCCAACAAAAGCGAAAAATATAAATTTAATATTTATAAATACTATATGATTTCAAATTTGTGAAAAAAAGAGCCACGTAGATTTTGTCATAGAAGTTAGAAATATAGATATGCTGGTTTACATATATATTATCACATCTCTGAAGAATCTATTAATTTTTTTTTTCCTATTCTTTAATTCTTTCTTCATTTTTCTGGGGCAAGAACTTTTGTTTAGGTTGCCTTTCTCTGGTTCCCTGTTTATCTTTAGCTCAACTTTGCATTTCTAAAATGAACCTTACTGTGATGTGTCAAAATCTGGGTCATTACAGTAACTGCAGGAGTCTATGCAAATTCTTACCTCTCTACTTGAGGCAGACTGGGAGTCCTGGTGCAGATAAGCAGAGAATGTAAATCAAGCTCAGACGAGACTTTAAATGAGAAGCCAGAAAGTGATAAACATAGTAATAAATAAAAACAGCTGTTCTTACTCCTACTGTGGGACAACCTAGGCATTTGGTAAGCTCTTGATGGAGTATAAAAGTCACCTTAAAAAACCTTCAGTCCTGAGTCCTACTTTGTCATAGACAAGGATACACATCCTGCTAGGTGTGTCTTTTAGCCTTTGTGGTCACCTTCAAGTTGGGGTGAGCCAAACCTGTCTCTGTTAAGTCTAAATCTGTAGTTCTGTCTAAGCTAACTTAGTTGTCACAGCCCTTGTAGATTTTCTCACCTTTGTTGTTAGGTCTGAGTTCTAATTCTCAGTGAATTCACCAGCAGCTCAAAATCATGATATAATACAGTGACAAATAAAGAACACCATTAAGTACAACAAAGTGTTTGCCATATCCTGTAAAAGGACTGTACAGGTTGCACGAAAATCAAGAATCAAACTTCTCAGTACCCTTTAGGTGCCTACCAGACCTTCCCTCCTCAGCTCTATATTTTACACGGTATTCCTATGTATAAACTGCTTGATCCCATTAATGTAACTGCTGCTTATCCTTCTTCATCCTTCATTGCCAGGTGTCTGAGTGGATGTAATATTAACTGCATCATCCACTCAGCTGGGAAAGGACATTTGCTGCAAGGTTTGCTCCTTTCTCTCAAATTCAGCCTCCTGCTCCTGGCTGCATTGACAGAGCACATAACCCACCTGGCATTTGTCATGGTTTAACTTCAGATTGCTGTTAGCTTGCATATCAAGAGACAGATAAATGTAATGAAACCCTGAAACTCAGTAGAAATTTCCTGTTAATACCTGTGCAGTGGTACCTGAGAGAAAAGACCATTTGTCTGGTAGGATGCAAAGCAGATAACGTGGATGTTGGATCTTGCATTTATGTTCCATACTTATACTCCAAGTTTGATAGATATTTGTATTTTAAGATAAGGTCCTGCAAAGAGATAAAATTCAAATGCAGAAATAGATATTTAAAAACAATGCCAGAAGAGGCCATTTAAAACGGATAAAAGTGGTTTGCGTCTCTTTCTAGAATTACTTTTTTTTTTACTGTCTGTTTTCTCATAATAGTAGTATTATTCATTTGCTAAAGCAGACATGGTGTATACAGTTTAGGCCAGAATTTATTTCTGTAGATTACACTTAAAATTTGACAGTTTTTTGTCTCCCTGTATCTGATATAAAACCATTCTTAGTCTCCAAAAATGAGAAAAATTTGTTCAGTTTTGTAGCCTCCTTGATCCCAGAGTGCCTGAATGTGTACTGTAGGGCAGATAACAGGAAACATTTAGTGATGCTTTGTTTTTTTATGGAAAGCAGAGCTGAATTCTAAGACATCCACAGATATAACAGGATGTTCACACAGATAGCACTGCAGAAACATGGTGAATGTGTGTTGTGATAATCTATTACCAGCAGCACAAGAATGTGAGATCACCTGCTGCAACCCAAAAATTCTGATTGAATGAGTTTTTTCTAGAGAACATGTAATACAGAAAAAAAATCAGATTTATCAAGTAGTGGCAACTTGAATATTCAGTACAGTAACACTTCAACCTGTAAAGGGAATAAAGCCAGGAGATAGGATCAAGATCTGAACACTAGAGCAATATGAAAAAAGGAGACGGATAAGGTAGAGAAGTGTTTATCCATGAGTGAAGGGGCTGTATTAGCTCAGCCTCCTGACATGTTCTGTTTTGAGGACCAGTTTCTAAAATCCCAGAGGAACTGCAGAACTGTAATCTGAAAAAAAGACCTGCTGCTGAGTTTGTGTGTATAAGGAGATTTTAAATTTTTTTTTTTCTGAGTTACAGGAATAACAGATAGGTCTAAAATTAAGAAACAGTCCCTTAGACTCTTCGAAAACACACCTGTAGCTATTAGTGAACATGTAGGGATTCTACTGATTCCCGGAATTATTTTCCTGATTTTAAAATTACTGTTAGCAGCTAACTTCACTGAACAAAATGCCCTCTGACTAATTTTGCCTGCTATCCCCCAGTCTGTTTAATATCTTAGCAGGATTAGTGTTACCTGTGTACAGAAACTGGAATCAGTGTGGCTATTGACTTAACAGTGTCTTTTATGAAAGACGTGATTCAATGATAAACACTTAATAGATAAAATATTAAATGTAGTCACTGTAAAATCTAATTAGCAGCTGAGTGAGGGTCTCATTGAGCAAAATGCCATGCAAACTCACCAGAAAGGAGAAGTCCTGTCTCAAACACCTGAGCTGTTGCATTAAGAACCCAAGGCTAAAATGCACCTGAAGAAAAAGGGCATAATTCAAACAGGGTGATTTACAGCAGTCCCATGTTGGGCAGATGTCACTGGTGAAAAAAACTAATTTGTGCTGTGAACACAGCTCCATGTCCTACCAGCCAGCAGCCAGGGATCTTCAAGGAGGAATAAAAATATGACATTTCTAACCATGTCCATTTAATTTTATCTATCAGCTGTAGCGGGAAATCAAGTCTTTCATCTCCATTTATGTCTATGTTGTGACCAATTTTTTGAGGTGTCTTTTACAGTACATTTGATGTGCAAGGGACAATGTGCACAGGTGTAGGTCAAATGTGTAACCTAAGAACTGAAAAAGGGGGGAAAATATATTCTGTTGATGTATAAAACAGAGAATACAGGTCTTTTCAGAATTTTAAAACTGTTAGGTTTGGGATGTGCAATGAATTTTTTGGATGATCTTGTATAAACAAATAGTTCTCTCTCTTCTATTGATGTGGGATATCATTGCAGCAGTGATTTATATGAGTGTATAAAATATATCAAGTATTTATATATATATAGTATATAAAGCATATAATGTATATAAAGTTGGATGGAGAAAAAAAATCCACATAGGCTACCTGTTAAAAATATTTTAAGAAACAATACAAACCCCACAACTCCAAATGCCTACTTACAACCATTTTCACCCTTTTTTGTATTATTGCTCTTTTCCACTAGAGTTCCGTTGAATCAATACCATTTTAGCAGCCTGATTTGCACGTGGAAATCATTTCTGAGCCTGGATTTAGTTGCCTGCTTCAGTCATTTATTTAGAAGTGATGAGGAAAGAAGGCTGTTGCTGCCCTGGTGTCCAGGAGTAACAGCTGGTATTCCCTCCTCTTGAAAGGGTTGCCAAGGACAGAAATATACAGAGAACTAGTGGCACAAAAGGCTCAAAAATCTGTCTGAGCAGCTGTCACTGTGATGAACATGGTGCAAACACGCAAAACGTTACTTTGGTTTGCCAAAACCCTCAGTGGTTTTGGCAGTTTTTCTGCTGTAAAAACTGGATGTTCTCTGGATGGTGACAGCAATACCAAATGTCAGGCAACTCTGCAGCAAGGAAGATCTTTTATTCTGTGTATCCTGAGATGCTGATAATGGGGTGGTAAAGGTAATTCGGTCATCAGTTTGCTTCAGGACTTGATATATGGATTGCCTTTTAATTTAATTTAATTTCACAGTCAAAAAAATATGAAAAAAACAGTTTTTCATGTGAGGGTGACAAGAAAGAGATGTGCTAAGGAGCAAGATTTCAGCTCTAGGAAGAGACACTCAGAAGAGAGATTTAGGAAAAAGGAGGAGGGGAAAGTAAAAAAAAAAAAAAATCTGGGGTTTGCACAGTGCTGTTTCTGGATAAAATAAGTTACAATTTAGAAATGTGCCACTCTAGAAACAAGGATTTTTTTCTTTTTCTTTATTTTTTTCTTCTTTTAAATCCATATGAGCACAGCTTTCATAAAGGAAATTCCTTGCAAAACCATTATGCCTGAGTTTTACCATAATCCTTAATGGGGTACTATTTCCTTAAGTGAGTTTCAGGCAACTCACTGCATTTGCAGAATTTATTTTCAAGGGGAAAGGAATTGCCTCTGCCTTGTGCTCTTACCTTGCATACCAAAAGAGGGGGGACAATTTCATCTGATTGTTCCATAACACAGCAATCATCTCCATGTCTTGATAATACACTAGCTCATGCATGGCCCAGAGGGACTTATCTGCTACAGGACATGACGAAGGATTAATTATTTTTTATTTTTGAAGTCTATGTGATTAGTCACCAATTAATATTGAAACTCCATTGACAAGTGGTGGGAAAGGTATTTTCCTTTTTGATTGTTCTATAGCAACATTACTGCCAGGTATACAAATGGAAGACAAACTTCTAGAATACATTATTTTGAAAATACAATTGTTGGACAAGTACATTTTGTAATTATTAGGTCCCTCAGCACAATGGGAAACAAACTAAAACGTAAATCACATCCATTAAAATAAAAATATGGTAGAAAATAATGATAATGAAGGGGGGTTTTTATTGTATATAACTGTATATAAGTAATTAAAAGTAACGATGTAAAGATGCACTAGTTGTAGCAAATAGTTGTATAAAATTATATTATTTACTCCATATTTTTCTGGACACAGAGAAAGCAAACCCACTGCAATCACCACAGAAAAATTCAAAAACACACTGCAGGAATATAAAGAAGGAATAATAAGGTGAATATGGTGTTGTGACAGAAACTCTGTAATGTTCCTGAATTGGCACCACTCTCTGGGCAATGTGCAGCAATAGTAAAAGCAAATAAATAAAATCTAATGACTCGTAAGGAACAGGGCGGGGAAAAGAGCAGAAAATTTGATGTCACAATATAAATCAGTGACTTTTCAGCATCTGGAATATCATTCTGTATATTCCAGGTCTGAAATGATACAACAGAATAATGTAGGTCATCAAGGAGAAGACGATCAAATCGACTTAATACACAAAACTCTCTTCTGAAGAGAGACTGAGAAGATAAGGCTGGCTTATTTTAAGGAGATCACAAGAAGAGAAACAATAAAAACATATTCCAGTAATTTGTGTAAGAACTATGGGATGGAAGACCAAACAGAATCGTATCAGTTGTCACCCCTTTTTCTATTTTCCATTTCAGAGAAAAAGCATCACTGAAAATAGACACAATATGCAGGTCATACTTCTTATATTTCAAATGAAAGCTCACCTTAAAGGCAAACAACTTTGTAGTGCTTTAGGGGGAAGATACTTTTTCAAAGTGTAAAGATTGTTTTATGGGTATGGGGCAAAGGCTTGGAGGAGGAAAGAGGTACAAACTGCTCTACAGTAATGGTCATAATGGCAAAACCACAAAGCTGTACCATCAGATGCAAACAGAAATGTCAGTATGTGTTACTAAAGACTAAATAAAAACTGATGGATAACAAAGGAGTAATTGGTTTTAATTTTTTAATTAATTTGTCTGTAATTACGTGCAGTGTTTTAAAATCTGTACTGACTTTTTACTATTTTCTTTTTGGTAAGCTATTTGTGCTTCAGTTCATTTGTAATTTCAATGGAGATGAAAAAAATTCTTTCCAACAAGGGAGTTCTGAGGTTTATAGAATTTGCAAAATGTTCTATGAAACTTGAACAGAATTGATGTGCAAAACTGAAAAGTGCAATTATACTAATGTGATTTTTCTAGACATAAGGGGAAAAGTACGCAGTTTCTTTTGATTTCAGAAGTTTTAGCAAGTGTGGCTTGTTCTTAAAAGAAAGCTGCCTGAAATACTTGATATTTACAGCCTTTCAATAAAATGAGCAATGTATAACCCAACAGAGATCTTCCATCTCTCTCAATAATGCATATATGATGTATTAGTGTAAGGACAATTAAGCTTTTCTCACAGCCAGAATCTATTTCTTCCTTTCTTCCTCTCTATTTTCCTTTTTTTTTTTTTTTTTGAGAGACATTTGTAGTTTACAAATCATTATAAATGTTACAACAAATTGCTGTGCTGAAAACCACAAGAACAAACACTAAAATGAATTTGTCCTCAAAAGAGAATGGTCCAAAGTAGCAATTTTGTGGACACAATTAGTTTTAATGTACACTTTGAAAAGTGAGAGTAGTTTTATTTTTGTATGTATATGATCTTTTTTTTTTTGCATTGGTAATGATGTTACTAGATTTCAATTAAAATTTAATTTTCAAATCCTTGGTGTAATGAGTCTTACATAAACTCTGGTTATGTAAACCAGACTACCATAAAGACATAAAGTATTTGTCTTTAGTGTCTCATAAAGGATAACCTCTAGGCCACTGGTCCACCTGAAATCATGTTCTTGACTTTCCCAAGTACTGCCTAATGTACTATATACTATATACTCCTCTTCCCTACTTTCCCTCATCATATTAAAATTTTTCAGGCAATTAGTTTTCCACTGGACAAATCTATGCCTCCTTTTCCAATTCTAGCACAGAAAAAACTTGTTTTACTGTTGCTGAATGGCTGTTGCTCTACTCCATTGACTGTTGTTTTACTCCAAAAGTCTCCTATAACTATAAATTGAGAAAATTATTTAGATGAACTAAGAATACAGATTTTTTCCCCCTGTCTCCAGAAATAGGAACAGAAAAAAACTTTGGAGCATAACAAAGATTACTTCAAGTGGGGAAAATGGCAAAGTGTGAATAAGGACAGAGATGTATCTTAAAGGGAAAATTGACAAAGGCAGTGAAGAAATTGCTTGGGGAAAAAAATATCTTCTTATTTTGAATTTTAAATTTTTTTTTTACAAAAACAAAACCAAAAACACATATTTGATGAGCAAGTATGGTCAACAAACCTGATTAGTGATAAATGGCCATTTATCTTTCTAATAAGGCACAGTCTCAGGGTCATTTTTAAAATATGCTCAAAAATTCATTTGACTTCAAAAACATGAGAATTCACTAAAAGAGTGAATTATTTTTCTATAATTTCTCTGACCTTAAAAAAGTCCCATTCTGTCACTCTTTATAGATTAATTTTTTTTTGTTCTGAAATCAAGTAAATTATAGTGTAAACAACCCAAATTTTACAGTATATTAAAACTGAATGCCATAGTTCATTCCCATGCTAAGGAAGAAAAACCAATAAAGACAGATAATTAGTAAATGCAAGGAAACACACCAAGAGATACAAGACAGGAGAGTCTGACCTAAGAAATTTAAATGAGAACAAAGAATTTGATGTGGAAATATTGATTCAGAACATAAGGTAAATGAAAATGAATGTTCTGTAGAGTTCATGATAGGAACTACAAAATTTCTATCCAATGACAGAACAAATTAAGAATTCTTTAAGCAGTAGTAAGCTGAAAGACTATTCTTTAAAGAAAAAGAAAAAAATTATATGAGAAATTGTCTCATTATCCTTTTCTTAAATAAGAATGAAAAATGATAAAAAGTGGGAGTATTTTTTGTTTATTTTTGGTTTTGATTTTATATTTTTGGATTTCTTTTGTTCACGGCTGAATGAGACCAGCTTTAACTATGTATCAGGAAAAAGGAGGTGGGGAGAAGTCCTCATAAAACCTACTAACATTAATTATTCAACATGTGGTCATATTTATTGCAATCATTATCTCCTGTGACTATAAGGCCATGCAGTGTCTCAAGTCTTGATTCTTTTTATGGAATCAAAAATCAGAAATACTTTGTCTGGCTCTTTGTCATCTCCCACAAATACTATGACTGATGATGAATGCACTCTTTTCCTAAATATGCTGAATAGATGGAATTATTATAAAGACATCAATTTTGTCTTTTGGAAATATAGGAACTGTAGGAAAAGTCATGCTTTAGTGAGCTACTTGTTATTCAGGCTCCTGGTGTAGTCAGTTTAAGTAGAATATGACACTTTGTTGGCAAAAAAACTAGAATATTACCACCTTAGTATTCTTCCTGCCTTCCATGAGATGATTAGGGGTCACAGCTTTGTTTGCACTGGTGGTAGTTTGAATTCTAATACTTTTATATTTCGCAGAAAAAAAGGTGTTTATGGAATAGATTACAGATATAGAAATTTGAACTTAATTTCTCTTTTGTCTCTCCCAGTAAATTGTTTGGTCACTCACTGAATGAGTGTTTTAGTTTTTATCTCCCCCCCTCCCCCCCCCCCCCCCCATTTTAGTTTTATTGTCTTCCTGGTAAAAAGGCGGTATTTTGTACAGTCTAAAGAGTTGTGATATGCCTGTCATATCATTTACTGAGCAGAGATGAGAAATAAGTTCATCACGTCATGAGTAGTGGTTGCTGAATGTTTGGAGGGATAAAACATCCTTCTCTTACATTGTGGGATCACTTTCATCCAAAATAATCTCATCAGTATGCAGATTATATGCAGATTATCCACAATGTGTTCAGGATGCTTGAATGTTCTTGCTACTGCTGATAACAATGATTTTCAGAAACACAAGATGAAACAAGCTTTTTCTTCCACTTTTTCTTTTATTATTTTTTGCCCCTCGATATGTTTTGCGCATCATACAGTATTGAATATTTAACTACAGGTTTGTAAGGTGTACACACATTATCCCATGCCCATAAAAGAGGGTGCAAACCTCTGACCATTAACTCAGTGGTGACATTATTCTGGACCACAGCAAAAAGCCTTTCTAGAACAATTTCTGACCCCCTAAGTGAGTATTTGATGGTTAAGATTGCAGAGTTTCTTTGCAATCAGTTGCTTTCCCATCTTTAGCCCCCTAATATTTTCAGGAAAATTTTGGAAGGAGGATTTAAGTACTTGCTATTCCAGGGAAAGTCTAAAGGAAGTGGATTAGCTGTTCTAAGATGTGTCTTTATTAAAAAAATTAATGCTTTTTAAAATTTTTATAAACCTGTGCTAACCCTGAGGAGTGCCATTTTTAGATGGATGAAAGCAACCCAAAACTTGTCACTAAATGCCAGTCCTTTCCCACTTGAACAGTATCACAAAGATACTGGTCTGTGGGGTCCTTTATAGGTCCCACTATAAGTTTTGACATAGAGAAGTGTTGTGGTTTTGCCCACCAGCCAGCTCCAGGGGCTGAGGATGGTTTTGTCCAGGTGGATTTCCAGAGAAAAAGCCAATCAAAAGTTTTAGTAATGCCTCTGCCAATTACATATTTAAGAGAAAGGAAGAGAAGGTGGTTGCGCAATTGAAATTGCAAGCCATGAGAGAGAGACTGGTCTCATGTGGGGTCAGGCCTCCCTCCTCCCTCCTCCTTCAGTGTGCCACTGAAGCCCCCCTTCGCTCCTGTAAGAGAGTAGAGGAAAAAAAGAGAAAAAACAACTTTAGAGAAGGACTGACTGCTTGGACAAGAAATGCTGCAGAAGGAATTCCGGCAAAGAGAGAACAGAACTCCAAGGTCAAAGCTGGCAGCACAGGAGAGAGAAGTTCAAAAGGAGGGCTGCTTCTCCCACCTCTCTTGCTCTCTCTCTCTCTCCCTTCAGCAGGGAAGACTGAAAAATAAAACCCTGCCACCTGTGGAAGTTTTTTGGGGTGAGGAAACCCCCATGCAGCTCATAGAGGAGCTTACAGTGAAGTAAGTTGATGCACGAGGAAGCTGAGACTTCATGAGAAACCTGAAATGAAACAGAGTCCTGCTGGAGACTTGTAGGCCGTAGAGAGAGACCTACGCTGGAGCAGAACGGCTCGGGTAAGATGCTGGGATCCAAGTGAGGGATCCATGCAAGTGCAGCTGAATTTGTGACCCTGAGGGACAGCAGAGAATGGAAGACCTGTTGTTGGAGGGATGAACCCATGTCAGAGAGGTCTATCAAAGACTGTTCTTCCGTGGGAAGGAGAGTCTATCCACAGGAAACAGGATTGGACTCAAAAGCCATTATCCCCTGTGACTCTGTAGGGAAGATCCATAGTAGGCAAGTGTTCCCCTGCAGTCCATGGAAGACCCTTCAGGGCCTGGGTAACCCCCCAGCCTCTGATCTTAGCCTAGGAGAGTTAGGCCCAGCACTGTGGCCAACATAGAAGAGAGAGAGAGAAAGAGAAACAGTTTCAGCTGCAACGAATCAGAGTTGTTGTCCTAGAGATAGAAGAACATTAGAGTGCTGCAGAATTATTTGAAAGACCTGTAACTCTGGAAATGGAAAAAGAGACTGCTTCTCCTCCTGAACTGATACAAAGGAGGGAGGGGTATTTCAGTAAATACATAGTACTTTTACCTAATTACTATTGTTGTAGCTATAGTTCTTTAGTTTTTCTATCTTGCTAGTAAAAAATCTTAATACTATTCTCCCTAGTCAGGTCTCTTTTGTCTGCACAAACCTTCTCTCAACTTACAGCACTTCTGTGGAGGGTGAGAAAAAATTGATCCAGAGCAAACCCATGACAATAAGGAATAGCATTTGTTGGGAGCTGCTTATTTAACAATAGCAGAAAAAATGTAGGTAACTTTAAAACTAATACTTGACAGAGTCAGGCTGTCTACTTAGTACAATTTTAACTCCTCAGTGAGAGACACAAAGGCCACAATACATCAGCAGCTGAAAAAACTCAAGGTATTACCTCCTGCCCTCAACTCCTTCCTGCTCTTTGCCATGGCATAAAAAATAATTTATTTAGATAATTTCACTATGGTCAAGTGAACGTAGTTAAAGCAAAGGTACTTGAATTTTAAGAAGAAAAATGTTTTTTTAAATATATTTAAATGCTCAATTCTGGTACCACACCCAAGCAATGCAAAGAATATCAGTTCTATATAAGCAGTGTTTGTATGAAAGCAGAATTAACCCTTCAGGTTTATGTTGTTTGGCTTCAGTGGCTTTAATGAGTTTGGGAAGAGGATTGTGATATTTTTCACTAGATAAATCTCCTTATAAAGGTACTACCTAAACTTTATGTTTTTATTTTAACAGTGCTTATTTTTGAGTTTAAAAAAAATTAACTGAAAAGGGATCAATAAAACCACTATTTTTTCTTTCTAATAAGCTTTTTCGTAGAACAGAAGAATCATTCTCAAAGACACAGATGTTGCAGGTCTGTGTTATTTTGAAGAACAAAAAATAGTTAAAGAAAAGTGGGTGAAGCAAGCTCAAAATTAAAAACTTTGCAAAGATGTTTCAGCAGGTGTGCCACTGATAAGCTGCAGCTTAAAGTCTTAAAAGATCATTTGCAATTCATTCATAAACCTGTATCTGTGTTGCATGTACTTTAAAAGGTTGTGTGCAACAAAGCAGAAAAAGAAATTATTTCAGTCTTCTAAATATTGTTTCGATACAGCCTTCTGAGACAAAAATGTTAATTTAGTACCTGCAACTTTCAGAATGCTCTCTTCCTGCACTTATTTGAGTATTTTACATGGTCATGTGACAGTCTGTTTAAAATACAAGGGGTCATCAACAGTAGTGTTTTATGGCAGAGGAAAGTCCTATAGAAAAAATAAGGTAATTTTAATTTTGAATGAAAATATCTGCAGAGATATGCTCTATTATTCTGCTGAAAACGGGTGTCCTTTAAGCACAATAATATACTCCTTTTTCTTTCAGAGAATCAGTGTATGTAAGAGTCATAACTGTCTAGCTAATGCAGGCAAATTATTTGGGCATCCTAAACTGGAGGCATTGCAGATTTAGAGAGAGAGAGGCAGAAATGGAGCCCAAAGTCATGTAAGAGTTTGTCCCATTCCCACTGTGAAACCACCCAGCTTCCAAACAGTGGTCTTTGATGCCCTGGCACCAGACCTAATGCCGTCCAGGCAGCTTGTGACAGCAGAAAGGAAAACAGGCTCCTCTCGACCATAAATGATGCCTGTTAAAAGATGTAAATTACTAAAATGTTGCCTAAATTAAAAAAATAAAAATAAATCCTAGTTACACACTAGTGAGTTTTAAAGAATGGAAATTTGCAACCTTGGCAAAAATGCATGTCATATTTCATTTAATGTGATAATGTGGTTTCATTACTTTTTAATTGAATTGTGCTTTGCTAAATACTTGACAACTGAGACTCCTAATTTTATAGGAAGCAGTTTCACAATGCAAGAAGTCTTAAGTGATCAACTAATTGAAGGAGTTTTCTGAATGTCAAGCATTATGCAAATGAAATTCCTGGCGTATTTAACCTGTTCTTCTAATATAATTTTTTGAACTGTGTCCAAAGAGTTTAGTAGAGTATGCAGAGTTACTGCAGTAACACAGAAAGTTAGATTTCTTCAATGAAAATTCTTCTTCCTTTTACCTTTAGTATTTGTTACACTAGCCTTGAAAATCACTAAAAATCCACTGTTCTACAGAGTTTGAAAACTGCATCTACAATTTTATTCAGTGAAATTTCTTTTTAAACAAAGGAAGTTAGCATTTAAAATCTCTAAACAAGTGAACCTGATAATTTTGCTGTTTCAGTGGCATTAAAATTCCCGCTTGGATTTCTTCATCTGCCCCTCAACCTGGACCAGTAAGGGTTGTGTTTGTTACATCTTTCTGTCACTTTTCCAAAGTCTGCCTTTCAGATAAGAGTTCTCTTTTACTTTGCTCATAAAAATATAAATACATATTAAATATATTAAAAACTATAAAAATCAATTTTATAAATATAAAATATTATATATATAATATATAATAAATATATATTGGTACTAAAAAGATTGCTGAGGCTAGATGAATGTTCAAGGTAGAGTCAGGTACTCCAGAACATTTCCTAGCAGGAAATTTGGTTTTAACTGGTTTTAACAGTTTCCATTGCAAGGGTTTTTTTGGCACTTTCAGTCATAACATTCTTCTCTCTCTCAGTGTCTTTAGTGTCTTTAGTAGTTTATTTCCATTTATCATTGCCTAATCCAGGCTTTTGTGAAAAGAAAAATTGCAATATTTCAGATTGTCCATGATTTAACAATAAAGTAACAAACTCACTCTTTGAAGTGTGAGGCTTGGGTTTTTTTTTTTAGGTCTACAAAAGGCAACAACAGCTCCCATTGACTTCAATTAGAGTGGCATATTTTCTGGACCTTAAAAAATCAGACTCTAATATATATCCAGGCCATTTTACTTCATGAAATCAGCAGGCAATCACAGGACAGCATTTGAAGTCCTAGTCTAAGCTTTTTCTCTCCAGCCTGGGCTTCCAAGGCTAAATGTGACAAAATTGGTAATTTTGTTGCTCTTTTCACCTTATCATTTTCATGGCTAGGCTTCGCGAACGAAGATTTGAGGGGCTCTACCCACGCTTGCTACAAGCGTGCTGATGGCTAAAAAGGCCAATGCGAGATAGACAAGTCCGGTTGCAGAAGGCACAGCAGAAAGACTCCCCAGGTGATATCGACAAGACGCGATTCTTTCTGCGTTGTCTTTTCTCCTTGAGAGTGATCCTGCTTGTGTTCTCATTTCACCTTATAGACTACAAAGCTCAACACCTTTTCCCATGTCCTCCATCCCCTGGGTTTTGGCTATAATTCTCATGAATTCTATCCTCTGAATGTCTCTGTTCACCTCTGAATATGTCTGCAAGGGAAAACCCAAAAATTTGTACTCCTGGTACTCCAATATGATCACCAGTTTAGTCTCAGCAAGGACAACATGGGGAAGTTGAATCAAAAATGAGCTGAAGATCTAAATTTTACACATATAGAAAATTCATGAAAACACAATATATTCATTACCTACCCATAATCAGCAGTTACAAAAGGGTTGGTTTTTTTTTTTTTTGTCACAGGTGTTATGTAGGTGTAAAGTTTGTCTTTCTCCTCAGTCCTGCGTAAGTGCAGTACAATAGACTAATGAGATTACTTGTCCCTCTGTAAACATTTATGGAACTAGATTCGTTTTTACAAATTTTCTAAATGGCTTTGGCTCAAGAATATTCAGCTTCAAAGGTCAATGATAACTTTTTAAAATTGAATTTTCACTTTACAATGAAATATAAAGAGATTTATGCACTTGGAACAGAGTCAATGCAGTTCTAAATTGTGAAGGGATAAGCTATCCAGTAAGGCAACATTTTCTGGTAGCTTTCTTTCACATGAATTTTGGTAGAAAGAAAATCCTGAAACCAACACAAAATTCTGCTCTAGAGTAGAATTTCCTTACTCATGTTCTTGGAGATGTGTGTGTGTATTGTGAAATATTTGGGAATAGAAGAACCTGTTACTTCTACCAAGTAAAATTTATGGTGTCCCACTGAATAGCAAAATAAATGTCTTTTAAATTATAATTCCTTGAAGAACAAACCCCAATGGCATTTTTATCAAACACTCTTCCTATCTTTACACAGCCATAAAGCCATTTAGAGTGCTGAAAACATGTTAATACTAGACCACAAAAGAAAACATATAAACTGTTGCAATGCACTTGCAGTCTGAACTGAAATAATCTAGTTAATATTCAAACTTGGTAAAGAATTATTTAATTTCTAAAAGTTACCTCTCCTAAAACCTGTTTCTCCTTCCAGTGTTTGTGGTCTTCTGTCCAGCAGATGTCCGAGCTATTAAAAAACCAGATTTCATTAAGAAAAAATGCTTGCATTTAATAAGAAAAACATATCACCTAATATACTAATTTCTAGAATTTCAGGAGATAGTTTTTGTGTTAAGATTTTGGAATTGTCATATTTTCAGCTGAACAAAGAAGAATAAACTGCAAATTTGCGCTGGATTTTAGAGTATCCATTACACTCATTAACTATGGCACCATTCTTTTTAGCAGCAGTCTGTTGTGTGACTATCCAGCTCCTCAAATACTAAAGACAAATGATAAACCAAGAAATTTTTAATTTTTCCTTTTTTTGGTACATGAGATTGGCCTATGAGTAGTAATCAATCATTTCACTAAACGGCTGTAAAAACGTAGTGTGCATCAAGGTGAATTGACTTAAACTAGCAACTCAAAGCATTCTGGTGTACTGCTGTATGAAGGGAACTGTACAAAGGGAATTGGAGGTATAAGTGAGATTTATTGGTTAGGGTGTTGGGCTTTTTTTCTCATTTATATTTAATTTTTGATTTAAATTGTTGTTTCTTTTTTTTTTTTTATTTTTAGTCACTTGTCATTGAATGGCAGTTGAAAGTAATTTTCTTCCAACCACGCTG
Source organism: Empidonax traillii (assembly GCF_003031625.1). Classification (NCBI taxonomy): domain Eukaryota; kingdom Metazoa; phylum Chordata; class Aves; order Passeriformes; family Tyrannidae; genus Empidonax; species Empidonax traillii. The sequence goes on from NW_020955199.1 coordinate 4,286,044, forward strand.
ATGTTTTCTGTTTGACAAGGGCAAACTTCAAGAAGATATCAACTTAAACATGTAACTTAGGTTTCAATAGTAATTTCTGTGGGCAATTAGTGGATTAATATATAATCCAAAAAGCAGTCTGTGCAATTGTTGCTATTTATAAAAAAGTATGTCTTTTAAATAGACACAGACTTTTTCTTTGTTAAGAAAAAAAAATTATGCCTAAACTTTAAAAAAATAAAATAAAAGCTCTAAAACAAATTAGAGTGTAAATAATATGTGGCCCATATATTATTTAAACTATATGCACGTATTTATAGCAGCTGAATATGCAGCTGATTCTTTCAAAAAAATGTGTTAACAAGAATTATGAGCAGTTATGTGCTAATATTTCATCTCCTCCTAAAAATTTTCTGAGGATGGCTGTTAATTTTGTGGGTAACTGCTCTGTTCCTTTTATTTCTGATCCTGACTTGTTTAACATCAGTAATGTAGAAAAGGAATAACAGTCTATGATACAAAACCCACAGATTTCACTGTGAATCTGCAGTTAAATCAGCATCTGAGATACACATAGAATATTTGAGTAGGCTTATGTTTTGCTGAATTTTTCTGGTCCTCAGTCTTGCTGGAAGACAGTGGATCCTTCTTGGCTATTTCAGTATTTTAATTCTATGGAGAAATTAATATGATTTTAAATTGCTTTTCACGGGAACTTGAAAGCCATGGAAAATTTGCTTTCAAAGCTGTGCCAGTTTCTGCACTGTGTGCCTTAAACAACTCCCACCTAATGATTTCTTTGCACAATGCCTGTGGCTGTTCAATATTTACCTGTGGTACCTGCCAGGTTAAAGTGGTTTTAGGACCTTAAGTTCTACTAAGGTCCTTTATTGAAAGTCAGTTATTGAAACAGGTGGATTAAATGAAGCTGGTAACGATGATGGACACGTTTGCATGAGAATTCAGAATAGGCACTCACTATAACTTAATTAAATGTGCAATGAATAGCACATTGATTACACTACACAGTTCTTCAGTGTTGTAAAACTTGAATGCTCACATGGATTCAAAGACAGATCTCAATATTGTCACATTCTTTTATTTCCTACTATGTTAATTCCCTCCCCCCCCCCCCCCCCCCCCCCCCATCTTTGCACACTTCATTCCTTCTCTTGGCAAAAGGAGGTTCTTCAAGTCTTCTTCTTCTGGTCATTGCTTCCCATTTTCGTTTTTTTGGGTGTTTGGTGCAATTCTGGGGGGAAGATGCAAGATGATACGCAATTGGGTGCACCTGACAAAACAACATTGTGGCCTGCAGTGTCAACTGACTAAGATGCAACACAAAACTTCTCTTTTCAGTGAAAAAGTAGTACACTGAAAAGCAAATTTTGTGTCCTTTTATGCCTAAATAGCTTAAGCATACCCCACTGCCTCTACTCAGACTTCCTTGTTGTGCAACTTCAAGGCAGCCTAACTTTTTTGGTAACAGGGAGAAATAGTGAATTACCATTAGGAAAGATATGTGTGGCAGGAAGCAAACACTTCAACAAGAGTATTATTCAACCTTGTACCCTCCCCTTCCCCCATGAAATTCAGCTTTGGGTACAGGAAAGCAATGAAAAAAAGATTCAAGAGGTTCTATTCTTGACCAAAGTAATTTACCTGATGCAACACAAAATGTAATTGACTTTAATACATAACTTGAAAGGTTAACTTGAAAGATTACAGCAGTTTGATTGTGAAGTGTACCCAGGAATCTTGATCTGAGAGAGGATGATGGATTTCTTCAAATTATTACTGGAGCAATAAAAAGCACAGGGCTGAAATGTTTGAAAATTAGGTGAGCTCACATAATTTCCAACTCATTGGTTTCCCATCTAGACAGGGAGAAAATGGCCTGGGGAACCCTTTGAGGATGTGAATCATGAAAAACCTTCATCTAAAGGTGCTATGGGCTCAGCTTTCCGCAGAAATGGTTATTAAAGTGCCTTGAGGAGATTCAAAGGCAGCTGTGGTGCTGCAAGGTATGCCTTCAGATGGCAGGAAAAGTTCATCCAAGCAGATGAATTCACACACAAATGGAACTTCTCTCTCCCCTGGATGTTTGTGGAGGCTTTGGAGCTGTGATGCAGGACAACGGAGGACTCTTGAAAGGAAGCCAACAGTAGAGCATCCCTTCTATAGAGTGCAAAGTGAGAAGCTGGGGAAGGTTCACCCTGCAACACTCTTTTTGGTTCACTGCAAAACATCAATCTCTTCAAGCCAGAGGAAGGAAAATAAATGTCCCATTAGCCAAATCCTTTTTTTTTAAAAAAGCATTTTAGTACTATTTGTTCCTACCCAGCACCAGCACTGCCTGGGTCTAAAATATAAAGATGTTGAAGAGGATGCTGATGAATAGTGGCTAAAACCTGTCCTGTTTGCAACACAATTAAATCTTCTCTGAAAATCCTTGGGTTCCAAATATCTAGTTGTATTTTCTTAAAAACTCAAAAATGGAAGGTAAATTCTCTTTATTTATATATATATATTTTTTTTTTGCATCTACTCTGGTAGTGATATATTTTTCCATCTTATATTATCAGGTTCTGCAGGAGAAGTCATGCTATTGCTTCCAAAACTGCAACAAAAGTCTCATGTTGAGAGTCCAACTTATTTTGTCACAAAGAGATGCTAAGCTACATGATTTTTCTTTCTTTTTCGTTTGATTTATGAAGTAGTTGCACACCAGGCCTAAACTATGGTTAGCAGAGCCCTTCTCATCCATACACCTGCAACATCTCTGGAAAATTAAATAGGTGTAGCAAGACAAAGAAATTTTTGATGAAATGAAGAATTTAGAATTAAGAATTAATTTTACTTTCAGACTGAGTGAATATTTTGTGCTCTTTGAGGTTTTTTATGTGGTGTTCAGCATTACAGCTTAACCTCAACATTGCTGAGAGATGAAAGGAGGGTGAGTTTTTTTCCTGCTTCCCTGAACAAGATATTTTGTGGTACTGATAGGCACAACTCCTAGATAAGATAGAGGAAAGTTACTACCATCCATTCAGTCAATAATCTGAAAAGGAGGGTGAAAAAGTAATATATGTGTCCTATGCACAACTTTCTTTACAGCTAAGGGAATAGACTCTGTTTCCCATACAGTGAAGGGCAGTAGTGTTTCCTCTCATCCTCCAAAGTGCCCCAAGTCACAGTTAAAGTTAATAACCAACCTTATTTCTTGAATAATGGTGTCCCTAGATGGTTGACTGGGCAATATACAGAGTGAGCAATTTTAAGTTTAATATTTACAAGTTGTTAACAGGAAGAATAATTTGTCTCCTTATAGTGATCCTTATCAAAGGCTGAAGTATTTCTTAGATACTATTTCTAAGTAAATAGTTAAATGTAATGGCTAATGATAAGATTATGATGAACTGGGAAGACTTTGAAAATACTTTGCATTTCGCAAAGCAAATACATGAAATCAGCAGATTCTGTTGCTAATAGACTAATTAATTACAAAAGGAATAAAATAAAATAAATAAAATAAAATAAAGCAAAGAGCTAATCTGCTAGGAAATAAGACAAAATTAGTAACTTCCTGTAATAACTCCACATAATACTGTGGAATTTGAAATTAATTTACATTAATGAGCATAAGGCTCAGCCTAAACAGGTCAGAATTAAAAACTCTTGGACCTGTCACTCACAGTCAGAAAAAAAAAATGGAATCTGAACAAGAAGGAATATTTTATGATGCATCAAAATAGCTAAATTCTTCCTTTGTTTTACAGAATAACAATTTGAAGCCTTCTCAGCACCATTTAATCTGTTGAACATCGCAAGGTCATATGCAATATGGAACAGATGCTGCCTTCTTAAAGGTAAGAGAATTTTGAGTATGATACAATCACAACCACTAGAAATAAGATCAATGATGTCAAAGCTGCAAGGCTGAAGAATCTTGTGCCGTTATAAGTCTTAGACTTATCTGTCAGCTGGAGAAAAGGAAAACTCAATAACAGTCACATATTTATCAAATGGATCCACGCTTTTAATTTTGAAGAAGAACCAAGGGTACAGAATATATGAATTTAGAGGGAAAGATTAATCTATGAGCTGGTTATGCTGTTAAAGTGTGAGAACTGCATAGAAATTTCCAGATTACTTTGATTTACACAGGGTTTTTTATCAGAATAGCTGTTTTTAGCTTTTGGATTGGCAGATCATTGCAATTGAGAGTGGAAATAAAAGTAAATCATAGAACCACAAACCAACTGGGGTTCAAAATGACCTCTGGACATCATTCAGTCCAACCCTTGCCCAGGTAGAGTCACTTGGAGCAGATGACACACGAATGCCTCCAGGTGGGTTTGGAATTTTAGAATATTTCCAGAGTGAGAGACTCCATGATAGGACCACCTCTCACAATCTCTACTCACCAGTGAAGTGCTCTAGACCCCTCATGATCTCTGTGGCCTCTGCTAGACCTTCTCCAGTATCTCCTATGCTTTCTTGAACTTTGGAGCCCAGAATTGAACACAACACTCCAGATGTGGCCTCATCACGGCTGAGCAGAGAGGTAGTATCCCCTTCCTGACCTGCTGGCCACACTCTTCCTGATGCACCCCAGTATCCCATTGTCCCTCCTGTCCCTCAGGGCACTGCCAGCTCATACCCAGCTTGTCACCCACCAGGATCCCCAGGTCCTTCTCCACAGAGCTGCTCTGTAGCAGGTCACGCCCAACCTTTGCTGGTCCTTGGGGTCTTCCCTCCCCAGGTGCAGGACCTGCACTTGCCCTTGTTGCACCTCATTAGGTTTCTTTCCACCCAACTCTCCAGCCTGTCCAGGTCCCTCTGAACGACAGCACAGCCTTCAGGTGGATCAGCCACTGCCCCAGTTCTCTATCATCAGCAAATGATGTACCTTTTTTGCTGGTATTTTATTTTCACTTTTCTAACATTTTGTATTTCCAATCCTTTGACACTGGCTAAGAGCCTAACAAGAGCTTGACTTCCATTTTTTAACACACTTCAAAATTCTAAATTAGGTGAGACTTATTTGATAATAGTAATTTAGAGGTTTATTTAAGGTTTTTATATAGCCTTTCATCATACCTCTCAACCATTTTAGCATCTAATAATTACTATAAGGGATAAGAAAGTAGAAATAACAAATAAAAAGAAATATCATGAAAAGAAAAGGCTAAGAGACAGATATCAAGATCTTGCAATTTATAATAAGGAATAAACCATGATACATTTACATAGTAGAACATGTGTGTAAGACTCATGCTACTTTCTTGGTAAAGACCAGTAATGAAAATTACTTTTTTGTCTTCAGTAAAGGGATATGAAGTGAATATATTTTGACAAATTTTGTTCACCATATGGAATACAGACACCTGAAAATCTAACTAACTGAAATTCAAACACAAAAAACTATGCAGTTAATAGAACCATATTTTTCAAAGCTACATATTCCACATAATTAAATACTGCAGAATCATTTCACTGGGTATAAACATGATATATCTGTGGAGGAGGAGAGGATATGCTTGAAAATTCAAATATTTCTTTTATATTAAGCTAAAAAGAAGGAATTCACTAAATTAGGAGTAAACCTGAGCTTTTGTTTCTTGAAACAAACAGGTAGATGTTTCAGATGATAGCCTATGAAATAAAAACTCGTCTATACAATCTTTTAAAAGGAAGTGCCCTGACTTATACAGAATGCAGTGGTAAACGCGTTCAAGACTTCTGTAGACCATTTTGTAAATTTAAAGTGTGAGTAAGAAGAATCTCATTCAAACTGGGAGAAGGGGGATTAGATGGCATATCATATTTTTTCTGAATCCATATTTCAGGCCATTTTCTATATCACAGTACCTGACTCCTGAGCCATTTCTTCCCCTCCTAGCTGTCTGCCCAATCTGCTAATTAAATGTTATATTCAATCTTCTACATAATATTCAAATAATTTATTACCCTACAGAGTATCTTCTCTCTCAGAAATCCTTACATCATAGGAAAAAAACCCAAATATTTGCTTCTTATTTTTAGACTTAATTCTCTTCAGTGTCTGAAGCTGTATTTACTGCTGTTTGAAGACCACCCAGTCTGAGGTTGATTTGACAAGATTAAAGCAGAATTAATTGAGCATTCAGGAGCAGGTGTTCTCATACATTCACGTTATTCCTGATTGCAAGATTTTAGAGAAGTAATAGTAATTTTCACGACAGATACAGAAACAAAATGTTTCATGCTACCACTAAGAATGGTTATTTTGTTTTCAAGAATTTTGATTCAGTTCGTATATACTTTAAAAAGGGAAAACAAGTTTTATTAAGAACATACAGTTCTTTACGGCTTCCTTTTCTCACAGTAGAAGGAATCACAGAGGAAAGGCAATAAAAGTCCAGAGAGATAATGTGGTGCAGGATAATAATACCTGACAATGCTTTAGCAAAGAACAGGGAATAAAACCAACACCCTTCAGAGGACATACAAAGGGACATTTTCTATGTATGCAAATTAGGATCATGTAAGGAATGATCAAACCAGCCTTCCTTCAGAGTGCCAATTCGTTAAATGGAACAGATTGAAAATAACAGGGCATTTCACACAGGCACAGGGCATGCAGGCTTATTCCAAGCTAAATGGGATCACAAGCAGTAATTTGAAAATGGCATGTCATATATTTTGTCACCCTGACACATACACCTTTAACCAAGGTAATGGGAGTTTTAATCCAGTGTAAAAGTTCTCAATTTTCCTGCTTAATGCAGATGATTTTATATTCCTAGAGAAAAGAGGTCTTTGTTTGCAAGCACGAGGGAAGTTGTCACATAATTTGGAAAGCTCACAGCACTTTGTAATGGTGCCAATTTTGTAGAAAAAGGAATAAATTGCACCATGTGTTATTTACAAAAATAATTCCAATTACACCTGGGTTTAGCACCTCAGGAAAATGAATGAAGTAACTTCAAATTGCCTATGCAAAAATTTGTCAGAGAAAAATGTTCCTTATAAACTAAATAGTTCTGACTCTTTCTCCTCCAGAGACAAAACTAATGCTGACTCCCAATGTCCTTTGAGTTGTTTCATATGATGTGTCTTGATTATCAGGGTAAAAATTTGACACATCAAGACAATGCCGATAATACTGATCTTTACTCAGCCACTTTTTTCCTCTCTTGCTTTCTGTTTGCAGAAAAGCACTTTTTTTTTTTTCTAATTGCATGCACACCCCTGAGCATAGCAGCAAATCTCTCTGTGTCCATTTCCCAAATCATTGATGAGCTTTTGTGTAACTCTCCTCTTTTCCACTCCTAAGATAAGATTCTGGGGTCAAGATACGTGTTTGGTACCTGAGAGTGTTCCAACCACCTCAGAGACTTCCTCTGCTCTCCCACTGAAAATATTCAGACAATAGCAATTTGTGGTACTGTACAGCATCTGTGGGGTCCACATTCTGTACAGTGCTCAGAGAAAGGTGCGCAGTAGGAATAGTTCTCTTTTGGACCCAAAGGAAGTTTGCAAAACTGAGAGAGACACTTATATTTGGAGCAGAAGCCTTTAGGAAACATGGAGGACATTTGATGAAACTGTTCTTACCAAATCAAAGAATCATAGACTATCTTGAGCTGGAAGGGACCCACAAGAATTTGTTCCAGTTCCTGGCCTTGCACAGGACACCCCAACAATTCCACCCTGTCCCTGAGAGTGTTGCCCAAAAGGTCCTCGAGCTCTGGCCTTGACCACTGCCCTGTGGAGCCTGTTCAGTGCCAAACTAAACAGTGCCAAACCTCTGGGGGAAGGACCTTCTCCTGAGATCCAACCTAAACCTCCCCTGACACAGCTCCAGCCATTCTCTTGGGTTTTGTCACCGGTCACAGAGAGCAGAGATTGAATAATTTACTAATTAAGGAGTCTAGTTTATCAAAGTTGAGATACTTGAGCTGAAGCTATTAGCGTGTACAAATTAGGCACCAGGATTTTTCCAAGATTTTGCCCTAAATTTTAACTGAACCACTGCCTGGAAACTTAAAAAGGCTTAGAAATGCTCCATGTGAGCTTTTAAATTAGCTCCTTTGGGACTAAATAAACTAAAAAGACCAAGTTGAAGACCAAGGCACATCACCTGCAGCCCTGGGGCTTAGACACCTGGATGATGAAGACTATGTTTAATGGTATTGTGTCTGTTACTGGAGAGTCCTGAGCTCTCCTTTAGAGGCAACCAAGCTTCCCCCTCTTTTGGTGTCTCCACAACGATCTGCCAAGTGATATGGCTGAAACAGTTGTTCCTCTGGCTCAAGATCACCAACTTCATCATATCAGGTTTTATAATGTATTGTCGCTAAACATATGAGAATGACCACCAGCATCAATAGCCTTGAAAAATCTCTCATACTGCTCTCAAGACATTCCCCTTCCTAAAATCTTCTGGTTCTCTCACAGTAGAGACTGGTGAATGGTGTTACCTTTGTTTAATCTTCAGGCAGCACTTCTGTATCTTTTCTTTTTAATGTAGGGATAGGTAATGCCAGGGCCCAAGGGTAAGGTTAGAAAGAGGAAAACGAAAAATAAAGGATCAATAATCCATTTATCTTTCACTAAGAGGCATAATGACTTCTGAAAAGCTGGGCAGCAATAGAGGTAAAATAAGAAGGGAAGACCAAAAGCCTAAATGAAGGAAGATGAAGGAGCAGGCAAAAGCTGCAAGAGCAATTTAGGTGCTCATAGTAATTAGGAGCTAAAGAGATGTCCACAAAATATGACCCTTCGCATTGCTCGAGAACCACCTTAGGATGCCACAGGAACTTTGGATGAGACCCTTCTGTGGGTGCTTGGTTTTGGGTATGAGCAGGAGGGCAGAGCTGCCTTTTGACCAACATGTCAAGCTGGAAGCAACATCTCCATTAAGCACTTGATGAGATTCTGGAGCAAAACTGAATGCCTTCCAAAAATGAACACTGCTCATGTGCACTGAACACTGAGGTCCAAAACACCATTAATAAATGCAAGCATGGAGATGATTTGTCTGAAGCTGCACTACTGCTCTGAAACAAAACCCATTAGTAGAAAGAGACAAAGACTAATGATATTTCAACCTACATTATTTTTTTTGGTTGAAATGTACTAAACTTACCTTCTCACTTTATTCATCTGTTATTGACTACACTACACCCTTGGGAAGAGTCTATTCTTTAAGTTATGGGAATGCGTCTTGGTCTTCTGTCTGTCTTGCATGGTACCTCCTACAGAAATGTCCAGCCTTGTATGACATGAGTGTGTAAGAAGGTAATCAAAAAATCTAGGAGATGAAATTCCAGACCCTGTACACTAAGGAGATTGGAGAAGTGGGGGAGAAAAGCCCTGTTATCTCTGCAGAGCATGAGCATTTGTGAGCTTTGATTGAAGCAATTTCCCTCATTCAAATTAGGTTTTTGTGGGCATCTGATGTACAGAGGATTCCTGATGTGTTCAAGTCTGTTTAGCTTTCTGCCTGTAAATGAAGTGGGTGATGAACTGTCTTGGATTACTGTGAACAGAGATAAAACTTTATTACCTTACATCTAAAGTTAGTTAGGAAAGGCTGTCATATCAAACAGAGAGGAAGACTGAAGTTAATGAGCTGCCTCAGTGTGATGAGTTTCTTAGAAAGAAGCTATGTTTTCACATAGTGAAGAAAAACTATCACAGGATCAGTGAGAGGCCCCATAATTAATAAGACACAAGAGCACAGTGCTGCTTAATGTAACATAACAATTCTAAACTGTAGACAGTGTCAGCATGGGCCTTCATTTGCAAAGATTTGTTCACTGTCCCTGGAAAATCAGGAATTATGAGTCTCACCAGGACCTGAAATGGCACACACATGGCATTGTTTCATTACTGTGCAGTTAGAGAAGCAATGCTCTGTTGCTGTTTGTGGCTATGCTCTGCCCTTTAAAGTACTTTAAGATTAATTGCATTGATGCATCTGTTTGGTACACCAAGTTGGAACAAGACTTATATAACACTTGGCCAAGTAATCAGCACAAAGTGAGGCTTCAAGGCATCCCAAATGTTGGAATTGTTTGGAATTATAGTTGGTGTACTACAGGAAAGCAGGAGAGCAGGCATGTTGGGTTGAGGAACTGCCTTTAAACAGCAAGAGCTTTATTTGCTCTTTTATTTTATCCTATATGCTGATGTCTGCACCCAATGGCTTTATCAGGCTGAGCAGTTACTCAGAGGATAACAGATTTCCTGAAGGAAAGAAGCAGCATATTAAAAACATTAATTAAAGAGACGTTCTGTTCATGTCTAGGAATAATGGCCTTTTCATTATACATATGCAAAATAAAGTCATAAAAACAGATCTGAAGATTGAATGCCTTAAGATGCAAACCCTTTTTGTCTCACCATTAATGTTTCTCTCCATTACACACCTGGTACTGCACAGCACACCAACTTGAAGTCTGAAGAGGTAAGTATATAAAGAGGTAACTCTTTAGCATCTAAAGAGGTAGCTCTAAAGAGGTAATTCTGAAGAAATAACTCAGCCTTTTATATTGAATTAACTTTTTTTGGACTCACCCAAAAAGGATTTTAACTCAACATGTGTCTAAGAAGGTAGAAATTCTGGAGTGTTTCAGAAAATGGATTGAATAAAAAGTTAAAGCAATATCTCAAATACTAGGATGCTTTCTGAAACATGAACAAGGACACTTAGAAATATTCTGTGTACATATGGTAAATAATGTATTGGAGATCTAAAGATGTCAACAAGATTCACCCATACAGGCATTACTTGAATAAAAGGATGAGAAAAAGCAATTTTAAAACCAGCCAAGCAAAAGATACATTTTAATCCTTTCATAAGGTATAGAGGAGGGTACAATAGCAAGATTGTTCCCTGTCTAATGCTGATCTTAAATTTCCCAAACGCTCTTCCTAGTTCTGTAAGTAAATAGCAAATGAGGAAATGTATTACACAGAGGGAAAAAGCCTCTCATGCAGAGAAGGCGTTAGGAAAAGTAGCATGCTGAAACAATGATAAAACCAATTTGGCAGATTCTATTTTATTCATACTTTGTGATCGAACATTAGAAAATGTGAATTTAAGCTCAGGAAACCTAAACACTTTGCTGTGAAATGACACATTTAAATCCTTACCTCCAGCGTTTTCTCCTCAGCTTAGAACTTGGTGCAAAAAGCAGAACTTACAAAATCTGTGAGTTTGACACAACACTTTTCCTGAAACATCTGCTTCTAGAATTATAAATACTCAGTTATGATATTGTAGAAATCAGAAATTCCATTGTGTGTCTCACAGGGAATTGTAAACTGATTAGCTGAATTTTTGAAATTGTTACTGGGAATTTTATTATCTTCTTCTTATCTTGACCTGACTAAGATGTAAAAAAACCCCAAACAAACCAAAACAAATTACCTGAATCCATTCCTTTCTGGATGTCTTTACACACCACAAATTCTTGGCTTTGTAAAAGAGTTTTCTCTACTAACATAAATTAATCTAAAGGCTCAAATCTTGAGAAGGATACCTGAATAGGACACTTGTATTCAAAGGTAAAATCAGACCATGTATTCAAATAAACACAAAATTTCAACCAATGGATTCTGAAGACTTTTACTAATGCAATTAATTGCCTGTGGGCATATATAGAAATCTGACCGATTTGACATTTACTGAGGTGAAAGTTCTAAACAGCTTTAAATATTTCTTTTCTAGAGTTGTTTGCTGAGGTTCTAAGTTTTTTCTATAGGTCACACATATTAAACATTAATAGAAGATAAGATTTAATCAAAATCCCCAAACTACTTTAGTGAAAAGGAAGTTAAATGTGAAGCAAAGCTTAATGTACTTTGATGGTCTGCTGGAGAAGTTTAATGTTTACAAAACTTAAAGCCCATACAGAAGGAATTCAGAAAAGATTTGGAAAGTATCTTATACATTGTGAATTTTCAAACAACCCCGAATTTGTTTCACCAAGTACTTGGGAATAATAACATTTAATAAAGGCAGTGTTATATTAATCATTTTTTGGGGGTAGCAGCATAACGAAATAATTAAAAAAATTCATGGGTAAAAACCTTAATCCATACTCCTCAAGCCCCTTTTTCCTTTTCATCACACACTACAATGTCTTTTGTTCTGGAATCTCTATAAAGAAACACGAAACTCATGCGTTATATATTCTATGGTGCTGCTTTAACATTTTAACCATTTAAAAATAATTTTCAGGAAAAAAACACCAAGTCTTGTAGAAATTTCAAAAATGGTGCAAATAACCACTAGAATGAAAAACAGAACAGTTACAAAAACCCCTCCTTCTGGGAAAAAAATATCAAAGTTGCATCCTGAAAAACTTTAATTAGTTTCTGATTCCAAATATTTCTCATGATCTATGAGCTATGATTTCAGAACAAGTCCTACTTATAATAATTGCATCTTACATGACTGCATTTTTTTATGTAACCGTAAGTGAAGTTAAAAATTCAGAACAAATGCTTTTAATTCAGTCACTTTTGCTATTCAGCATTACAGTAATAGACAAATATTTTATGGTTATTGACACAAGTAAATATTAAACAGGAAATGTCAAATTTTTGTTAGCTAACTGGAAACTTTAAGGTATGTAGAGTGGTTTTTGTAAAAACAGTTTCATATTCATTTTAAATAAATCTTTTAAATTGTGGATAGAAATTCATTACATCATTCTGACAATCTGTATAAGTAATTCTGCTGGGCATATGTGACACTGTGTTACAAACTGCTACCAACTAATTCCCTGAAGTTTACAATGTTGGCACAACATGCAGTGAACTTTCCACAATGGAATCTGTGATATTTCTATTAATTTTTCCAGCTACAGTTGTCAGAAACATTACGACAGTAATCTTCTTTTTGTTGTTGTTGTTGTTGTAGTATTTAGTCTTCTATCTTTATTGAAAACTTGATGGGGTATAGCCAGAAGAATGGAGGCAGAGGAAAAATATGGCTTAAACCTCTTCATAAATAAAATGGAGATGAATTTTTAAAATAAATTATTTGTTAGCTTTGATTTAAACACCAGCCATAAAGAAAGGTAAGATAATAGAAGATGAATAAAATAGAAAAATAAAAGACAGATAAATAAGACAAATAAATGGTATTTCTTAAACCTACTTCCTTTCTTAGTCTAGAATTCTAGTGAAAGGAAAAACAACAAACTACTTTAGTATAAAGAGCATTTTGTCCAAATCCTGTGATGTACACAATTTATAGAAGGTTTAGGCATATCCATTTTGGCTCAATTTTGGCCATATCCATTGGCTCAATTGATCAGAAATGCAAATTGCATCTAATAAAAATTCAGTGCTTACTTTGTTTTCTACTGACTTATTCATAAAATAAGTTGCTATCTTCTACATACCATGCACAGCTGTATTGAGTATGATAGGCTTGTATCACACATTTAGGAAGATTTTTACTCAGTAAGTGAAGCCACCATTGAGTCACAGAATGATATGATGGCATTTTGGGAGAAGAGAATATTTTGAAACAGATTAGTTTGCAAAAATTTCAGAAAAAAAAAAAAAAAAAAGAAAAAATGTTTGTGATCCTTTAGTTCTATGTTGTAACAGAAATAAATAGAAAAATTAGAATTTTTTATGGGATTAACTGATCCAGGGGTCTTTTAGTTAAGAATGAGAAAATGCACGTAGAATTACCTTCCAGAAAGAAAGGAAGTTTTGTTATTGGTAATAGTGAAGGGAATGGTTGATTTTTATATTCACTTTGGTAGTGAGAGTCTGAATTCATATTTGGCCAAACAGCATCCCAACGTTTAGATTTCCTTAAAAAAATTCTGCACTGATGATTCACCTGCAACCAGAACTGGGAGACAAAAACTATTCCATCCCTCTTCACAAAATAAAATTTTACTTTATTGTCTGTTTCTGGCTAAAGCTAGTTCTGGCTGAGGCAGAAGCTCTGAGAATACTCTTAAACTGGAAGGAAAGAGCTGAGTAAATGCACAGCTCTACACAGTCAACTGGGCTGACAGGTGGTAAAATTTTTGAGCCAAAAGTTCTTATTTGACTAGACAAGTCTTGAGAATAAAACAGTATGAGATTTCTTCAGTGATAATATCTTTCCTGTTCATTCCTTCAGGTCCTGGAAGGCCACAATTAGGTCACTCAAGAGCCTTCTCTTCTCCAGGCTGAGCAATTCCAGCTCTCTCAGCCTTTCCTCACAGCAGAGCTGCTCCATCCCTCTGATCACCTTGGTGCCTCCTCTGGACTCGCTCCAGCAGCTCCATGTCCTTGCTGTGCTCGGCCCCCAGGGCTGGAGGCAGCTCTGCAGGTGGGGTCTCACCTGAGGGGGCAGAGGGGCAGAATCCCCCCCTGCCCTGCTGCCTCCACTGTGGGATCAGCCCAGGGTATGGGGGTTTCTGTGCTGGGCCATGTCCAGCCTCACCCCCACCAGCACCCCCAAGTCCTTCTCCCCAGGGTTGCTCCATCTACTCATCCCCAGCCTGGATTGATCCCGGGGGTTGCCCTGACTCAGGTGCAGCATCTTACATCTTCCTCTGCTTTCTTTCACAGATCTAGTGATGAAGATAGACACACTTTATTTGTGCAGAACATAAACAGGAAACAACTGGTAAAGTTTTAAGTGTAAGCAACTGGAGATTAAAATTATAGTCAAATCCAAAGCAATTCATTCACCAGTTAAGGTTGTTGTCATCACTCATCTTTTGGCTGCTTGCAATATGATAAAAACAGAACTTAGTTTCTTCTAACTGCAGTTATTGAAGACTGTAGCTCATAGATGCTTGAAAGTTTGAAGTGAGCACACAGAATGGAAAAGGTAAAATGCTCAGATCATAGTATTTTCTCATTACCTCATTCATGAAATCATTATAAGCCACATACACAATTCCATGCACTTGCAAAAAAGTAGGAACATTAAGTTTGTCACTGTCAGTCACACATGCTATCACACATATGTAAATTTTAGTCATCATTCTATTCCATTCCCTTTGCTCAGATTTTGAGGACCCAATTTCCTTTCTTAGTATGATATTATAGATTAAGACCAGAATGGGAAAAAACAGAACTGCAAAGTTAGTGCGAGCTGGCTCTTCTTACCATTTGAAGTTCTTAATCTTTATTTTAATTTTAAAATACACTGCCTAAATTGTCACATCTTTCTGAGAGAGACTGAACAATGAGGAATGCCTCCTGTCTTTCTTTTCACTATCACCACCATGGCATAAGTGGAGGCACAAAAAGGTGTGTATTTGCAGGTAAGAATGATTGTAAAATCCATTTTGTTTGAATTCCAGTGACACAGAGAGGTACTACAGAGGTATTTTTTCTTTTTTCCTGGACAAATCCTCATTATTTTCAGAAGTTTTCTCTGAGTAGAATCTGAAATTTTCAGATAAATACCCAAGATTTTTTCTGTGTTACAAAGTTTAGCAGGTAAAGTTACTGCAGGTAAATCTGAGATACGGGATCACCACTACAATAAGAAATATTATCATATGTGCTGTGCTGATAATCACAAGCTCCATTGTGTTCAGCTTACCTCTGATGAAGTGCAAACTCTGTGTACTTACTCCCTGTTAAAGTTTCTGAGTGCAGTACAAATGAATTATTGTAAATGTGTGTCATAGTTCTGATTTTAGCAAGGAATTTTTCTTTCCCTTCCCCCTGCCTTGTGTGCTCTGTGTATAGGCCATCAGGTAACTATCAGGTGAGCAAAAGAATCAGCCTGGTCCACTAATGACCGAGAGATCAGTCTCCTAGGAAACAGGCAGATGAAAGATCTAAAGTCTGCTTTTTTCACTCAACGGGGAGGAGGAATTTTGGAGGGCTGGGGGTGTGGCTGGCACGCAGGCTGGGAGGAGAGGCTGGTGTACCGGTGGGCTCGGGACCTGCTGCAAGCTGCAGACGCTGCCTGTTTTTTTTTTTTCTTTCCTGTTGGAGGGGAGTTTGCTGCTGCTCTCTGCTTAGTTGTTGCTGGCTGCAGGCCTTGCTTAAAGCGAATCCTAACCAGCTGAAGTTCATGAGTTTTCTTCCATTGGGAGAACTTTCTGTTTTATTGCTGTTTTGTTTTCTTCCCCCTTTCCCCCACACCATTCTCTCTCTCCTTTCCCAGTGTGGGAAGGGAAGGGGAACCGAGATTTTTTTTTTTTTTTTTTTTTTCCCCCTCCAATATACCTGGAGGGTATTTTTTTTCCCCCATCCCACATGGTGGTGACCAGGGATCCCACAGCACCGCCTGGTAACGGGCACTGGACATTACAAGTTCTGCACCTCCAGTGATCCAACAGCGCCATCTGGTGAAGGGTACAGGACATTACAAGTTCTGCATCTCCAGTGACCCGACAGCGCCACCTGCTGACTGTGGTTGGAATTGCACCAAAGGGTGCAAAAATTGAACTGTTTACTCTTCCTTTTGCCAGTTTAGTGGTTGGTTTTTGAAGGGATTATTTGTGGGTATAGGAGTGTTGTTTGGTTGTTTTACTTGGGTTTTTTTCATGTTTCTGTTAATACACATATACCCTTTAATAAAGGGCTGTTATTTTCTCTTTTCCATAATTTGTTTTCCTTTACTCGGAGCCTCTTAATTTTGGATTTGCTTAGAAAGAGAAGTTTGGGTCTTTTCTCCTAACCCATCCTAACCCTCCTAACCCAAAAGACCCTTGTCTCATTTAAACTATGACAATGTGGAGATCACCTGAGCTGTGCATATGTTTCTGTCTGAAAAATGCTGAGATGCTTAACACAACCAACTGAATTCATGAGATGATAAAAAGCCTAAGTGAAGTTTAAGTCATATAAAACTGGATCAAGGTGCATTGCATTCCACTTGCTAAATTGCAATCAAAATGCTGTGTTTTCTTAATCTGCAACAAAAAACCTCACATCTCAAAGACAAAAGAACCCTGTTTGATGAAGAATGGATACGGAATTTAACATACTCATTTGCAGTCTCTGGTAAGGTGATGGAGCAAGTTTCTGAAAAAAAAAAAAAAAAAAGAAAGTATTTAAAACATTTGGGAGACAAAGTACCTTTCTAGGACTTTACCTTATTCCTTGTGCCTCGTTCTAAATGTGACTTTGATACTATTAAATGCTCTTTACTTAAAAAGGTCTTATTGAAGCACAATAAAATGCTTAGTCCCAGGTTTGTCTTGGCAAATTGAAATCAGAGACATCAGAAAAGACAATTTTTTTTCCCCAGAGTTTCATTTCTAGGTGACAACTCCAGATGTTATTGTGTATCTTTGATAAAGATTACTTGTGAGCTCAAGAAGTGCTGCTTATATAAAAGGATAGAATCAGAATAGCTTTGCAAAGTGTTAAAACCTATGGCAAATTTTATAATGCAATTCATCACTGCAGTTATCATCACATCTGGGTGTACAGCAGAAAAATATTAGAACTGCAACTAAAACAGAAAGGTTGCTAACTAGCCATGCCATGAGGGATATCCTTGAAAACTTACAAATACAAATATTCAGTTATTTAAAATTGCAGTGCATTCGGATTTGAAGGGGGAAATCTCAAGATAAAGCATATTTGCCAATGCACAAGCAAATAAAGGCTTTATATTTGCAGATCATGTATGCCTAGTTCCATCTCCCTACCTAATGTATAGAGAGTTATAAAAAATGTACAGAATTTAGGTATCGTAGGAGTAGTGCAAATGTGGTCTGTGCAAGTGTGTTCAAGTAGTGTCACCAGAATATATCAGAAGCACTATCAAAGCACCATCACAGCCATCTTTTATCTGGTCACTCTGAGATCACTGAGGAAGCATGAGAGTCATATCTTCACATAATTTTTTTATATGTTCAGAAAGGGAAGGAGAAGTGGAAAGAATGTTCCAGAAGCTACCACACCCTGTAATGCTCATCAGATTATTCCCACAAAACCCTCCTCAGATCTGAAGTTCCTCACAGCAAGAATGTCCTCTGAATTCCTTCCTTTTTGCAGAGTTGTGAATTCAGCAGAAACCAGGAAGGTTTTTGTTCACCATCCCTCTTTTACACTGAGGATTTCAACTACTAGAATGATTCATACCAAGTACTGTTCTAAATTTCTTTTTTATCAACTGTGCAGGGAAGAAGTCAATGCTTTTCTCTAATAAAAAACTTTTTATAAAGCATTTTTTACAAATTTTCCACTTAAAAAAACCCCTCAATTTTATAACACTGAATTGCCACAAGCACCAATGTAAAAATACATTCTGGTGAAGAAGCTGTGCAGAAATCAAAGGTGAGAATCAT
This sequence comes from Empidonax traillii, assembly GCF_003031625.1. Taxonomy (NCBI): domain Eukaryota; kingdom Metazoa; phylum Chordata; class Aves; order Passeriformes; family Tyrannidae; genus Empidonax; species Empidonax traillii. Next base: position 4,304,304 of record NW_020955199.1, read on the forward strand.
CAAGATGTGGACAGAAATTGAAGTTGAAACAGAAATTAGGTTCTTTTTAAAAATTTTTTGCTTGATATTAACCCTTAAGATGCAGATGCTTCTTTGAAGCTCTCTCTTTGCACTTTTGTCAAGAAAATGCACGATGAACTCCTAAAGCTGAAAAAGAGAAGAGAAGAAGGAAGGGAAAGTTTGGGAAGGGAAGTTTTGAGAAGGTTTGGGAAGGGAAGGTGTAGTGGTTTTGAATCTAGGCCTTCCTTGGTGATCAGATTGTAACCAAGGAACCAAGGTCATGTTCCCAGTATTCCATACAATTTTATGTAAGCAAGAGTATAAATAAGGAGAGAGAGGAAGCTCTCACTCTCTTTCTTCCGGCGGACCCAAGGTGGAGGTAACTCTACTATCGCTCTGCCCGGGTGAGGGAGTGAGGCCTGGCGTGTCTGGTTGGCCTTGAGAGGCGGACAGTGCTGTGGTAGCTGTGTGGGGTGGCTCGCTTCCTCTCGAGGGGAGTATTTAACTTTTTGTCCCTTTTTGTCCCTTTTGTATCCCTTTTTGTCCTTTTTTCCCTTTTCCCTTTCCCTTCCCTTTCCCTTTTGGGGAGTTCCCTTTTGTTGGTAGTGTGTATA
>NW_020955199.1:4305189-4315479 GCF_003031625.1 Empidonax traillii
AGTGCTGTGGTAGCTGTGTGGGGTGGCTCGCTTCCTCTCGAGGGGAGTATTTAACTTTTTGTCCCTTTTTGTCCCTTTTGTATCCCTTTTTGTCCTTTTTTCCCTTTTCCCTTTCCCTTCCCTTTCCCTTTTGGGGAGTTCCCTTTTGTTGGTAGTGTGTATATAGTTTTCTTTATATATATATATATAAATTTAAAATTCATTCGGTTTGGGTTCTTTTGTTTTTTTTTTTTTCCGGTCGGCTGGGAGAAAGTGAAAGGGAGGGGGGAGGTTTTGTCCCCGGGGTCCAGGGACTTGGCTGGGAGCCAAGTCCAACCTGGGACAGAAGGGAATGTTTTTAGAATGCATTAGTTATTGCATTGTCATCATTTCAGTTTCTGAGCTTACGACTGAGTAAGAACCTTAATTTGAAGAATATCAGCATTTCAATAAAGATCTCATTCTCCTTCAGTCCAGCCTCAGAGAGGGTCTTTATTAGATGAATTTAACAGAATAAGCTCACCTACAAGATCAATACAGTTTTCCATTTTCCCAGCTCTCTTTCTGAACAAGGACAAAAGCTTCCTTATTACAGTTATGGTTGCACAGTTGTTAATCTACGATTACACTATGGGAGTTGGAATAGTGTGTGTTCCCTTCCCAACCTTTCCCTTCTTTCTTTGAAGTCAAGGTTGAACAGAAATTGTAGTTTAATACCTGGAAAGGAATGGAAGACTGAAGGTTGTTGTAACCATCACTATGGACACATACATCTCTTATCTAATAAAAAATAATTACTATTGAATACCTTATCTTTAAAATCACAGCAAATAAAGGATGAATTTGACAACACATTAGACAACGTCATTTTGACAAAGTGTCATTCAAGCTAAATATGACCATTATACAGTGGCATTGAGAAACATATGAAATAACACTTCTTAAAATTTTCCATTTTGGAATCTCCAAAGTGCTGTAGCAACATCCCCATTTAAATGTACAGACAATTGAGCAAGAATAATATTTGCTTATATTTTCAATAGTCATATCTTAAATATCTTACTAATAAAGGAATTTAAAAACTTTTATATTTGAGGAGCAAGATTTTAAAGCTAAATATAAGCATACAAAATCAACATTAAATTTTAGTTATTGTGTAGATGTTTACAGAAAATGTGTGGTTTAGGTGTAAAAGACCTGATTTAGTCTCCTTGACCCAGACAATTTTAGAAAGACCTTTACATTGAATTATTATCCTCAAATACTAAATTTTTACCCTAAGTAAGTTCTTGTGGTTTTATTTATTCAACTCACAATTCCAAATTTTGGTTTTTTTCCTGACAGTTTACACAGAACACACAATTTCTTGTGCAGCAGCATTGGTTCTACAAAGCAGCCTTGCTACATACAACTGGAGGAAGAATTTAAGTACAGTTCCCACCCCATTCCTGTCTTAGAAACAGGATAGAAATCAACTTGTATTTCTACTTCATTTTGAATTGATTGAAAATCATTTTTGGATTGTGGCAAAGTTTGGCAGTCTCACCCTTCTGTCTTCTCCTATTTTGGGGGAATGAAGAAGTTGAGACTTGCACGTGATAACAGCCCTTTCTATCCCTTTTTCACACTGTCCCAACAGAGCATAAAGAGAGAAAAACAGCAGTCAGGTGCTGCTAGAACAGTTCCTCTCTTCACAAGAGAGCAGGAGGCTCCAGTGATCTTTTTTCCTCCATTGTGATGTTCCATGGGAAGGGTAAGAGTAAAACAAGAAAAGAATAAAAAGGTTCTGAGACTGCACAAACAGATTTTACTTCAAGAGAGAACTAGGCTGAAAACTTGCCTCCAAGGATTTCAGAAATTGTGTAAAAACTTTAGTATTTTTCAGAAACATACACAAAAATCATCAATTCCCACAACTGCTGACTTATACTACAAGCCCTCAAGTGTTCACTTCCTAAAAACACTATCCAGACACCTCCATATCTTTCTTCCATAGGTTTTTCCTCAAATTTTCCTTGAAAACTTCAATCTTCTCTGAGAGACAAAGTAATTTGGATGTGGAATGATTTTTCATATTCAACAAAGCCTGTCAGCAAGAAAATTTCCACCCTCTCCTGTGGGAGGAACATGATGAATGTGTGAGCAATTTATATTGTGTACTGTAGTTTTATAAACTTTTATAAGCTTTTATATAGTTTTATAGATACTGTAAGTTATAAGTGCCAAGACGGCTGAGGGTCTCTTTGCTAGAACAAAAGGAAAACAGTGCCAAGAAGAAGGTGGAGTTTGATAAAGTAAATAATTGCCTTGTTACCTGTTAATAAGCAATTATAAATGTATTTGTAATGTATGTTTACATCTGGACAGTAACTTGTAACCAATTATGTGCTTCTTGTCACAAGACCTTGTATACAGATACTATAAAAAGTCTGAGCTCTAATAATAAACCGGACATATTGGAGATCTCATAGATCGTGTACTTATGTCTCGAAGCCTCTCCGCCAACACTCTCCACCACATTCTCCTTAAACACAAGGCATCTAGGCAACTAAAAATGACCCTAAAATGTCCCCCTAAAAACCACTAAGGAGAAAAAACTGTCCTCTTTCAAAACATTGAGAAATTATGAAAGTGTAGAAGTTTGGGTTTAAGTAGGTAGAGAAGTGCATGTGTTTTCTGAATTACCTCCTTTCTGGTATGCACAGGATATTTATTATGGAGGTTGGGGCAAATAATTTAAACAGAAGCAAAATGTGCTATCATATTATTGGATTTACTTTCTCTCTTTTCCAGAAGGCATCAAAATTCAGTGTAAAAGCATTTATTTGGACCACCTTTATCTTGAAGTGAACAGGAAGTAAAAGTGAAGCCAGGAGAGAGTTCTGAGACTGTACTGAGAAATCAGTGGAGTCATAAATAACAAAAGTGATATCAAAATTTTCAACACACTGTGATCCTGTTTCCATTTTGATGCAAGGATTTTAATTTAAATCTTATTTGGAAACTTTATACCTTCACTGTTCTTTACTTTTGTAATAAAATTATGGTTATTGAATTGTGAAATGCTGCACTGCAGATATGGGAACTATTAATCTTATTTTATTGTTAGAAACCTACTATTTGTCTTTTCCATAACCCCATATTTTGTAGATTTCCATAGTTACGTAAACCCTTCACACAGCCCAAAATCTTCTATTGATTTTGCAATAGCTTCTCTTTGGAGGAGAATCCATCAAGCAAACAAATAAGTGAAGCAGTTCAGTTGTGAAAGTACAAAAACACTGAAGCAAAGTAGAAAAATACTTTTGCTCTGAAGTATAAAATTAGCAGTCACCACTGGAAACTTGGCCTTTTTTGTTCTTTTGCTTATGCATTAATAATTCTCTCTCTCATCTTTTTTTTCCCTAAGTGCTGCTGGTGTCCATAAAGAAATAAAATGAAATAAAGCAAATGGGCCAATCTCCAGTTTCCAGTCAGAGTGTTGCTTTCTGCCTTGCTGTGTTTGCATAGCTCTCCCTGTGCTGGGCACATTTACCTGGTGCTGGGACATGTGACTAAACCCAAACACAGATTCTTGCTCCTGAAAATCACAGCACCTGTGCCTTAATTCTAAAGAGTCTGGAAATAAACAATACTAGAGATCATAATGCCTCTGAACAAAGCACTCCTAATGTTAGGTTTTGTATCTCACTTTAAAGCAAGTTCTCATTGTTTAAATATGCATTTTTATTTTTCGTTCCCTGTATGTGAATCTTATTTGCTTTTTATAATTAAATGCCAGACTCTCAAGTTCTATTTGTCTGTTTACACAGAAGAAGCACTGCATGTTAACAAGAAACCTCTTCAGGGATTTCTGTGGTTCATCTGTAAAGAAAGGGCAGAAAATTTATTAATCTATTTGCTTCTGCCTGACCCTGCATTTACTCTCCTGATTAATTAATGACAGTTTGAAACAAAACGACATTTTTAGTGCTGCCCTGCTCTCATATGCATTGTGTACTATGCCATCAAATATTGCTGCATTTCTTCCATACTTTTTTAACATTGCCATAATTTTCTAACTAAGCCTTATCACTTTGCTCTCCAGTATTTGTAGGATAACAAATATTTGTACAAAAAACACATAGGAACCATTTGTGTTTTCAAAATCAGAAGGAATGAAGATAACATTTTTCTTTGTATGGAGATTTAAACTTTTGATTTCAGTGGAAAGAAGTGCTGGTAAATTCCTGAATGATACACTAATATCGGTTCAAACAAGTTGATTTTGAGATCAGTTTCAGAAATGTTAATGACATGAATGTTAAGTAGTCTCAGCACTTTTCTTGTTAATAAACCTAATTTACTCTATATTTATTTCTCTTAAAAAAATTATAGTTTACAGATGAAATATAATTAAACTAAGCTATTTAAATATCTTGATGCTCTTAGGTCGATTACAAAGCATACTCATTGTAAATGTACTTTCAAGTCAAAATACTAATAATTAGCTAATAAAAATCTATCAGAATTATTATTTAAAATTTTGTATCAATATTGTCATCTTATTGAACCTTTAGCTAAGCTTCAACTACTCCAAGCTGCTGAACACTAAAGCTATGTAAGTCTGGAAATGGAAAAGTTTTCACAGGCTCAAATTTTTATCTACCTGTCAAATTACAGTGAAATTTTTAATCAACTGTAATGTCAAAATTATCTGATATTTAAAGACAACCAAAATCAAACTACAACCTATTCATATTTTCCTAAAATTCAGAATTAATACCCAGAGCACTGTCTGTAATTCCCAGGAAAAACTGCCCTTAATCCAGAGTTTTGCTCAGACCAAAGATTTGGCATACCTTTTCCTGGTATGATGCATTCAGAGTGTGTTGGGATTTTTTTGCATTTTTTCCTTGCTTCTGAGACTTTTTCTATACTTCATTTTGGGAGATGTTGCTGAATTTCCATGACAAAGGCATTTAGAGAAGGTCTGGATATGCAGCTCAAGTTTTCTGAAGTTTCAAAGGGAAACTGATATTTTTTTCTTTCATATTTGAATAAATTTCAACTCCTTCAATTTGTTGGAAAGGCACTTAAAAATGGAAGTGATTTAAGACAGCTTAAGTTTTACACTAAAGCAGTTGTTCTTTTTCCTTTATCAGCCATCCTTCACCAGAATTTGTGCTGTTACTGATGGTGAATACATAAAATATCATTCTTCATAGCAACTGTAATGGTTGCAATCTAGCCTTACGGATTCTCTGCCTGAGTTAGGAAATTATGGGATTTTTAGTAAAACTTTCTATTTTATTAGAAGTTTAATATTACAGGTCACAAATGAAGAGAAACCAAAGAGGTATTGCTATTCACCTCAGCTTGGCTGAGCAATCTGAGAAACACAAAAGGTACCCAATATTGCCGAAAACCTATTAAAAAAACCCAAAGAAACAAAAAATAGGGAATCCTGAGCATTTTCATTCCTCTTAGATGCCAGGCAAAAGAATTTTTGAGACACAACATAAAATGAGCTATCACTTACAGAATCTAAACTGATGAAACAGAAAACCTGAAATTATGAACCCCCTTGAACTACATGCGGCCTTACCACAGACTTTCAGTGTGTCCAAATTCACTGATGATTATCATATATACATTTGTAAAAATGTGAACCTAAAAGGTGTGCTCAATCACCTCCTCCCCACTAAGGTATGGATGAGAAATGTCAGATTCTAGCACTGAAAATAACCGTGATTTGCCCAAATTCAGCTAAAAAGCCCTCAATTTGGTTTCAGGTGAAATGGTGCACAGGCAGAGATAAAAGTGTTGAGGGAAAATAACTCAGAAAGTCACTGCTGAGTGTCTTGTTTGCTGACAGGGACACATTGATACCTTGAACAAGAAGCCTTATTACTTATACCAAAATATTTATTTTGCAAACAACAGTGAGCATATTCAGTGTTATACCTTCAGATGAGCTGGAAGAGCCTGAAAGGCTCTTCAAGCTTTGAGTAGCCTCTGAGGAATACCAACAATTATTTGAAATCCTGATCTTGGCTTGGAGTGCCTGATATGAGTCAATACTTTGACAGTGAGATGGCATTTGTTCAATTCAAATGATACTCGCCATGCTGACTTTTGTTCTAAAACTCTGAGAGGTTAATTGAATGGATATGAAGGATAAGCCAAGCTAAAATTGCCTCTGCTTTACCTCAGAAGTACTAAGCCTCTGGACTTAATCTAAGACTTAATCTCTTTTGTTCGTCAAACTGAATCATGCTGGAAGTTTAGAGGAAGAAATGTCAATAAAGAACAACTTAATTTTAAAATTTGCATGTGGTAGGGAATTTCAGTACAGAAATATTTAGTGGTATTTGTATCTATCAATGAGGCTCAGGTTTTTCCCACTTAATACATTAATACCAATTCTTGATATGCTGGAGACTTCAGTGGAGAGAAACCTAATGAGGTGCAACATGGGCAAGTGCAGGTCCTGCACTTGGGGAAGGGTGACCCCAAGGACCAGCACACATTGGGGATGACCTGCTACAGAGCAGCTCTGTGGAGAACTTGTCACCTGGGGGTCCTGGTGGGCGACTAGTTGGCCATGAGCTGGAAGTGCGGATGGGGCCTGGAGGAACAATGGGATACTGGGGTGCATCAGGAAGAGTGTGACCAGGAGAGGCGTCGTGTCCCTCTACTCACCCTGCTGAGGCCACATCTGGAGTGTTGTGTTCAGTTCTGAGCTCCACAATTCAAGAAAGAGCAGGAGATACTGGAGAGGGTCCAGCAGAGGCCACAGATATGATGAGGGGTCTGGAACCTCTCCCTAGTGAGCAGAGACTGCAGGAGCTGGACCTCATTAGTCTGGAGAGGAGAAGACTGAGAGGACATCCCATCAATCCACACCAATATCCCCAAGGGGTATCACAGGATGTTCAGTGGTGCCCAGGGACAGGATGAGGAGCAATGGCCATAAACTATAACACCTGAAGCAGACATTTTTCCATGGAGGTGGCAGAGCCTGGAACAGTTGCCCAGGGAGGGTGCAGAGTTTTCCTGTCTGGAGACATCCCAGACCCACGTCTCGGTGTCACATGCTCCAGGTGACCCTGCCTTTGGTAGAAGGTTGGACTGGATGATCTCCACAGGTTCCTTCCAACCTATTCTGTCGTTCTGTAAATTTGGAGGTAAAGTATTATATGATATTTTATAATTCCTTCCCTTTTTTTTAGGGTTGGAAGGGGTGTGGGTTTTTTGCTGTGTGGGTTTTGTTTTTTTTTTTTGGTTGATTGTGTTTGTGGGTTTTTTTTGTTTTGTTTTGTTGTTGTTTGTTTGTTGTGGGGAGGTTGTGGTTTTGTTTTCTTTTTTCAATTTGCAGCTTTGCTTTTGACAGAAATAACAGACAATTTAATATCAATTTGAGGAGATCTATAATGACCTTCATCTTAGTTCCAATAACAACATATTGCAGACTTTTTTCAGGTGCAAATTAATTAATGGTGTAGGCCACTGTATGCTGCACTCAGTGATTATGAGATATTTTGGGACGTTTGTAAAGAATTATGATCAATTTTGTAAAATATCTGTCTGTGGTGGAAAAAATGAGTAAAGCTTAATCTATTAAGATTTTTTTCAACCTCTACCTGACTAAATAAAGTTAGTTTTATCTCTAAATTGTAGCAGACCTGTGATAAAGAAAACAGTATAAAATGCCTTGTCAAAGAAAAATATTGTCTAATTGGAAAATATGCTTAAATGATTTTGCAGGGACTATGGCTATAATTTTACCCAAGATTGCTTCATGTTTACCATAAGAACCTCTCTGATTTATTAAATTTCAGCAGTTTTCAGTTTTAGGAAATATCATATTACCCGTCTTTCTAAGACGACAGGGAGCATACCTTTCTGCAGTAGTTATTATAAGTGCAGAAGTATCAAATTTTTTTTCCTTCTATTGACACCATATAGATTGTGTATAGCTCATGTGTTTCTTTCTTGCCATATTTTTTCTAGATGAGTGCTAACATCACCATCCACCTGCTTTTCTTGGCCTGAGTACTCAAGGGATACACAGACATTTCTAATCCACAGATATTTACACCCTGAAATCTCGACAAAACATTGACAACCAAGGAAAGTCCTCTTGGGATGTTCAGTGGTTACCAGGATATTCAAATATATTACAGTTTTATATCACAAATATATTACAGTTTTAACCCTAAATACCATACACAAAGGAGAACTAGTATTCTTTAAATCTCAGGAATATTAATATATAAAATACATAGGATTTCAAAAATCAACATTTCTAAACTATGTATTCATCTATTTTTGTCATGCAGTACCTTCAGGTTATATCCAGCTCCACTGCAATGAAATCAGTTTCTTATCTCTCAGAGACCTTTGGAAGTCTGCTCCAGAATTCAGTTTCTGGACATAATTTAATTTAAAATTGATTCTGACCCTGCTTTATGTTGTGTTTTAAAATGTTTCTGAAGGATGGTTTTCGAAACAGTGTCATCATAACTTGATTCAGTGCTTGGATTTCTCATTTATTGGTAACAAGATAAATGGTGAAGACCTGTAAAATAAAGGCAACAAAGTTTTTAAATTTTTTTACAGCATTAAATTTTTGGCATCTGATATTTCTACACAGGCTAATTACAATTTAGAACTTAAAAATATTACATCTAATTTGGATCATAAGGTTCAAGTTTTGCCCTTGGATTCATCCACCTTGAGAATCTTGCTTATAAATGTCAAGGTTTATCTTAAAACCAGTTATATCTACTTTAGCTCTGCTAAGCCATTGAAATACTTTCTCTATCATTAGAAACATCCTTTAAAGTAAATTAATTGTTAATTTACATTTGATACTTCTTTGATACATTGAAATACAGGAAATTAATTTTTTGGTATAATAATTGAGCTACACTGATTATACTGGTAGATTAATGTGTGAAATTATGCTTCAAAATCTGTATATTGTGAGCATTCATACATAGAGCAAGATGAGTGAATTAGACCATTTCTGAGTACCTGAGTAATGAGGATAAAGTATTGCTTGAAAGCTAAAGAAATAGGAAGTATTTAACACCTTTCACACTATAGTTAGTTTACATACATATTCAGGCAATTTAGATACTAACTACTGATAAACAATGTAATCTGCTTTCAGAATTTGTATTAGGGTATAAATAAATATATGGTTTACTGGTTTACTGGACTGCTGATGACATGATGTATCAACTCACAGCACAGTCACAATGTTTTGAACCCAGTAATGTAAAAAAAATAAATTATAGGAATTAATATTCCAATGTATTGATTCCTTAAGAGTACCTCACATACTTACAGTAGATGCCTGACTAATTAGTTAAGGTAAATATTTACAGAATTACTCCCAGTTCAAATGAGCAGAATAAGACTTCATTATTAGACATGTCAACGTGTTTGTTGAGGTTTATAAAACTAAATACAACATAAAATAGAACCATAAAAATATTTATATAAGATTTTAAGAAGTAGCCTTTTCAAAATTTTATTTATTCAGTTCTAACTTCTATCTGCAATTTCTAGTTGCAGCCTTATATGTTAAGACAGACACCTGAAGGCCCAGTGTGCAGTTCATGGGGTGGGCTATGTAGGAACCCAAATGAGGCAAAAGCTCTTAAACCAGAAATATTTTTTTTTCAACCAGGAAAAAATTAATCCAAACAAAAGTAGGTTCTCTTACACAAATTAACTTTTCATATCAAAGGAAATTGTGAGCCTTCACTGCAATAAATACTATTCTGAATTATATTCATTTAAGTCTTTCACCATTTTTTTACTTAGATATAGGTATAAAGACTTATTTTTTGAGCTTTTTATAATAATTTGTCGTAGTTTTGCCCACCAGCCCATCCCTGGGGCTGAGGATGGTTTTGTCCAGGTAATTTCCAGACAAAAAGGCCAATCAAAAGTCCAGTGACGCCTTTGCTAATTACATCTTCAAGGAAACGGAAGAGAAGGTTTTTTTGTGCAGTTGAAATTAGGGGCAGCAGCCATGTAGGGGAGAGGAGTAGCGGACCCGAGCAGGGTCAGACTCCCTCCTCCCCCGGCTTGGGCTGGGGTTGGGGGAGCAGGTGTAGCACTAAAGTCCTCCCTTCTCTCTTGTAAAAGAGTGAAGAAAAAAAAGTTTAAAAGACGAACTGCTTGGACAGAAACAGCTATGGAAGAATTCCAGCCGAAAGGTAACGGAGCTTCCAAGGTCGAAGCTGGCAGCTGAAACTGCAGCAAGAAAAGTGCGAAAGGGCGGGCTTCTTTCCCCCCCCCCCCCCCCCCCCC
>NW_020955200.1:0-5003 GCF_003031625.1 Empidonax traillii
TGTGTATATAGCATCTTAACTGTATATAACTGTAATTTGCGTAAATATAGATATATTTTTATATAAGCAGCTTGACTGTGGGTTCTTTAATTTTTATAGTTTCTTTCTCCTTTAACCTAAGGGAAGAAAGAAGGGGGGAAGGGGGCTGCTGTCCTAGCTTTCGGGCATTTGGCAGGGAGCCAAGTCCAAACCGTCACACAGTCCAAAGTATTTTTGAGGAAGCTGGCTCATCCACCAAGTAGTAATCAAGGAGAAAAAGTAGCCAAGGGAGATCATTAGTTAACTGTTTGGTGGATTACCAAAGCTTACAAAGCTTAGGTGTTACCAGAAGCTTACAAATTTCACTACAGTGTTTGGTTTTTTTTACAGAAAAGTATTTAGAACTGGTTTACTTAAGAAGGAACTGCTTGACAGTGAGGTTAATGAAATAATCCCACTTTGACTTTTGACATAAAAAGAAGTGACATTTCTAAGGAACAACAGGGAAAATAGCAAAATGAGTGAAAGCTGGAAAAGGTGTTCAGCTGCAGATCTGTTAGCGTTTTATCTGCTCTACTTTATCCATCCCTCCTACATAGTCAGAATAAGATTTGCAAATATTGTTGGACTTCCTGTGCACAGTTCCATGTTGAATGTATCTTACTGATTTGCCAGGAAGCAAAAGAAGAAGAAGAAAAAAGCAAGACAGAAAACTGCATTATATGCCAAATCATAGAACTAAACACTGAAAAAATCCAAAAACTTTTAATAAATAGGTAATTGCAAGCAGTCTTTGACCAAGGCCTTTGGCAGAGGAAATTCTTCAGAAAGCTTCTTTTGGGGGAGGGAGCAGGAAGAGGGGACATTTGAATTCAAATTTTGAAGAACCGTAGTTCATCAAGGGATGCACTTGTGCAATAAACCAGTTGTTGATTGAGAAAGAAATATAATTTCCTACAGAACATCCAGGATTACTCAGTAGTTTTACAGTTTCGCATCATTCATGGGTTGGCACACAACAGTGATGAATATGAGCTAAAGATCTCCACATGAAACCTACCTGTATTAAAACTGAAGCTAAATTAGACAATGCTACTGAACATGGACTAAGACTCTTCAGAGTATTAAATCCACTTGACTCTTTAATTTATGTTGCTGAATCACAGTAGAGGAGGTCAGGATCCCTATAAAATTTTGTGAAGTTTTCAGTTTTTCTGTATTCATATTTCACATTTTTTATCACATTTTAATTTAACTATGATTGCTAACACAAACCAGACTGACTTGTTGTGTCAACTATCACTAACATGTATCAGCCAGACTATGATAGAAACAATGTAATTTAAATCCTGCTGTTTCCCTGATCAACAGTTCAATGACTTTCAAACATCACTGACCTATATTTCCTTTACTGTAATGTCTTTTACAGATTTTCTACATCTTTTTACTGTAAGAAGCCTTGTGTCTTGGTATGACAGAGGCAATAATTGCAGTCTTTATTAAATAGTGCAGTTCTTATCCAAATACATAATCATTCCATTCTTTACTGTACATTTATCTACACATATTCTTATATGAAAATGAGGGGGGCAATTTTCAGTTTGATGACTTAGTAATTTATGTTAAAAACTGGTTCTCATATCAAAAGGAACAAGATTTACCAATGTGTTACTACTTCCTGATGTGCAGTGTCAGTGCAACACATATGGAAAAAGTAGGTAATATTGGTCACTGTGATGTGTATTCTCTGTGATTTCTATCATCAAATTTTCATAGGTAATCCATCAAAGAGAGCTCAAAGGAAGATATTAACAGGAAACATTTACAGGAAAGTAGAGAACATTTTCAAATATTACCAGTGATGAGTAGAAGCTAGAACTAGATATTGGGCTGATCAAAACCAAGGAACATCCAACCCCCTCACCATCTTCAAGTTCCACTAACAGCTACTATTAAGTACAGACACAGTACAGACTATAAATGTTGTGTCATGCTCTTTAGCCCACTGTAAAGTGAATAGGAGGCCATTTTCCACTGTCCACTGAGGCTCACAGAGCCACATTTCTTGGTAGATGGGCAGGAGCCCTCTGCAGACCACAGGTAGTTTGAACATCTGAGAGACATCTTTGATACTAATGTACAGAGAGGGTACACCCATAGCAAAATTCAAGGACGATTCATAAATATTTTTCTATGACAAAAAGATCTGGGAATCTCTCAGAGTAAACCTATGAGGAAGTCATGCACACTTTGCCATGATATTGTGTCCTGAATGCGTGACTGTTTTGGTTTACTTCTCCTTTGCTTTCCTTATGTCTCTTGGATTCCATTTTGAGCACTTTGTATTTTCTGCCTCACTTTTTTTGCTGGGTTTAATATTTAGCTTTGGACCTTACTTCACAACATCAGCTTCTACAGTCCAAAGTCTTTCCCATCTTTCTTCTGGAGTGAAAATTGGACTCGATGCTTGAGAAATAACTGTTTTCTCAAGAAATGTTATAATGCTGGTTTTTACATTATTGGGCACCATAATAATGAATAAAAAATGAACAAAAGTGTATCAATTGTATAAAAACAAAGAGTAGAAAAAGGAGAACAAAAGCAGATGAAATTAAAATATTAATTTATGAAAAAAATATAAAACCCACAGTTATAACTCATAGAATTTAAAAAGCAGCATAAAAAGAAGATGGAAAAAGTCTTTTATTCAACTCAGAGGCTTTTTACTTATAAACATTGTAAATAAATAAATAAAATATAAGGAAGGTTTTGACAAAGAAGTAAAGATGAGAAACACTCTCAATTAAAAGCACTACTTCTGGAAAAGAATGGAAACAGAAGAAAGAAAATGTCTGTTCTTTAACTCAGAGCTCAGAGCCAGAGGAAATAATACACACAAAAAAACCCTTTTGACAGTGAAAACACTAAGTTTCTCCCCGATTTAAAAAAAAAAAAATTCCCTTAATACAAAATTCATTTCCCAAGGGAAAAAAATAGAGGACGAGTGAGAGGAGCAGACAATTCCTAAGAATTAAAAAGAAAAAGTCCTTTGAAAAATACCCAAGAAAAATAGGACACCTGCTTCTGTCACTCAGTTGTAAGATAAGAGAATGTGCATGTTATAAAGACTGCCAATGAGTGCCTTAACAGGCAGCTGCTGTGAGACTATAGAATTAGTTAATAAGATCTCACAATGCCAAACGACCAGAAGGTTCTCACTGTGCCACCAGTTATGTTGTATCACAACTCACTGCTACATTGCTATCAGACAGATGCTTTCAAAAAGGCTGCATATGATGCTAGAGTTGAAGTTACCTAACTGTCTGTGGATCTGTGGGCTGAAATGGGCTGTTCAATCTGTAGAAGCCAACATATTAACTGAGTGACTTGGCACACATTTTCTGCCAGTTGCTGCTCTATTTTGATGTAAGAGCCTACAGGCTACTATGCAACCCCATATATGCCTCTCATTCCTTTAATGACTGTGTCTTAGAAGTTTCTTACACAAAACTGAGCAAGAAAAATTATTTCCTTAATCAGTGGAGGCAGTACCATTCATCTAAAGGCATTTTTAGGTCAATAGAGTGTTAATTCTTATTCATAATAATTATATTAACCATAATATGTCAGGAAGAGAGTACCACTGTGGTGAAAGAAAGAAATCTTCACAGGGCTTTTCCTACCAAGATAACAATTCAAATGTGAAATGGGGGACAACAGACAGACATAGTCTGATCTGAAAGCAGTAACAGCAAGGAAATCATATATGTCAGCATACTGATATAGCAGACTCAACACATCTCAGCTCAGGATGCCTTTTATAAGCACTGCAGCAGACCTGGACCTGACAAAAGGTGATGAAGTATTGTTACAGATGTTTACAAGGAGTGCCTTCCAGGAGTGATGAATTATTTGCAAAAAATAATGGAAATGATTCTTTGAAAAACGAACACCTGGGGAAAGAAGACTGATATGAAGACAAAGATTACATAGAGGATGAAGCTTGTCTCTAAAACATCTGCAGGGAATTAAAAGCATCTTATCTTTTATGCAGTACAGCAGAGTATAGAATGCCTGCATTTGTCTTCCCCAGAGTAAAGGATCAAGACAAAAGATTCTCTGAACTTTGGCAAGTTTTATTTCTGAATCAGGAACAGAAGAGGCACTGTTTCAGACATGTGCAACAGTAGGAGAATGATTTAGCTATATGAGGCAAAGAATTTTAAGTCTAGATGTTGCTCAATGGGCAAAACTGATTCATGGGTGGGAGAGTAATTTTGCTGTCAGTCATCATGAAAAATCATAGTGTTAGGCCTTGAGAAAAACTAAAAAGTTTACTTAAACCTAAGGTAATAAGTAGATAATTTCCACTGGGTAATAGATATAAGAAGGCAAATGGTGACCATGTTGTAGTTTATCTCTACCAGAAACTTATACCACCTGCTAAATTTATGCAGGAATGAAGGTCAGTGGAGAAAGGTAGAATCACAGATGACTTAAGGAAATTCTGTGAAAATCCCACAGAACCTCAAAAGAGAAAAAGTTCTTCCCTCTGAGGACACACCATTTATCTTCTGCCCTGAACATCTGAACATGTCTCTTGGGGCAGTTTTATGCATAGCTCCTAAATAATGCAGCACAGACAGCAGAAGAGTATGTTGGGGAGTCATTTGGTTGGGTGGCTTTGTTTTTTTGTACTAGAAGTTGCCATGAAAATTAGACTATTTTGACTGAAGTGCTATAATAGGTGTCAAATGTTGGCAAGTCACAAATTTGAACCAGGCACCTTGAAGATGTAGTAGATGGAGAGATGGGAGATGTAGTGGTTGAAGGCTGCCTGGGAAATAGTGACCATGAAATAATAGAATTTTCAATACTCAGAGATTCAAGGCGAGCCAACAATAAAACCTCTACGCTGGACTTCTGGAGGGCAGATTTTGACCTATTCAGAAGTCTAGTCCAGAGCATACCCTGGGAAACAACCCTTGAAAACAAGGGGGTTCAGGAGGGATGGATGTGCTTCA
>NW_020955200.1:6392-13858 GCF_003031625.1 Empidonax traillii
CAAAGCCTTTGACACTGTCTCCCATAATATACTCCTGGAAAAGCTGGCAGCCCATGGCTTGGACAGGGGCACTCTGTGCTGGGTCAGGAACTGGCTGGAGGGCCGGGCCCAGAGAGTGCTGGTGAACGGGGCTGCATCCAGCTGGCAGCCGGTCACCAGTGGTGTCCCCCAGGGATCAGTGCTGGGCCCAGTCCTTTTTAACATCTTTATTGATGATTTAGATGAGGGGATTGAGTCCATCATCAGCAAATTTGCAGATGACACCAAGTTGGGAGGGAGTGTCAACCTGCCGGAAGGCAGGAGGGCTCTGCAGAGGGATCTGGATAGACTGGAGAGATGGGCTGACTCCAATGGGATGAAGTTCAACAAGGCCAAGTGCCGAGTCCTGCACTTTGGCCACAACAACCCCCTGCAGCACTACAGGCTGGGCACAGAGTGGCTGGAGAGCAGCCAGGCAGAAAGGGACCTGGGGGTGCTGATCGACAGGAGGCTGAACATGAGCCAGCAGTGTACCCAGGTGGCCAAGAAGGCCAATGGCATCCTGGCCTGCATCAAGAACAGTGTGGCCAGCAGGAGCAGGGAAGTGATCCTTCCCCTGTACTCAGCGCTGGTGAGGCCACACCTTGAGTATTGTGTTCAGCTCCGGGCCCCTCAGTTCAGGAAGGATATTGAGGTGCTGGAGCGGGTCCAGAGAAGAGCAACGAGGCTGGTGAAGGGACTGGAGCACAAGTCCTATGAGGAGAGGCTGAGGGAGCTGGGGTTGTTTAGTCTGGAGAAGAGAAGGCTTAGAGGTGACCTCATCACTCTCTCCAGCTACCTGAAGGGAGGTTATAGCCAGGTGGGGGTTGGGCTCTTCTCCCAGGCAACCAACAATAGGACAAGGGGACATGGGCTCAAGCTCTGCCAGGGGAGGTTTAGGTTAGATGTTAGGAAGAAATTCTTTACAGAGAGGGTAATCAGGCACTGGAACGGCCTACCCAGAGAGGTGGTGGATTCACCATCCCTGGAGGTTTTTAAAAAGAGATTGGATGTGGCCCTTAGTGCCATGCTATAGTAACTGGAGTTGGATCGGGGGTTGGACTTGATGATCTTGGAGGTCTTTTCCAACCCAATCTATTCTATGATTCTATGATTCTATAAGAGAGATGACCAAGACATTAGGACACTAAGTCTCCTACTGTTACAACAATTAGAGGCAGGGAAGGTGGAATAAACAAAACCAAAAAAAAACTCATACAAAACCAGAAGAGGTAATGGTGTGCCACTGGCAAAAAGATATATTTGTAAAACACAGGCTAGTTCTGCTGTTTTCATGTGTGAAATAATTTTCAGCTTCTTATCCTGGGAAAATCATAGACAATAAGTTATTTTCGTCATTTCTTAAAAATCTCCTATTTAAGGGACATCTAGGAAACTAAGATGTTTGTTTGAATAATTCTAGTTATCAAATGATGTAAATCCCACATATGGCAGCTGTATTAGACTAATTTTCCAAAACAAAAAACCCTACAGTGTATGCTGCCAAATCTAGTCCTTCCCATTATAATAATTCATTAATTGCTTCCAACATAGGAAGCACTTAGTAATTTTTTTTTTTTTAATTTGAAGAGGAGTAGCTTTTTTGATGCCTCTTTAAGTACCTAACTGAGCTATGAATTCCTTTACTCAATAAAAGTATATCTAGAGAAAATAAATTTCCCAAGTAACTTATTTTATCTAACAATTTTACTTTTAAAAAAGTTGAATCATATGGTTAAATGTAATAATTCTAACTGCTCAAAGACAAAATTAGTGGGATTTTGAGAACCATTCTAGTCTGGGTGGTATCAAAGCTTATCCTTTCTACTGGAAATGTGTGTTGTTTAGTGGTAGAAGAAAGACAAGCAAACATATATAGAATCATTTTCTTTCTTTCATTGTACTGACCTTTTGTCAGCAACTGCTACTCTGTGACCCCTTGGTCTTACTCTCTCTATTAACTTCAGTCTTAGTTGGACTCATTTCTCTGTTTTTGTTAAATTTTGAGTGCTCCTCTTTAACCTCATCCCTTGATTTTCTAACTCACTTCATCTCTTTAAATTTCAGATTTAGCCCTGTTTGCACTTTGTGAATTGTTGTCTCTATAAAGTCTTATGTGCTTCTCTGTAAGTACAAATACACTAATAATATTCTTTTTGGTGTTTTGTAAATGCTCACAGACAGACCAAGAGAGATTCACTGCTTCTGAAGTTAAATTCCTAGCTAAAAACAGAATATTATATTTTATTGCATCAGGTAGCAGATACAAGCAAACATTGCTGGAATTAGTTAATAAAGGGACATTGCCAAGTTGTCTCAAATATTCTACATCTATCATTGGAATAACAAGCCATGATTTTAAGCCACACCACCACATTTGAGTTTATGACCTCATAATAGTAAAGTAATAGAAAATGCTATCTGATGATCCAGTTTTGAATCTTGTGGCAAAATCTGATGACTTAGAAATTACTGAATGAGTATACAGTTACATTTACAGTATTTATTCAAAGCAATTTTTGTAGCTCTAGATATTAATAAAATATTTGTTAAGAGTAGATATTAATAAAATATTTGTTAGGAGTTGGTCTTAAAAATACTATGGTTTTAGATTCCAAGTTGAATGAAATTAAATACTAAAACCTTGGTAACAAAAAGGTTTTAGAGACAGTATAGCTCTAAGTTCAAGCAAACAAATTGTCAGCCTAATTGGATTAGCATTGAATAATGCCAAGTACAGTAGTTTTTATTTATGGTGAAACATCTTCAAATTAAAGACCAATGCAGAAGAAGAAAATCTTTACAGTTTCCTACTGGAAACAAAATATTCATACTTAAATTCTTGTATGTGATTTTGCTTGAAATATTCTTGATTTTGTTTTGGAACCATATCTACATTACAGAAAGTTTGAAAAAATACTGTGTGGATGCTAAAAATACTTTTGGAAGTGACAGTTTGAAATCTTAGGACAGGAACTCTGAAAGCAGGAGACTAAACTTCTAAAAAATTCAAAGGTTAAAATAATATCTGTATTTTAGTTGCTAACTAAATGAAATAGTACCATCATGAACTGTACATCCAAGGCCTCAAAAAGTAATTGGAAAATACACATACTTTTAATAGTCTCGCCATCCGTTTTCCAGCTTCAGAGAAAACCTCAAATAAGTATTTAATTAACATTTTTAAAAGCATCTTGATTGCTGGTTAATTAAATATTGATTGTTCAAAAAACATATTGAAATTTAGTAGGAATGTAAGAACATAAGTGAAGTTGCTAAATCATTTATACAAAATTGCCTCTGAAATTCATGTATAAGTACATTCTTACTCTTTGAATGAACTCCTGTTGTTACTTGAAAGGATATTCAGCTTTTTAATTGGTAGTAATAAAGCCAACAGAAGCTTCTTAGTTAATGTAAACACTTCTGATCCTGGATCCAAACTGTAGTTCATTTCTTAGACCAAAGGCAAAAGACAGAACAAGAAAAACACTTTTACCACCTGAGAGATGCAAGCCATACAAAGTTTAAGAAGTGCACTCTTTTCCCAGTTGTAGATCAATTGTGATTTACCCACCAGCAAACTCAAGTTCATATTAGCATGAGTGATGCAGACTCAGAAATTACTCATCCATTTCGGTAGGGTGAAAGAAGATATCTGAATTCAAATCCAATAAATTTATGGAATATTATGCTGTTATGATCATGAACTCGATGTCTTACATTAGACATTGACATTATAAAAATTCATTAGGAACTTAATTTCTTAGGGAAATCAGCCTCTGAAATGAATGTCTGGAGAATTTTCAGGCAGAAAATGAGGGTATATTCGCTCCAAACGTTAACATACAATTTCCTTTGGGAAAACAAAATCTCTAGTAGGACATACTTAAACCCATTCTTTTCTCTTCTTCTTGGATGATGAAAAGCATAGCAAGAAAGTTGATAAATATGGGAGAGTCTATATTTACTTATTTTTGTATCTTTTTTACACTTAGAACACAGTGAGTTTTAACTATCATTTCGATACACTGCTACCACAAATACACAAAAAAAATAAAAATAAAATATCTTCTTTAACCAAATGGAAGCTGAAATTATGGAAACTAGCTGTACTACTTTCCTCAGAGATTATGTATTACTATTGTTGTTACTTGGCCTAAGATGGTGGTTTGTGACATTTGTATCTCAGACTCTTCCAAATGCAGTCCGAAAAATCTTGTCCAGCAGAGCTGCAGTGGCTAGTTCCTCATGCCTGCTGTCTGTTCTCATACATTTAGAGCCTTGGGGCTGGGGCCATGCCAGAAAAGATAATTTATCAGGATTATAATGGAGATAAAAATGATACCTGTGTATCTGGTTTGATGCTTTTAGCTGCTTGACAGTGAACTTCAATTGGTCTTTAACTGAAGGACTACTAGCTTGTGAAGTTTCTGTAGAGTTAGCAGATGAAATGAGGAATGAAAAGTCAGAGTAACTCATAATTGTTCAAATTGTCGCATTCCTACCCTAATATAACAAATTGCCACATTCCTATACTAATGTTAATGATGCAGCTGATGGACCACAGACAGACAAAATGACTGTCTATGTTGGTTTGGAGGGGCTGAAGGCCAGAACATGCTGACAAATCCTAGTGCAGTAACGGGACTTGCATGCAGAAAGCAGTCCACAGCACAGCCCTCTGCAAACTTCATATTTTGTTGTAGTCTTTCTGGCAAAAAAGACTGAATTCATGGCCATGTCTGATTCAATTGTCAGGCAAGGGACATCCAGAACTAGACTCAGTTGTACTCCAAGTCAAGGAACTTATACTTTAGACCAGTTGAAGAAGTAAAGAAATGCAGACGGGCACAGGCTTAATTGAAAGAGTTAAGAAACCAAATGTCTGAGCAAGAAACTTCACTTCAAAAACAATATTGAAGTATTTAAGGTATTTTTAAGCTTCTGGGTTTATCTCTTCTCTGAGGAAATTCACTATCCCATCCAAGGGATGATGGCAAAGGAAAATAAGAAGAAATATCAGTACAGTTAAAATAACAATATATATAACTTAATTCAATCTGTGTGAAAAATGATTAAGCAATTGAAGGGATAAAATCAAGGAGATAGAAGACTATTTTAGGCTGTCAAAAGCAGATAATTATGAGTAATCGACAAAATCTGAGCAAAAGAAAAAATTTAACGATAAAACCCAGAAACAAATTCTCACAAGTCAACTCAACTCATTTACAAAATAGTTTTTCTGGTGCAATCACAAATCTGGTTTGGTTAAATCTATACTGGGGCATTCAGCTATCATAATCAAGAGGGATATATGCCAGCTCAAGAGGAAATTTGGAGTAGGGTTCCTAGTGCTCAGCCTGAGAGGATGTGCAGATTACACTTAATTTCTGTGATATCTGAGGCATTGACTCTTCAGTTTTACCATTTTATGGCATTACTAAAAGCAGACAGTCTCTTACATAGTTGCTATGGGTTTGACTTTGTGCTGATGAGAAACTGAAGCATGGGCAGGCAGAGCAGAATTTAGGGGTAGAAGGGTTCACAGTCTTCTTACTCCCAATCCTCCACAATTTTGGGGAGCATTCAGCTACTGCAACTGGATAAAGCCAAGGCCTCAGCATTTCTTCTTGGAAGTGTAGTGATTTATAACTATGCAAGGATTGAAGTGTTAAGGAGACATTTCCCCTCTTCTTTGGCTTTAATAGTTTGCATTGTCCAACTGGACACAAGATACCCTTCAGAACGTATACCCAACAGCAGCAGAACAAAACGTCCAAGGTCTGCTCTCATTGTCCCACAGTCGTCTGTTACACAAGTGTTTTATATGTTCCTTTACCTCTGGAAATATCAGGCATTAGCTGGAGTAGGGTTTGACAGAAGTTCTTCAGTAGATATCCCAACAGTCTTCATAGGTTTTTGTATCCCTTTCTTTCTTTTTCAAGGATAAAGCAACAAAATGGTACTCTATTTGCAAGGCTACTTCTCCCACACGCTTTTTCCATCATCTTTGGAATATGGTATCTCTTTTGACCGCTAAGAATTAAAAAAGAGAGTTTGAATCAGTTAAAAAATACTCTGTATTCTCTGATGACCATTCAATAGCTCTTATGAGAACTTTGTATTGACAAAATCATGCAACCACCAAGCAAGCACACAGTAATTCATAGTTTCAATTCTGATTATCAGATAAAGTAATTCAAGCTAGCTATTCAACAGCTTTCACTGGCAATATCGTACCAAGGGGACTGCTTAAACTGGGATTTACAGTACATCTTGTACATTTAGGTAATCACATTTCTGTTTAAACCCTGTCATGACCCCAGATTCAAGGGCATGGAACAGTCTGTACATGTGATAATCCTACTGGGTTATGTAAGGAAATTATTAAGGGTTTCACTATGTCCTGTCAGCTCTAAGCACTAATTCTAAAAGTACATTCTCCTTTCTTTGACAGATTTTTAAGAGCATGCATGAACTAAATGACAGTTAGTCTGCATAATAATCTGAGCATTACAGTCAATACTTTTATAAAACACTGCTAATAGTGGTTGTTTAAATAGCATTCTTTAAATGTTTTATATTACCAATTTCATTCAAAGCTTTAGTGTCTGGAATTTCCTTCCTCTGTCCCAACGCATCTCCATGTAGACAAACATTCACAGTGTGACATCTTCAGCTTTCAATATCAAATAACTAAATTAGATTTTAAATTCAGAAGCTCTCCTTTACAATATCCAAAGATTTTACAATTGTAAACTTAGGGATATAATGTCTAGCTACTAACTGACATAGTAAACATATATGACTCCAGCAGATCTAATCTCTGAATCCCTGTAAGGATCAGTTCTTAATCTCCAGGAAATAGGTCACAAAAGCAAACACACTGTTTTAGTTTACAGCTCCTTTAAAAGTTTTTGTTTCTTCAATTACTCTCACAACTTGCAAATGTGTACAATTTCCCTAAAACCTTGTCTTCAGAATTTTCATATATTAAAAGTATCTGCATGCAGAAATAAGGATACTGACCTTTTGAATTGGTTTCCTTTCTAAACCTTATTTTCATGTTCTTACTTTTCATTTCTTTTGTCACTTTTTTCTGTTGTGGTTTTGTGAAGTTTTTGGAGGTTTGTGTTAGGGTTTTTTTTTTTGTTTGTTTGTTTTTTGTGTTTTTTTTTGGTCAAATTATACTCAGAATACTGTTTTTTATGGATTTTGTTAATACAAACAAGCACCAAAAATTGAAGATATGTTCAAAAGGTGTCAGTACAGCACTTAAGATCTAAAAACTGAACTTTTGATTTTGTCATTTTCAGTCTGAAGAGATAAGTAAATACTAAGCATCTAAGAAGTAGAATCCTTTGGTTTATATCTGTCGTGTCCTACCTACGCCCCTGGTGGTCTAGGGGGTAAAGGCGCTGCACTGTCACTGCAGAGACCCGGGT
>NW_020955200.1:13978-85772 GCF_003031625.1 Empidonax traillii
CTACGTCCTGAGGACCTCGCTGCCACCGTCCAAGCGTGCTTGGCCCCGGCAGATGAACCTCAGGATTAAAGGGTGGGCTCAGTTCCGCGCACACTGTGTCTCACCTAAAAAATCCAATGCGCAGGCTGGAAGGTGTAAAGACCTTCCCCGGTTCTTCGTTCGCGAAGACTGGCCATTACATTACATTACCTGCGATCGCTCACAAGTGAAGTATCTCTATCTACTAGTGTGTTTTTAGAGTGCACCTAACTCTGTGCTAATCTAAACAAAGTAGAGCTGGAACTGGCATGAAGCACCAGCTTAAAACAAGAAATCACACTTAGCACTTAATTGTCTTCTCTGTTGTTACAAATGCTAATCCATGCTATGCATTCTATTAAAGCTTATCTGATGGCAACTTAAAGCAAAACTTTTGAAGAGTTCTAGCAATTTGAACCACGCTGTAATGATATACTTTGCAATCACAGACTGAACTGAGGAACTCTTTGGCACAGACTGCCATGGAAACCAAGCTTAAAATACGGATCAGCGTAAAACTAAAACCAAATTACAGAACATAGGTTTCTTTTTCATCATCAGACATAATGATTTAGAACCAGCAAGTGACTCATGGCTTGGAGTTGAGTTTACATCAAAAGAATAAGCAAGTAGCTTGGTCTTGCTATTAGTTTAAATTTTGAATACTACACCAGAGAGACATTTTTCTCAATATTCAAAGAAAATTACCCCTCTAAGGAAGAATTTTTTATTTACTACTGAGGAGTAGGTCTTTGAATGAGTTGTACACATGACATACTGGCGCCTTTTGTTAGGTAAAACATATAAAATATCTGTTTCGTATGCCTCTTAGTTGTGGAAAGAGAACTGAAAAGTCATCAAAATTTGATTTAAAATAACCTTCTCTCTTCCCCTTGATTTTTGTGCCCAACTCCCTCTCTCGTTTCCAAAAATCTATCAGTGAGAACAATGGTGACATTTTTTGAAATATTAAAAGCATTATTTGGCTTATTGTTTTATTTATATGTTACTGTTGGCATTAATATTTTCTATTTTACATAGAAATATAGCTATGATGTTCCAGCAATTCCGATGCGATGGTCTGTTTGTACCGCTGGAGTCTGCAACTGACAGAGCAGTAACAGAAGTTTTACAGGATGCTGATATGAACACTGTAAACAATTCATTGCAGTAGTAAGGATCAAAAGGGATTTTTTCAAAGTACTTCGTAGATTAGTCTGCTTCTACAACATTCCATGTTCATAACAACAAAAACTACAGTTTCAGCACAAATATAATAGTTCTGTCAGTCTTTTCTCAGATATATTCACTGATAAGCACTTTACTGCTATGAATGAGTACCTGCATTATTCTGTAAGATGCAAATAATAATCAAAATAAACCCTATCATGTTCAATTTAGACTTCCTCTGACAGTATTAGTGTGTTCTTAAAATATTAAATTTGCCTATTTACTGACAATATACTTAAAGCAAGATGGAGGCACTAAGAAGTAAAATACTGAGTTCAAGTAACAAAAGAATACTGATTCCAGCAGATGCTGATGATAAATAAAACTAAAGGCAATGTATGGATACATTTATTTTTAATATTGAGCCCAGAGTGAAGATATTACTAAATATCGTGCAGTAAGAAGACTAAATAGCATTTTAAACAAAGATTGTGTGTTGAGCTGTGAATGGCAATTAAGAATATCAGTAAAAAGCATAGTCATTAGAGAATGTTTTCTGCAATTTTGTGATTTTCTTTGAAAGAATAAGAAGATAAGGGTACCACAGCTTTTTTTGTTTCATCCATTTCAGAGTAACTGAATGATATGTTATATGCTTCTCTTGATTATTTCTGTCTTGATTTCTCTGTCTATAAAGGAGATATTTACATCCAAATAATCATACAGATCATAGCTAGAGTGACACAATTGCAAAACCATGGAAACAGGCAGTTAGCAAAATTGATAGCAAAGAAGACTACAAGTGTGTTTCAGGTGCACCCCCTTCAGCTCTGCAAATGAAAGGCCTCACACAGCCACTTTTATTTTATTCTTAATTTGTTCTGCAGAAATACAAATGGAGTATATAATTTCTAAGCTAAAAAAACAATAAAGTACAGATCTTCTCTTAGAATTTCTATTTTTTATTAATTGTAGCTATTATAGTGTAAGTATTTACAGTCTGTATATACATTGTGCTGTTACACAGATAACAATCTGAGATGCTCTCTGGCAACTTCCAAGAAGCAATAAACAGAATAAAGAAGAAAACAAATAAATAATACTGACAACCATTATCTACATTGTCATACTCCTAAGGGAACAACAGGTTCAGATAATCTCAGATAATCTCTGAATTTACATCAGACATTGGTTTCCTAATCCCAACAGATCCCAACAGACAGAAAAAAAAAAAAAATCAGTGTTGCACATTGCTCAGTTGTATATATATGGTATGAATGCAGATCACAAGTTGTTCTTCCCCAGTTGCCCATTACAGCTCTTAGGATAGTTCAGGTGTTACATTGAAAAGAAGTGGTGTAAAATTTATGGCCAATGCAAAAGTTGTGTCTATCTGTCAGTCACTGAAATTTTTCCCTAGGCGGGTCTGAAACATACTGAATATTTTAAGATTTCATTTTTCAAGATAGCTATTCTACTGATCAAAATGAGACATGTAAAGCATGATCTTCAAAAACAGTGGAAATGGTACACTGTTAGGGTACATTTAGTGGTAAAACTTTCCCTGGGTTTAATATGGGTAAAAGTTATAATGTTGCCAAATTATTTTGGTGTTAGCTTTTTTAAAAAAAAAATCGTTTACTGTCTAAAATAATAAAAAAATTTTCATCACTGTATTTATACTGTTACCAAAAAATACAGTATCATATAAACATAAAATGGCACAGGTTTCAGAAAGAGAAAAATAACGACCTATAAAACATAAAACTTTACAATGATGTTTAAGGTCCTTCACATTCCCACATATGGTGGGAAACAGGGATGATCATTCTAATTAATAGTTGATCATTCCAACATAATCAGAAAGGTATAAGAAACCTTTAGTACAAACAACTTGATTTTCACCTAATTAGCCATCTCAGTATTAGCAGAGGAGGAAAGCAGTGACCTTACTGTCAATAACTACATAAACAGAACTGATCAGTAATTTCTGCTGTATTTTATTTTTAATGCTCAAATATTCCAACTGTTCAAAATCTCCCACAGGAAAACCTAAGCTTGCCAATAGTTTTAAAGAATCAGTCAAGAAAAGTAAAGTACTATTTTTTCCTTTGGTGAGTCAGCTAATACCTAGACTACCTGATGTCTTAGGAGGAAGTTTATTATTTCAATATATTGTACCCACTGGAATTAAATGTTGTACAGCCAGATTAAAGACTCATTATGTGGCACACAGGGCTTTCTCTCAACTCATGACAAGATTTTTTGATGAGTCCCTTCCAGGAAATAAAAATGATTACAAGTTTCACAGTCTTCCCTTACACAGGTACTATGTATGTTCATTTTACTAGTAAACACCAGAAAAAAAATATTTCATCAAATTTCCATTGTCTATATAATGCACTGGTTATATATATAGTGTCTGCATATTATGATAATAGATGTATTATGAGACGATATCAAAAATATAAAGACATAGAAAGTTAATCTCTTTTATCGAAAAAAATATTTTTTTTCTCATTTCAATATTTATATCATACTAAGGTACCCCAATAACTGCTAGTATAATAGTCACAATGTCTATACCTTCATACATTTAAGGTGATCTCCTTTCAG
This sequence comes from Empidonax traillii, assembly GCF_003031625.1. Lineage (NCBI taxonomy): Eukaryota > Metazoa > Chordata > Aves > Passeriformes > Tyrannidae > Empidonax > Empidonax traillii. The sequence continues at coordinate 17,783 of NW_020955200.1, forward strand.
ATCAAGGGAAATTAGAAATGTTTGTGGATTTTTCCAAACTTGTGGATTTTTCCAGGAATTTGAACTGTAAAAAGCATTTATGCATTCATAAAACTGTAAAATAAACTCTGAGGCATTCATTTGTCCATTAGCCTGAGCTTTTAAGCATCTCAGGGTATATTAATCAGTTACCAACACTCAAGGAAGATTACCTACAAAACTTCTTAAAAAAGAAGGTAATAAGATTGGAAGAATCTTGATAAAAGGGACTACATAAGCAGATAAAATCACAAATCCACTCCTATTTTTTTTTAATTAAAATGGTTTTACTGAAATGATGAAGCAAATATTTAATGTTCCTAAACCATAACTATCATGGAAAAATAATTTGTGACAGGAAACGTTAATTCCTGTGTTGTATTTATTTCCAGTTATATAAACTTGACACTTGAATTCCTCAGAAAAACACCTGGGTGAGTCATAAGCTTCCTTCTCAGCTTGCTTTCTTGTGCTAAAAAATGTTACCTGGTCATTAACTGGGGGGAGGAAGAAGAAATAGAGTTAGAACGAAAAGCATTTAAAGCTTGAGACTCTTTTTACTTATAGCTGAACAAAGCTGGACAAAAAATTATGCATATACCACTCAGTTTCCTAGGGTCGTAGAAGCAGTCAACAGAATAACTATGAGCACCAAGATGTCATCTGGCAAAAAGGCTCAAACACTAAAAATCCTAGAATATTTCACAAAAGAGCCATGAAACTTGAGGTCAAAAAATATTATGTATGCCACAGTTGAAAAACTGGAGAACTCTTGGAAAGGTAACTTGCATTTCATTATTAAATAGTCAGAAGGAGGAAATACACTGAAATGAAAATAGTGGAGATCTGGGCTATATTGCAGACACTTACTGACCTGCCTTTATGACTTCTACTTGTGGCCGCTGTTGAACAAAAGTGCATCAAATAAATTAATCTTTGTTTTGGCCCAGTTTGGCTGACTTTATGCTTTCCCATTTAGTCCCTAGGAACTAAATACGCACTTTTGAAATTTGTGCTCCTTTGATACTATTTATTCTCTAATTTCAATTTTATAAGACTTCTACTGGAAGTTTTTCAATTTTTTTTTATTTTTATGTTTGATTATATGTTCTTCAGAACATATTGGAACTTCTTAGTATAATAAGAAATGAATTGCAAGAACATTCTCTTTGTCAAATTCAGTGGAGATTCTGATATTCTTAGAAAATCAAAAATTGTACCACTTAGTAGATCAAAATTTTAAATCTAACTTCAAGTCTTAGGAGACTTAACATCCATTCCTGCAAATTTTTTTTTTAAAAAGGAGAACGATATTCATAAATATGCAAATTTTTCATAGGCTTTTTTCAAAGTCATTGAAGAAATTAATTTTAAGGTAAATAATCATTATTTTATACATATGCACATTTTATTAATACTGCAAATAAATATCTAAGATTTGTATTTTTATCAATTATCTGAGATTTTTCTAGACCAGCATGCAAAACCAACAACCACACAAGAAGGTTTATAAATCCCAGGCACAGATCACTGCACACTCTTATCCTGAGGTCTTGCTTTATTTCAAAACAATAAAACAAAACCTTTGTACCTAGTCAGCTGGGAGGAGAGAGGTTAGATCCTTCTCACCTAATATTTCATCTTACATCATGCTCTCATTTTTCCAGTTCACCAATTGCATTCAGTGTGCATGCAGGGCCATGGTAAACCCTGAGATGTCAAAGCACCATCACCTCGTGACACAGCATTTGATAATGGGGGGTTAAAAATATAAATAAATAAATAAATAAATAAATAAATAAATAAATAAATAAATAAATTCTTGACTGTCAGTCTCAAAATCTTTCTATATAGTAGCCATCTTCTAGGAATTAAAAGGCAAAAGAACATCCTTTTTAACTAATTATAACACACAGTTAACTGTTTTTGCTCAGAAGAGATTTACAACATCTCAAGTAACTTAAAAGAGAATTGAATGTCAGTAAAGTGCTCACCATGGAATTAGTGCTTATAAGCTCCCAACTTGATATTTGATTTCTATCTGTAGTAGTCCCATAAAAAATCTGAAACATCATTTAATGTTTGCTTTAATAGGTTTCCAGAGAAATAGACTAGGAAACAAAACAGAAAGTTTTTTTGTTTGAGTAAATTTGAACTATTTTGGGCCCTGTCAGTAATCTTGAAAAAATTTGGTGACACAAATAGAATGACTAATATTACTTTGAGGTCACATATGTGACAATAGGAAAGTGTTTTTACAGTTTTGGGCCTCAGCACTGTACTAAAAATAAGTATTTTTAATTTCGTCTTTGAAGAATTAGAAGCTCATTCTATAATTGCAATGGGATCATGAAAGTAAGCAACTGAAATTAATTTCGGTGAGGTATGATGGGTGTACTGTATCTTCTCAGACTTGAGATGACTTTAAGGAAGGTATAATTTAATTTTCAGATTAGTGTCAAGAAAATATTTTTGGCACAGTATTCTGCTTATTTCTTTCAAAATATATTAAGTGCTAAATAGAAACAAAGAACAGAAGACCAATCACACTTGCCAATGTTTTCAACACTGTACAACCACTCTTTCATGAAAAAGGGAAATATATGTTGTCAAAGGGGTCTGATGTTTTAAAATAATTTAAAAACAACTCTTAAGCTCAAGGGCACTGTTTTATTCATCCCTGACAAGAATAGCAAGTGGTGAGTCATGACTTTTTTTTGAAATTCATTCACTCACTTTTCGTTCCTCTTTTTTTAGCTGCCGAACTTGCAATACCATCTGCTTTCAGCCTTCAGTAACTCAAGCTGCTTCTAGCTGAGACCAAAGCCATGAATATTTAACATCTGCAAACAGAAGCAGTAGTTCACTCAAGACCAGCAACTAAGATCACTGGAAATTTCAAAACCTGCGTCTGCCTTTCCATCTCTAAACACAGTCAAGAACCTGTGCTGGAGAGCAGCCAGGCAGAAGGGGATCTGGGGGTGCTGATCGACAGGAGGCTGAACATGAGCCAGCAGTGTGCCCAGGTGGCCAAGAAGGCCAATGGCATCCTGGCCTGCATCAAGAACAGTGTGGCCAGCAGGAGCAGGGCAGTGATCCTTCCCCTGTGCTCTGCATTGGTGAGGCCACACCTTGAGTATTGTGTTCAGCTCTGGGCCCCTCAGTTCAGGAAGGATATTGAGGTGCTGGAGCGGGTCCAGAGAAGAGCAACGAGGCTGGTGAAGGGACTGGAGCACAAGTCCTATGAGGAGAGGCTGAGGGAGTTGGGGTTGTTTAGTCTGGAGAAGAGAAGGCTTAGAGGTGACCTCATCACTCTCTTCAACTACCTGAAGGGAGGTTATAGCCAGGTGGGGGTTGGGCTCTTCTCCCAGGCAACCAACAATAGGACAAAGGGACATGGGCTCAAGCTCTGCCAGGGGAGGTTTAGGTTAGATGTTAGGAAGAAATTCTTTACAGAGAGGATAATCAGATATTGGAACGGCCTGCCCAGAGAGGTGGTGGATTCACCATCCCTGGAGGTTTTTAAAAAGAGATTGGACATGACCCTTAGTGCCATGATGTAGTAATTGGAGTTGGATCGGGGGTTGGACTTGATGATCTTGGAGGTCTTTTCCAACCCAGTCTATTCTATGATTCTATGATTCTATGACAAATTCACTAAATACAGAAGTAGATTGCGGTGACTTCTCAGGTCCCAAGTGTCGGGGTAGAAGTTAATATTTGGTAGTACTCCTACCTTAAAATATGCTTGCCTTTTCTGCTTATTGTCCTCTCCCATACAACTCTTTGCAGGACAGCTATAGTGTTAATAGAGATGGAAATAAACCTGGACAGAAAAGGGGGAAAGAAAGAAAAGAAGTGGTTCCATCCGACCAGTTTCCTAGCCTCCTCCATAGAAAGGGACTATAGACAGCAGCACTAGGGTGGGACCTAGCAGCCAGAAACAAGGGAGAAATGGAAATATTTAATCCTGTGCTTAAAGCCTTGCACCAGACTGTTTCTTGATCCTACTTAATCAGATAGAGCATCTGAGTCCAGACTGAGAAAAAAAGCCTGAAAAAGACAAGCTAAAGAGACAAGAAACAATTCAAAATACTTGTACAATTCCATCGTTTGAGATTTTATGTAAAATTATATTTTTATTAATTTATTAATGGACTAGCATATTAAATCTGTTAGATCTAATCACCATTAAATTCCATGAGTGTAAGTTAAAGTAAAAGCAAAAAATTGGGCAAAAATCAAATATGATAGAACTACATGAATTGCTCCCAGTAACAAGATGCCCAAACCCTGAACTCTTTCAAAAAGACTTTGCTCTTCTCACATCCCAACCCTTCTTGAAAAATTAAAAAAAAAAAAAACAAAAACACGACACAAAACAAAAAAACCCACAACTGCGATATTGCCATATCTTCTCATTCTAAGTTCAATTTCTGACCTCTTTTCAGTAGTAGTACTCTTTTCAGTACTACAAAAGAAAATTTTATCTGTATCTTTATTTTTTTTATTTGGTTTCCATGGAGATGATGGACATTTTCAGGGATAAAGTTTTAGAAATTATTTTAATATCTGTTCTAGAGCATGTTCCTTTAAAAGAAACATTAACTGTGGAAAAAAATAAGAAATAAATTTTTTACAAAAGATTCTCTAATACTTTAAAATGCATAATTCAATTTAGAACAAGCTTCATGGTGACGCATGGTGTACAAACTATGATGGAATAAGTTATGCAAATGACCTTTAGTGATATTTTGGAACATAATTTGCAAATTGCAGTCCATACACTATATACCTTCTCTCTTTTTCTCATTTGCTACTGTCATTGAAGCGCAGCCAAGTGTTTTCTTAACATTTTTTAACAGCAGCAGTTAGGAGATAGTTTCTGAAACTGCTCAGGAAAAGTAAGAATTTGGGTAATATTTATGAATTGGAAAATCAAAACCTTCTTACCTTGAACTGTAGTCCTCTTTTACTAAAACTACAAATCAGGGTTATAGGGTGTCCTTCAGCGTTTTCATTTTCTTGCTGATTCTCATAGGGTTTCAGACTCCACATAACTACTTTATCCTAATCTTCATTAAGGCTGAGCTTTTAGTAAAGGTGGCTATCAGGGATAGCACAGCATTTGTCAAAATGGGAATAAAATTTCCTAGCACCAATTAAAATGAATTACTTACAGGTTACCACATTACACTACAAACTGCTACTGAAAGGGATGAGGGGTGGGGGAAAGGAACCTAACATAGAATGCATTTTCTGTATTTTTTTTAAATTTGAAACCAAGCTTGTTCACTTATTTCTCTTATTACAAGGGGAATTGGTTTCACCTAATACTTTTACTGTCAAAATCCTGAGGCTCTGCCATCATTTTCATAGGGATACTTCTTCATCAAGCACAAAGGAATACATGTTGCTTGTCCTTATTGTGATTACTGAAATATTTGTACTATTCCTTTATTTAATTTTCATTTTCCTAAGTTTTTACACTTTCAGGATGTAACAAGTTCTTTACTGAGAAGTTATTATGATACAACATAAGTGGAAACTACAATGTCAGAACAGAATTGTTTGTTAAATTTCTAAATGCTGTCAATTTTGTCTCAACATAGTCAAAATCCCTTTCAAGGTGGTTTTTGGATTATGTCTTACTGTGAAGGTAGAATTTTACAGATACTTTTGACGTATTTTTTTAATTACAAGAAAGCCCCAATTTCTTAAGTCAAGGTCTTTTTGCAAAGTGAGACTTAAAATTTTTTTAATGTTTATTTATGATATCAGTAACATCTAGGCATGTTCAATCACCAAAAAAAAAAAAAAAATCTTTCTGATTCTATATGCCATCTGTATTCTTTGAGAACTCGCAAGAGTTTCAGTGTCATACTAATACAAGAAAATTTCAGCACAGCTATGACAGCAACAAAATCACCTGTAAGACATACATCATCAAGTGGTCTCCTAGCATTACTCTGCAGGTGTCAGTGAAATTATCCAGCTAGAGAATTTTGTCCATACTACAGCTGCTAAATTAGCCTTTTATTTTTTCCAGATTCCTTGTTGCTTTCAATATTTGATTTAGAAAGAGAAACATTGAGAAAATCTGGAACAATTAAGTACGGTCTACAAGAAACAAATGAGACCCATTTTCAGATCACAACAAAAATACAAAAAAGAGAAGAAACAGCTGTTTGTCATTGGTCTTCATTTTGTAAGTCTCATTTTCTGCTATTGCAGCCTCATCCAGAGTCTGTCTGCATATAACAAAATAAGATGCATCTGCACACAGTTTACTCCTTGGGTATATTTGTGTATGCAACACATGCAGAGGGCATGTAATATATCTCCAATACACTTGCCAGTGTAAAAGAAACAACAAGTTGAATGTTTTCTCTTCACATTACCTCAATCATTCATTTTGAATGATTGCCTTTTTTTCACAGTCTGACCACAGTAAAGGTCAAAAGGTTATTGTCTGAATGGTATTTTTGGTAGTTATCTCACCTTAATGGAATATTAAATATTTTTTGAGGTAAGACAAGTAGCAGAGTAACAAGCTACATCAGTAGAAATATCTACCATCCGACAAAGGGGTTTGTTTTTTTTTCTATCACGGGTGCTGCCCTACTTACAGATATTTTTGTTGTTTGTAAAACTACAGTGTGGCTTTCACAAGTGTACACCTTTTTCAACTTTCTCGTTATAACTAAGGAGTGTTCTGTTTATTTTTTTCTGGAAAAGATACTAGAAGGTGATTAGAGCTAATACTATAAGAAAAAAATTTTAAAATACTTTGAATATGAGAGGCCTAACTTGCCTAAAAATTTACTATAACATAACACATGCATATGTTCTAACCCTATAGGCTATCTATCCACATTTTCAAAAAATCATAATCCACCACGAAGTACATACCTGTATTTATGACAGCTACTGATTTAAAAGATATTTTAATTGACTATATTGTGTTCTTTTCAGCTTATGGACTTTGAACATCACCCAACACTGCCTGCCAAAAGGTCACTGCAAAGTCTGTCTGTATGAAGGTGCTTATACAGAATGTTATTTACTTTGTGAGAAAATTATTAATCTAAATCTCAGATAAATTTGCTAAAATGGAGTGTACACATGAAGATTACACGAATGATGAAAGTATAACTAATTTAACTGTCAGAAATTATTCTATGTGTTTTTTATGTGCGTTCATGGGTTTCCAAATGCCTTTTGTTATCCTTTGCCATAACTACAGTGTAGACACAAAATACTTGCATTTTGATTTTAAGTTTATTATAAACCCCCCAAAAAGACCATGAAAATTATAACTTTTATCATTTCATTTCCGTGTAACCACTTCATCATCTATGTGTCACTCTTATTATTTGCATGGTAGCAAGCAGCAAAATATTAACATTAGTTTATATTAGTTTATAGTAGATATTAAAAGAGTAAAGTAAGAGATTATTGCTTGCTGCAGTACCAGGAGTTACCCTCAAAGAGCAAATAGCTAAAAAGAGAGCTTTAAACTAAACAGTCCAGCATTTCAATGAAATAGCAGAGTATTTTTAAAAACTGAACTATAAGTAAAATATGCAGAATCCAGACATAAGGAAGTGGCATTTGACCATTAGACCACATTGATATTTAGCTGCAAGTTTAATACAAATGTTTTCAATATTTTCTCATAAGTTATGTGTCTGAACTATAAAAATTGTTACCACAATATAAATTTTATTAAAAGGGACAACTTTTATTGTAATTTTTGTTTTATTTTTATCTTAATTTATTACTTGCAATTATCTTTTTCATAATTCTGTATTTGCAACTAACCACAGTGCATGCATTTAACACTAGTGGATTTAAATCTGAAGTAACAATGTTGCTGGGGGCTTGTCCCTGCCTGCAGGAATCAACCTGCTCCAACTGCAAAAGCACATTCATCAACTTGTGAACATCATCAGTAGTGGGGAGATAGGTACATTTCTGAAGATCACATCTGCTGGCCTTCTAGCACTCTCCTTTCTAGGCAATTTATTACATTACTCAGCGGAAGATCTTTTAATTTTTCCTGTTTTGTGGAACATACAACTTTCTCAGTTTGGAGTCATCAGCTGGATTAATTTTCTCTTCACATCTGTGCTCTGATCTCTCTTTGGGAAGTTTTGTTTAACACTAAGGTTTCATTGCAAATTTTTTAAAAAAATTAATAATAAACAATATTAAATAACTTTGGCCATAAAAGTTACAGGGTCTTCTTGGACAACAGAGCACGATTGTTGGGCATTGTATTAATATGTTTGTATTAATCCTGAAGTATTTGTATGACTAGTTACTAACAAGATGGGATGATTTGTACTTCAACCATACATGGTATGTTTGAAAGTCTTTCTACACAAAAGAAATTTTTTGCACCTTTCTAGTGCAAAGGAGTACGTGAATATCATCTGCTACAAGAGCATGACATTTATAACTTAGCTTTGTCATTGCCCAGGGATTTGAACATGGCAGAGACAGCTCCCAGGATACTATCAGAAGTCCAGCAGTTATTTGGTGGTGCTTCACAGTGCTTCCAAAACTGTGAAAGCTCTATCAGACTGCAGTTCAGACAGCAATAGGAGCAGAGTTAACTGTCAGTGACTGTACAAGTTATAAAAAAAAGAAAACCTGACTTTTGCTTCAACAAACCAAAAAGGCTTGACTGAGGCATGGTGAATAGGAGAGATGCAGTAGACAGGTAGATATCTGACTCAGATGAAAACACATGGGATTAAAGGGATAAGAAAAAAGCTGTCAGGTATGCTAGGCAACTGTGGTGGTACACCTCTTCCTCACCCCCCTCTTCATGCCACACTATGATCTGAGATATATGGCTTCATAAATATCAATCAATATATGCAATATGTTCTGTTTCACTGTATTTTCTTGCTTATGATGAATACAGTTTAATATCAAAATACTTTATTTAAGAATTAAAACCATGATAACTGAAGGACAAGAGCGCATGGGCTTAAGCTCTACCAGGGGAGGTTTAGGTTGGATATTGGAAAGAAGTTCTTTACAGAGAAATGATCAGGCATGGGAAAGGCCTGCCCAGAGAGGTGGTGGATTCACCGTCCCTGGAGGCTTTTAAGATGAGGCTGGATGTGGCACTGAGTGCCATGATCTAGTAACCACAGTGGGGTTGGATCAAGGGTTGGACTTGATGATCTCGGAGGTCTCTTCCAACCCAGTTAATTCGATGATGATGATTCTGTGATGAAACAGAGACTCCACCCTTTCTAATTTTCTCTTGATAGTGTTGAAAAAAACTATAAAAGATTCGGTTTTGCAAAAGTAGTTATCTGGAATAACTTCTAAACTTCAGTCGTGTGACAGGAGCAAGGTTGGGAAACTCACTGGTTACACTAAATTTACATGTAAAATGAAGAATTAAGTGGGACATTAAAACTTAACAGGTAGAGGCCGTGGGTGAAGAAGACTGCAGAAAAACAAAATTAATATTGGCTTACAATAATAATTGTAAATTACAGTAATTTTAGGATATCCTTTGTAAATTCCTGGGGGGGGAATACCTAAATAATTGTATAAAACCTAATTAGATGCAAGAAGGGGCAGCAATATAATTAGTTTAAATTAGGCAACAAATTTAAATATCAACTGATGTGAAAAAAAGCATAATGTAAGCCATGGAAAGCAGAGATTCTGTAAATATCCTTCTTGAATGTCTAACATTTTTTGTATGTTGTGTGACCTGCTATAGGAAAATGAGAATGCTGTGTAGAATATACCAGTTTTTATGACCAGAAACTACCATCAGCATTCATCAGTCATATCAGTATGAAAGTATTTGGAGAGACTGATAAGTTTATTTTTACTTAGAGAAAAACAAGAAGTATCCCTATACAGTACTATTTGTATTTTAGTTCTCATTCTTTGGAAAATTATCTACCAAATTTAACCCTGATGCTTCTGTTTCAAGGTCTTTCACTTTTAATGTTTACCTCCAAAATGTTGTATCTGTCTCCCTATTGCATCCTTGACAAAAATATGATAAAACCATGATTCTAATGGAGACAACCATTTGATTTGTTGAAGAAATTATGTCCATACTTGAAATCTCTCAGCCACAATCCAAATAAGACTCATTCATTCCCTAAAAACAATTTTTCCATCATATTGCATCTCCAGGGCACACTTTTTTTTCCCTTATTTTTTCAAAAGTTTCATGTAGCTTATTTCAAAACTACTCTCTATTTCTCTGTTAAGATACCTTTCTTGTTAAAGAAGGTAAACAGTAGTAAGCAAGCAGTGGTAGTTTTAATCTAGGCCTTCCCTGGTGATAAGTTTGTAACCAAGGAAGTGGCCATGTTCCCTGTATTCCATACAATTCTTATGTAAACCAGGGTATGAATAAAAAGGGAGGAGAGGCCTTTGCTCTCTTCTCTTCTGTCGAGGTTCAGGGCAGTGGGTCCTTGCGCTGGTCTTGCTTATCTAAGGCTGAGGCCTGCAGTGACCACTGGTCTGCCATGCGGGGGGTTGGAGAGTGCTGGCCATGTCTGCCGATCTTGTTTTTTCTGAGACACGTGGTGAGATTTGTTTTGCTAGTTAATTTGCTAGTTCTTGGCTTTGATTGTGTATATCTGTTCTGTGTCCCTTTTTGTCCCTTTTTCCCCTTTCCTTTTGGGGGTGTTTGGATTCCCTTCACTGTGTACATAGCATTTTAATTGTATATAAATGTAATATATGTAAAATATATATTTTTATATAATCAGATTGATTTCAGGTTCTTCAATTTTTTATAGTTTTTTTCCTTTTCCCTAAGGGAAGAAGAGAGGGGGAAGGAGTTGTTACTGTGAGTTTGAGCATTTGGCAGGGAGCCAGGTCCAAACCATCACAAAGGGAATCCTTTTATAACAACACATCTGTGAGCTTATTATTGGTTTTTTTTAAGACTTACTAGATATCCAAAAATTGCTTCTTTAGTAAGTTGTATCAGAGTCATTTAAGTTATTGTTTCTGGGCTGATAGATGCTGCAGAAGGGCCTCATTCTTTCTCTGGTAACCTGATAGGAATTTCATTATAGGCCACCAGTGGACAACCTTTGACTTATCTACAAGTTCTTGAGCCTAAGATTCCTTACTCTAAACAGTAGTCTCTTTGTTTGTTGTTCCTCTAACAGCAATCTGTTTATCATTATTTCATTTAATTATATTCTTAATATTAGTAATTTTTGTAAAACAATTTAAAGACATTTATTATTCCTGTGTGTTTAAAAGCAAGAATTTGCTTTTCTTCACTTTTAGTCACTTAAATTTACCCTGACTACTTTTTTCCTCTTCTCACAGCTGTTGTTCATTGCTTTTTCAATTTCTTCATAGCAAAAAAGTTTACATACCTTACCTTCCTGCCTTTATACAAATATACATGTATCATTCCTTAAACTCATCTATGGAGCTGTGTGTTTCTCTTGTTGTTATTTTTGAAATTCGGTTTCATAAAGATATCCTGAGGTATTCACAAGTGTTTCTCTATGTGTCCAAGGTACCTTTAAAAACCAGAATTTGTATTGGGTATTTCACTTAATTTTCTGCAGTGTATTACTCTATACTTTTGTAGTGGATTGACCCTGGCCAGATGCCGAGGACCCACTAAAGCTCTATCACCCTCCCTCTACAACTGGACAGAGGAGAAAGACAGCTAAGGAGTGATGAACAGAGACAAGGGTTGGGAGAAGTCACTTACTGATTAACTCTATGAGCAAAATAGACTCATAGTGGGGATATAACACTTAAATTTATTACTAACAGGATATGACTCAAACAGTGAGAAACAAAGCAGTCTTAACACATTCCCCCCACCCCTCCTTTCTTCTCAGCTCTCCCTCCTCTCTCCCGCAGTGGTGCAGGGGGACAGGGAAGAGGGGGCGTTGCAGTCAGTTGTTGTTTCCCATGGGGTGCAGTCAGGTCTCTGCACCCCGATGGTCCTCCATGATCTTCAGGAGGACAACCAGCTTCACCATGGTCTTCACCACAGACTACAGGGGTGGGCCATAGCTCTGAGTTCTTCCCCTGCTTCCATGGGATCCCACCCATGGAAGACAGTCTCTGATGGACCTCCCCAACGTGATTCCACCCCCCAGGCAGCAGTTCTTCCCAATATGCTGTCCCATGGGTCACTCCTCCATGGGGTGCAGTCTTTCACTGATGAGCTGTACTGATATGGGTCCCCTGGAGGACCATGAGTCCTACCCAGGAAGAACTTGCTCCAGCGTGGGTTTCCCTCTTCATGGGCCATAGGTCTTCTGCAGAACCCTGCTCCATCTTGGGCCTCCCACAGGCTCACAGCCTCCTTTATGCATCCATCTTCTCCAGCATAGGCTCCTCCATGAACCGCAAGGAGCTTTCTGCACCCCAGTGCTCTTCCACAGGCTACAGGGGCCTCAGCTCTAGGTCCTTCCCCTGCTGCTGGGGCAGTCCTGCTGTGCAGAGGTCAATGAAACTAAGATGATCCCAGGGGAGGCAAAAAAATGGAATGGTTTACTGGACTTACAGATTCATTTTTAAAGGGTTTAGGGTTTACAAATTCAACACAGGGTTGGAACTACTGCAATTTATTACAAATAGGGGGGTTTGGGGGATGACATAGGGGAAAACCTAGGTTAAAAAATTTGGGATCTTAGCAATTACCTCATGGGAAAAACTCACTTTATCTTAGGGGATTCTACAGGGTGAAATAGATATTCAGGTTTACAGGATGCAGGGACTCAGGGAACACAAAGGGAGAGATGTTCTACAAGATGCAGGGATTCAGAGACACAAAGAGAGATATAAGGTACAATAGGATTTTTGCAGAGGTTTGATGAAATGAAGATGTGGGCTCTCAGGGTTGGGGCAGGGTAATCAATATCTGATAATATCTCGTTTGCTTCTCAAACTGAGATTTTTTTTCCCCGATTCTCATAGCCCAAGGCTTTCTGCAACATCCGCTCAAATCCTTTTCTACTGATGTCATATTTTGGGATCCACCACTGCTGCACTGACCTTGGTGTCTGTGTTATCCCATGCTCTCACTCAGCTCTTCCTGGGCTGGAATATCTTCTGCACAACACTCTTCTGTTCTTAAATATGTTATCATACAGGCATTACTGTATCTGCTAATTGGCTCAGCATTAATCAGCAACAGGAAGTCCATCCTGGAGCTGGCTATCATTGGCTCCAAGGGGCAGCTTCTAGCAGCTTCTAACAGAAGCCACCCTGGTAGTCCCCCTCCAGCACTGCCAAAACAGAGCCACATAAACCCATGACAACTTTGGCTTTATTTTTCATGAGATCCTACTCATCAAATCATTATTTTTAAATCTTTAACTCCTATAAATATTTAATTTTTATTCTACAGCTCTCACAACTTGTTTTCCTGGTGAAAACAGGAAGATATTAACTTTTCAACACTGTTCATACCTTCTATTTTTAGACTTTCTGAGGTTTATTTTTCCTTCATTAGTACAGATTCTGTTCAAGAAATTTTCTCTTTCTGAAAGAAATCATGATTCATACATTTCAAAATCTTAATGGGCTGTCTACTTTAATTTTTTTGTGGAACCAAAGCACCTCCTGTTCCTTCAAATTCCTGGTTCTCTATATTTTCTCAAAACCATGAAAACACTTAGTTTTATTACCAGTACCAATCTATGGCCATCACATTACTCCTACTGCTTTCTTCCTTTTCTGGCAAAATTCAGGAAACTTGCCTCTCACCTTTCCCTAAATACATGGAGAAAGAACAAAGTCCCTACAAGTTAACTAAATAACAGCATTCTTATCTTGAACATATTAGCACATATGACAATATGAACTTTGCCATAAACCTCAATAACAAGAGTACCTTGATGCAGAAGTTGTAAAGCTACAACTTAAATGGATAACACATCAAAAAAGTGTGGTCAGCAGACTCCTTCACACAACATAACAATACCAAGGCCACTGAAAGTACGAAAGTCCAGAGCTACAAAGCATTTTTCTACTAAGTGTTGCTATCAAAATATGATTTAACAGAAAATCAATGCAACCGTAACAACAAAGAAGAATAAATGTGTTTAGCATGTTTGTTGTTTTTCAAAAGGAAATGTTGCTGCTGTGTCTAAATCTCATCCATTCCAGGAAAATTGGTTTGAAATTACTGTTATATCATCATGAAAAAATATTTTCAAATCAATATGCAGTAGTACAAGTACAAGTCTGTTGTTGTAAATTCATTTTTAATCCAGAATATTTTCATCTGGTTTACAGTGTAACTCCAGCAGCAGTGGGAGCATAGGGAACAATTTACAAATAGACAGCACGCAGATCCAAATCTCTTAAATGCACTCTCATGGAACGTGTTTGATTTACACGACAAAATTTTGGGGGCAGAAGTAGGGTGCAGAGGTGGCTTAAATGAGACAGCAGCAGGTGCTCCATGTGGGACAGAACTAGTTCCAACCAGCTCCAAGACATACCCTTACCTAGCCAAAGTTGAGCACTTCAACAGCATTGTGAAAATATAGTTAACAAAGAGTAAAAACTGCTGCAGAAGCTTTTCTGGGAGAGAGGAGTGAGTGTTTGTGAGAGCAACAGCCCTGCAAATACTAAGATCAGTTAGAAAGGAGGGGGAAGGGGGTGTTCCAGGCACCAGAGCAGATATTCCCCTGCAGACCATGAAGGTCCATTGTGGAGCACAGAGCCACCTGCAGCCCCTTGGAGGAATCCATGTTGCAGCAGGTGGATCTGCCCCAAATGAAGCTGTCTGGACCCACAGAGAGTCTACACTGGAGCAGGCTGCTGGCAGGAGCTGTGACCCATGGGGGACCTAGGCTGGAGCATACCATTTCTGAAGAACTGTACCCCACAGAAAGATCCCATGCTGGAGTATTTCTTGAAGAAATGCACCCTGTGCAAAGGGCGCATGTATGAAGGATTGTATAGACTGGGAGAAACCCCACTGTGGAGCAGGGGAAGAGTGATAGCAGGAAGTAGCAGCAGACACAGAGTATTATAAACTGACCCAAATTCCCATTCCTCTGCATGGTTGGAAGGGAGGAGATAAAAATCAGGGAGTGAACGGAGACCTGGGGGTGACGTTGTTTTATTTTGTTTTATTTCTCACTCTCTCACTTTATCACAATTAATTGGCAGTGAACTAAATTAATTTCTGCAAGGTGTGTCTGGTTTGCCAGTGACAGTAATTGATGAGCAATCTTCCTGTACTTGTCTCAAGCCATGAGTTTTTCATTGTATTATCTCTCCCTGCCCTGTTGAAGTAGGGGGAGTGATAAAGTGAGTTGATAGGCACCTGATGGCCAGTAAAGCTCAACCCAATAAACTGAGTTAAATCCTTTAGAAGTTAGAATACCAACAATGATTTCCTCAGCCAGGATTGCCAAGGTGTAATAATTTCAGGTTAAAGCCTTAAATATCCTTTTACTTTTGAGGCATGAGTGTCGGAAAGCAGCAAAATCGGGATCTTTCTCTCTGATCCTTCATATCTGTGCCTTAACTAAATTATGTCATCATATGAAGGAGGCAGAATAATGTGCTCTAAGTGGGAACAACTTAATTGGTACTAAAATGTTCCTGAGAGACCTTCCTCTTCCCTTGTAACTGGTATTTAGGGCTCATTGCAAATACATCCACCACCTAAATTAATACGTCACAATCTCATGCAAGGCTGTAAGCACCACCACGTTGTAAATTGCTACTATAATGGTTAATAAGTATTAGCTGTATAACAGTAAAATAGTAGTTGTCTGTTATAGAACAACTAAATGTTACAACACAAAAATTACATTTATTACTCTTCAAAATGCTGTGGTCTATTAGAAAACCAATAGTTCAGAACAATAAAGGGGTCTGAATCTCAAACAGTGTACTGAGAACAGTGAAATAGCCTGCGCGACTGCCGCAAGGGGAAAGGTTTATATTGGACTGGTAAATAAAAACCTGTTTCATGGGCATTTATAGTCAAATAATCCCCTTCAGAGTAATTTAGTCTTCATCATCACAATATAGGCCTGCAGAGCAGAGGGGAGAAAGAAATGCTAGTGACACCAGGCATATTATACCACACAATATTGACATTAGAAAAAGTTAATTAAATCTCTGGCTGTTGAAAAACCTAGCCAGAACACAAGGTGTTCTGAAATTTCAGAGAATAAAAATGGGGGGAAAAAGGAAGAATTTAGTTAGCACCACTGTGACAAATCAGCAGTGTTGAGGGAAACACAAATAAGAACATAAAAAAAAAAGTGCCCAAAGCATCCTTATCAAACTTCAAAGACTCAAAAGGACTACAATTATTCAGAATACCAAGGGTCAATGCAAATCCAGGAGAATCAGAATTTAATTCCTAGTATGTTAAAATACACCTAGTGCTATGCAAGGATATCAACAGAAATTACTCTGATTAAAGTAGCTTCACACTGAAATTGTGAAGTATTAAAAGTTCTTCGTATTAAAAGAGTGAAAAATTATTAGAGTCAAGTTTGAATTTTAATCCTTTTTTGTTCAAAATTATCCCAACAACACAGCAATACAGTGTTGCAGGTTTGCCGACTCACCTCCCCTGGGGCTGAAAAATAGCTTTTTTCAGGTGAATTTCCGGAGCAAAGCCAATCAAAAGTTTTAGTAATGCCTCTGCCTATTACATATTTAAGAAAACGAAAGAGAAGGGTTGTGGCACAGAAGAAAATGGAAGAGCCAGCATAGCAGCCAGCCCTGTTAGGCCTGGGTGTGCACCCCCTCTACCGTAGGCCAAAATCTCACATGCAACAGAGATTATCAAACACACAATAACTCTAATTAATGTTCCTGGTTACTCATCTTTTAAAAGAGAAGTCTACTATTAGCAACTCTCACAGCTGTCTCCTATTGATACCACTAATGCTTACTTGAGTCAGAGAGTCCTGTAAGATGCATTCACACTATCAACTAGAGCTAAAATGTTTAAGGCAGGCTGCCTCGAAGGAATGTCAGAATGGATCTGAGCTGTAGGACTGGGTCAGCATTTCTATGAATGTATTTTTGATTAAATGAAATAAACTCTTAGTGTCATACTAAATCTGACACACTCAGGAAATCCGATTTTCAGTGGCAATTCTGATTTCAGGTTCTCCCCAGACATCTTAATTTTTTCCTCTGCAGTGTGTATATTTTTGACAGGACAAGAACATGTCTCAGGCATTGATCTGAGGCAAATATGTAAAAAATATGGATTTTTTCAGACTGTGTTTGATTAAACTCTAGTCCAACAAAATATATTACCATATGAGTAGCCATATTGACTTCAGATTGCCCATCTATTCAAAAGTTTTGCTTTATTCTCAATTGGAAATACTTAGACATGAAGGAAAACAGGTTATTTGTAAAGTTTGCAGAGGCTGTAAAGAAGGGTTTTTAAAGAAGGGTATCATCCTCAGCCACTTATGAATGAAAGTGCAGTACACATATAGAATATATTGTCTGGTATGTACAAGGATAGGAGTAGATTTACAACTTTTTCAAGATTAACAAAATGAAAAGAAGTATGTCCTCATGCAGTTAGGCTGAGCACTTGGTTTGTAACTGCTATTTTCCATTTATACTTTCTTGTACACCCTTTTCAGTATTTGTATAAATCACAGTACCTGAAAGCCTACAATATGAACTAGAAATTTCATAATGGATTGAAAGCTTTAATTGATGCTTTTTCTGTTAGGGTATCATTAAAGAATCAAACTTATTAGGCTGGAGAACTCTTAACAGTGGATTCCTTAAACATGCTGGTAAGCGTGTTTATTAAGCAGGTCAAATCGATAGGACCACTTGTTGTTGAGTTCATTGTTGGTGCTGAGTTTAGCTGAAAGCAAAATAATTTTATTTTGTAAGCTATATGCCAATTATGCAAGTTAATATATCACTGTATGAAAAAAAGTTCCTAGTATTAAGAGAAATGTCTGCATACATGAACCAATACAAAGATATTTTTAAAACATATTTGATTAATTTGATACACTTTTCTTCTGTGGTAACAGTTTATCGAATGAATTATTCTATACCATGAAGAATAAACAAAGCAAGATATACCCAGAGCCGAAGAAGTATTCACTCTCTATGAGTTTATGCATGAGCAGGTCCTCCTCGTATTCTTTCTTTCAGTCATTTCCTTTTTCTAATCTAAAGTTTAACCTCAGCAGTGCATAAAGGTCTCTGAGTAGTTTAATTCCTTTCCTATTGTGACTATATAAATTTAAGTATCTAACACTGAAAAATCGTCAAGGGCAGATCTTTCTATTTCTAGATATTTATAAAAGAAAAAGCACCTTGATTCTTGCCTTTGAGAGTAGAAAGATATACATACAACTGCCAACAGGCCTTTAAAAACACACTGAAATAAGACTAACTATTTAAGTAATTTAGTAAGATAGGAAAATCATAAGGAAATCATAAAAAATTAAATTAAAACTTTTATTTAAAAAATATTTTTTGCATACTTGTGCTTGAATAGCCCACACTTGGCTGGGTTTTATACTCAACTACTAAACACAACTGGAGATGTTCATATAGAATGAAGCAAAACATCCTCATACTCAGATAAAATTCCAGAATGTATACATATCTTCTAGCAAACAGAATCTGCTGGAAAGACCTGCTTCCGGCTTTTGGTGGTTGCAACCCATCCAGGCAATCTACCACAAAGACCATGACAGATGGTAGAAAATACAGCTTGAAGGCAGGGCGTTCACCAAACTTTTTGGCAGAGTAGAAAGTGTCAGGTAAAACCTACTAAGCAAAAAGAGAAGTTACACTCCTGTGAAGTTACTGCACAATTCCAACATGTAGTGATCAATTCCAATTTTTTCTATTTTTTCTAAACCACAGTCAGTCACAAGTCCATAGCAAGTACAACAGAGAGGAAAAGCTGCATGCTATATTGTATTTAAATCTTCTCCAACAGAAGTATAAAGCAGTTTTTTAAAGGACTGATTGATGGTCAAGCACTGACCTCATCTTCATCTATCTAGGTGTCATTCAAAAGCGTATGTTCCCACTAAAGTCATGCAAGCAGACCCAGTGAGATGGCATTGCCTAGCTGCAGATGCTGGAAGTTGCAGCAAGAGGTGACATGAGAGGAACCCACCAAGGACATCTGCTAACCTCAGTGCCTGCACAAACCTAGAGTCTCAAAGCAGGCAGGGCAATCAGCTGGACACTGAGTAGCAATATCGTGAGTAGCAATATCTTCTTTCTTCCTCAACACAGTATTTTTCTGCAATCATCATCACCATTATTATCATCATTGTTATCTCCATAATTTTATACTGGTTATGTTCTATATTCCTGTGAACACATCTTACTATGAATTTATCCTTGACACTCATGTGATAAAAAAATGCAAAGAAACACAAGGATTATATATTTTTCTCTTCTAATTCTGAATACTATTCCACATAACCTCCTCCCACAGTCTGAAAAGGTTGACGAGCTTAGAAGTAGATTTGGGAAGTGAGCCCATATGTTTCTCTTTGAAAAGCAATGTGCCACCAGCAGCGGCAAAGAAGACTGTCTAGTAATTATAATACATGAATAATAAATATGTCATATAGAAGCTGAATTTGGAATTGAAAGACCACTGAATGCCTGTTTTTATGATATGCAAAATATTTCTGTATGCACTATAAAGAAGCAGTTATAAATTAAGCTGTTTCACCTTCAACACATCAATACCAGCTGCCTTTGAGGAAATAACTTCTGCACAGAAGGACAACTGAAGAAAAAACATGTTTTATGAGCCTAAGTACATCCCTTTAGCAGAGAATTTATTTACTTCTTAGCCACTTAGAAAGAAGGAGAAAGTACTAGAAAAACAGAGAAGTCATCCCTTGAACACATAAGTTCAAAAATGTCATGTATTTTATGTAGTAATTTCAACACCCCAGTCTGGTCACTTAAGACCCTGTTTTCACAGATATTGACCTGCAGTTCTTACTGAAGCCAAAAGTTAGTCCAAATTCATCATCATCATGGCTAGGTTTTGCGAACAGAGATTTGAGAAGGACTCTACCCACACTTGCTGAAAGCGCACTGATGGCTAAAAAGGCCAACATGAGATAGACAAGTCCAGTTGCAGAAGGCACAGTGGAAAGTCCTCTTAGGTGGTATTGGCAAGACTCAGTTCTTTCTGTGTTATCTTTTCTCCTTAAGAATGATTCTACTTGTGTTCTCAAAAGCAGCAGCAGCGTTATAGATGGTGTGTCTCCAGGCCTCCCGATTGGAGGCCAGGGTAGACCAATGGTGGTGATCAATATGGCCAAGGCTGAGGGATTGTTTCAGGCAGTCCTTGTATCTCCTCTTCGGGGCTCCTCTCTTGCAGCAGCCAGTGGCAAGTTCCCCATAGAGCACGATCTTAGGGAGGTGATGATCCTGCATCCTGGAGACGTGCCCTGCCCAGCACAGCTGTGTTCTCAGCAGCATGACCTCAATGCTCGTGACTGCTGCCTGTTCAAGGACAGACGTGTTGGTCACATAGTCAGTCCGGTGGATGTTTAGGATTGTACGGAGGCAGCGCTGATGGAAGCGTTCTAAGAGATGCAGGTGGTGGCAGTAAATGACCCATGATTCAGATCCATATAAAAGAGTAGACAGTACAATGGCTCTTAAAACGCTGATCTCAGTGCTTTTCTTCAGGTGTTTATGACACCAAACTCTTTTATGGAGTTTACTGAAAGCTCTCTATGCCTTTGCTAACCTTTTGTCTATCTCTTTGTCAGTTTTACCATCCAAGGACATGGTGCTTCCCAGGTAATTAAACTGCTGGACTGATTTGGGCTCTGATTCACCAGTGATATTATGGGGATGATGAAAGACTTCCTGAGGTGCAGGTTGGTAGAAAACTTCTCTCTTCTTCAAGCTCAAAAAGGTCTTCCAGCCCAAAAAGCTCAGCAGGCTCTGCAAAGCAGGATGTTAAACACAGCAAAACTGCTTCTGTGTGGGCAATGAGGGCAGCAGCAGCAGCAAAAAGCAGCTCATGGACAAGATGTTTTAAGGTCTTAGTGTGGGCCTTCAGTTGCCTTAGGTTGAATAGGCTCCCATTGGTACGATATTGAATGTAGAAACCATTTTCTTCATCGAGGTCTGCCGTGGCCCTTTGGAGAATGCTGAAAAATATTGTGAATAAAGTTGGTGCAAGAATGCAATCTTGTTTTACACGTTTGGTTATTAGAAAGAGCTCAGAAAGTGCATTGCCGTATTTGGCTTTGCCACACTGATCCTCATGAAACAAAATGATCATTTTGAGGAACTTGGGGGAACATCCTAATCATTCCAAATTACAAATTTTGTAAAAGTGAGGCCTAGCTTTTGAAACATAGGAAATGAAGGGCATAAACCTTGGTTGAATAAGAATAACTCAAAAGAATATGCCAAAATCCAACTTGGTTCCTTCTGGCAAGCCAGTCTGAAGAGTCATAAAATGAACCAGTCCAAGAAATTTTAGTGAGAAAATGTTGTGACTGAACTAAACTCCACAAGAGACAACCTATCCACTGGCATGACCTTTCTCATGCCTCACTTGTTCTTTTTGGGGTCGGGGTGGTGTATCACCTGTTTGTTTCTTTCATCAGGCAGATAACAGAGCTTCTACTGTGTTGTTTTCAGTATTAACAACAGTAAAAACTACATGTAAAAGCCTGAAAGGTGGACACATGGATCACATCTGATGCTCACATCACTGCTAACTGAGCTTTAAATTAGTCATGTTGTGTAGGTAAGTTTAGCCTCTGCATAAATGTGCTACTGCTGTTTTCCAACCTCATGTTCTGTCATGCATGTCAAGCTGGGCAAAACGAAATAACTCAAACGTAGATATTTTAGCACATTGTTTAAATATATTCAGCATCCATAAAAATGTCACATTATTTCATGAGATATTACTATGGTGACGTGAAAGAAACATTTTAAAAACATTGTTTTATTTATATACATACAATTAATTAAAATATTATGAAGATAAATTTCAGGAAATTAACCTGAAAATGTTGGTTTTAAAAGTGCAATATGATTCTATATTTTCTTTTCTTTACCTAATATCTATAATCTTATAAAATAAGAAACAATAAGAGTGATGGAGGAGGAGATTTATCTATCTGTCTGTAAAGTAACCTGTATACTTCTGAGGGAAAAAAGTATTTATCACTACGTGCAATGTCAGCCAATATTTTACGGAGGGCTTCCCTAATGGATTGTGCTGCTCTTAGAAGAGAAAGCTTTCTGAGTGCACTTTGTCTGCTAATAAATGGTTTATAAATACATACAATCTGAATACTTTAGTAGGAGTTTAGTATTTTTTTTAACAGACTCTTTAACTATCCATACATTTTAAAGAAAAATAAGAGTATGTACTGCCACTTTTGATTCGTAGCTCTTAAATTTGGGGCTGACTTTTTATTTTTTTTAATGATACAAGATCAGTAAACACAATTAAACCTTACTTATTTTAATAATGCTGAAATAGATGTACAATAAAGAAGTAATTGTTTGAATGTATAATGAACAAATGAATTGATGAATAAATACTGTTAAATGCATTTATAGACATAATCATTTGATCCAAGACATATTTATTTAACAATTTAACATTGCAAAATTCAGAGGTCATTTAAAGAACAATACACTTATATATATTTTTATATATTTATATATTTATTATATATATAATATATATATTTATTATATATATATTTATATATATATTTATATATTTATATATTGCTACCACATCTCTTTAAATACCATTGCAGTTGAAATCTGTTCCACTGAAGTTCTTAACCTTAGCTCCATTGCCATTTATATGATGTCAGTTACTTGAAACAGTCATTAAAAAGTCTTTACCTACTTTTCAACTAAATAACTTATTCAAGACAAAACCATTCCTCCAAGTTCTTTCCCTCAAATGTACTTTATGACTTTAGCATAGCTAGAAAAATTAAAGGAAAAATTCTATTATCTTATCTTTATATTCTTATCTTTATATTCTTTATATCTTTTTATATACTTTATATATCTTTATATTATTCTTATCTATATATATTTATCTTTATATATATCATTTATTATTATCTTTTTATATTTTCTCTAATTAAAACTTTGTTCTTTTTTCTTAAACCTTTTTTCTTAACAGAAAAGAACATTCCTTAGTAAAAAAAAAATACAACTTTAAATAATTCAAAGTTCTTCAGGACCAAGGATTTTAGCTTCCACATCACATAACAGAAAGGTTTTTTCCTTTTTAGTGTACAGATACATTGCATGATTTTACTTCTGACAGAAAGTCAAGAACATAATTAATTTTTACTTCATGCTTTGAACTTCAGTTATTCTTCATAACAGAGAAGTTTTCCTGAAGACCATTCTGTAAGCTAGGATACTTGAATCAAAAGAAAATCAAACAGTTTTAAAAGGGGTTAGTTGTCATGTCTGGAATCTGAGTCTACAAACTGGATCTCAAAGTCACAGAACTAAGTGGCAAGTTACTTTGATTTAAATAGCCTTTGATCCAGACCACTATAACTATCTTAAATCAAACAATATTCTATTCATTCAATTCAATATATTTAGATCAGGAAGCTTATAAATGGTGGATAAGAAATTGTGTCTTTCAATATAACCAATGTTTATTCAAAATCACTCCAAGACACAGAAACCGGTAATACAAATATTTATAGAGATGGAAAGTTACTATTTCTGCAGATGCAGCAATCAGTAATAAAACCATGACCTGGGTATTATCAGCATTCCCTCAAAATTTTGCACCATAGAACCAGTTTGAGTCCAAACTCAAAATAACCTGTCATTTTCTCTGCCATTGTTTCTCAGATATAAATTCTATCCTCCCTAAATAAAAAGCCATTCTTCAGTAACTTTTTCCTGTTGCATTCCTGTCTGCAGACTGTCTGCCTGCAGAATGCCGTCAGACCACATTATGTTGGTATCAATCTACCTTAGATTTGATGGAATTTTGTAATGGATGCTGTGATCTTTTTCTTGCTGTGAAGACAGAATGGGTGATGCACTGTCTCCATGTGTCAGATGACAAGATAATTGTCTAGGTCGTGTCATACTAGAAACAGAGAGTGGAAATGAAGCTGGCAGTTGGCACTCAAGGATGGAACTGGACTGGTCTATTGATAAATAGAATTGGGCAAAGGTGACAGTATTAAAGAGATGCCCTTTTACATTTAGGTAGAAACTAGTAAATTTTTTGTTTCTAAACCACAGAACTTTTAAAATGCATAACTTACAAAAAACCTCTTATATTTTGTAATATGAGGGAAAAGTTAGATCCTCTTAAAATTACAATGAGAAATGTTTTTTCTTAGGGTGGGAAACAGAGACCCAGCGTAGCTTCCTTGAACAGAGTACTTGAAAGGCTGAACAAATATATAACATATGATACTGTATCACCTAAACTTCGTATGTTTCAGGGGGGATCTACATTATCTTGGCAGGCAAACTATCATCTGGCAGATAACAAAATCTGTAGTCTCTCTTCAGTTTACTACTTATTCTTCTATATTCACAGAGAATCAAGCCCTCTCTTAAATAAAAAATGAGACCATCTTTGCAACTGCCAATGTATGGCTGCCGGAACTCTGCATAGGAAAGCTATTTTCAACAGAAAGCATGCCATCTCATGAAAAAAAGAAATCTTCTTAACAAATATGCCCCTCTGGATGAACTTCATTATAACTGAGTTATGTGGAAGAGAGAGAAAATGTTTTTAAAATGTTTTAAATCTGTCGTAATGTAATGTCTTTCGTGAGACAAAAACTAACGGAAATAAAAGTTCAAACACACTAAACAGCTGAACATCTGTCACATGGTGAGCTTTATATCTTTAATTAGTTCATTTATTTGAAAAGGTGAAGCTATGCTTAGCATCTGAATAGTGTGATTCTCAATTTCTATAAAACAATCTAAATCTTCTGTTCCCTTATTAAGTAAATGGTTGCTCAAAAAATGCAGGAGAGAAGACAAATCCTTTGCTCAGTGAGAAGAAAGAAATTCTCTGTAAAAGGTCTGTTACAATAAAGATCCTGATATTCAGATAATGAGACTCTAGTTTTGAAGTTTGTGTGACCTCTGTATTTTGAAAAACTGCCTAGCTTATATAACTTCAGAGTGCACTTTTCAAAATACACACTATCTTCTGGCCATAAGATATCATCAATTTGCAGATAATATTTTTCGTATCACAACAAAGAAGAAAAAACAAAGAAGGAAACAGAATGCTCCTGCTATCTACATAGAGGAAGTTTATTCACAAGTATCAGAGTTGCCTGAATTCAATGCCTGTACTTTCATTTTGAATCCAGATCTTCTAAAAATGCTTTTTCTGTCTCAGGAAAGTACCTCAGCCACAAAACAACAAACCATAAAACATGGAAGCCATTTCTAAATAGCAAGGACATTCCTTGGGAAATTCTCAGTCTTACTGAAATTTTTTCCTCATGTCAGTTCCTTTCAGCCTAGTCCAGTCAACTACCTCATGTATTTGTCTTGGGAAGTTTGTCTTATAACCATAGTTTTTCATACAATTGCCAAGTATTCCACAATATCCTCACACTTACACATTCAGTCTCAAAACCAAAATATGTAATGTGTATCAATTTTCTATGAAAATCAAAAAAAAAAAAAGCTATTTATAGTGAGGTAGGACTTGCAGAAATCATTTATTATATGCATTCTTAAATAATTTTAAGATTAACATTTAAATTCACTCATGCTGATATTTCTCTTTAAAGTTTTACAGATACCTACTTGAGAAGAGGAAATGCAAATGCATTAGTGCTCTGATTAAATTCAACAAAAATTTTAATTTCAGAATGATCTGCTTACTGAATTTATTTACCAAAAAGTCTTCATAGAAATATTCTTAGGAAAATATTTGGTCAAGATGCCTTATGAAGGACTCTCATTTTACCTCTGTAGTGTCTGAGTCAATAAAGAGCATGAGTCAATAAGCAACACAACATCACAATCTTGTGACAACCAATTCACAAACAGAAAAAAAAAATACTAAATTTAGTAAACACATGATTAAAAACATACTGCACTATCCTTACACAGTGTTGGAGTGCCTGCGTATTTCCTGAAGCCAAAATTTTTATCATTCACAAGTGTCAAAAATTTGCACGCTACAGGCACACAACTAGTAAATTAGACTCCCTAAATTATTTGCCTCATCAAAGAGCGGGAAGGTTCCTAATCTATAGGCCAGTATTGTCATGTACAAAAATGTTCATTTGATCAATGAATTTGCAAGCATTTTTCATGGGGCAGATCATCTGCACAGTTGTTTTTTTCCCAATTTACTGTATCGGCCACACATACTAATCAAGAATGTGAAAGACCTCAGTCTAACACCTACTTCATCTAATGTGTTAATCTGTTGGGGTAGGCGGTGGGTCTGCAGACCCCCTGGTGAAGGATATGGAGGTGGAGGATATAGACTTGGATGCTTTGGAGCCATTTCCCTGAAGAATTCACAGGAGCAGTGAGAAAGTTTGAGAAGGTGCCAAAACTGACCAGTGAGAAGAAAATGTAAATAAGGTGTGAATATCCAATTGTATGTAAGAGCTAATAATAGACCATAGATAGAGGGTTATTAATAGAAGGGTATATAAAATTCTACTTGCAGAAGGGATATAAATAAGGCTGAGCTGAGCAATAAAGCAGACTTTCTGATCATCATCATACTGTGCCTGGTATTTATTCTTTTGGCTGTCCTGACTACAACACTAATCTAACTTAAATTTAACACTAAAAAATTAGATTAGTGGGAAAAATTCCATATATTATCTTTTATTTCAAACATAATCATATGGATTAAGTCTCAGTCAACAGTGACTGGTACATGTCTTTGAAGAGGACAGGTGCTCTGTTCTATACTGTCTGGGCATTTTCCTCCTTCCCATTTGATCCAATGGTAAATTCTTATCAGGTCTTATCAGAAAAGATTCAAAACACTGAAGTTAGCTGTCTTGAGCTTATATGAATTGCAGGAGAATTTAGACTTCTTTATCTATTTGTATATAAATATACATGTATATATAACATATGTATATATATATATATACACACATATGTATATATGAATATATAACACAATAAACACTGTGACAAGCACAGTACCCATGCAGTGCAAGGCTCTGAGGTAGATGCCTTGTTCAACCTGCACAGGTTGAATCCTCTGCCCCAAAATACCTTGCTCCCTGAAATAACCCAAAGAACTGTGTTTCATTATTAAATCAGACTGTTAGGCAGTCAGAAACATAAGAATTGACGGTCATTTCTCCAGAGGGAAGAGAAGCTTTGACTACATTTAGGAGAAAGTATAACAGGGAATCTCGTTTCTGGTTCTATTATTTTTGCGTAATGATAGCCTGTCTTCTTCCAAGCTTATGTGGCTGTGTATCACCCTCACCACCCATTCCTTAAAGAACTTGGGAAGAGACTACCTTAGACTACACTCTATCATTTTCAGATGCCTGCCAGAACGGTTACCTTGTTTGGGCACAAACAGAAAGAGCATCCTTAGAACCTCAGGCTGGTTTTGGTTATTTTAAAATAACAGGCAGTTTGGGTCATGTATAAGCAACTAAAGTGTTAAATAAGTGAACAGTCAAATTAATCTTACTTTTTTTCTGTATCCATTGGTGTGTTGACCCATGGTTTTCGCTTTGATCACTATTGAACCTGTTCAGAGCTTAAGCAATTATACAGCACCGACATTTCCTGGCTCAACTGCAGTTATTACAATTGTCATGCAAGATAATGTAAACAGAATTTGTTAACTTTCCAAACTAATCCTCAATGTTCATCATTTAACTGTAGTATTGTACCTAAGCGATAGTCTACAACAGTACCTGCTGTTTTAAACACCACAGTCCTTTTGATAATACAGAATTAAGCTACTTGAAGAACGTCAAGCATTTTTATTTTCATTCAGATTTCTGTGCTCATTAAGCACTCTATTTCTCTTGAAGTTCTTGTTTGGTTTTGTTGGGTTTTTTTTCTCTCTGAAGACAACTTAACCCATGCAGCCTAAAATAGTGTAATATTTCTTAGAAACTAAGAGAGATTATTGGTATACCTCTTGCTTCATCCTTGCTGTTTATTTATCAGTCAATTAGCAAGATGCTAAATCAACTAAACTGAGTGATTTTGTACTTTGAAAATATGCTAGTTTTTTCATGAAAGCAAAGTTGTCCAAAGCGTGTTCAAAATCTCAGATTGCAAACCGAATAATAACCTCTGCGGTTTGAGAGGACACAAAGGTAGACATTCAAATATGGTTTAGACAATCAATAATCATTTATCGGTAGGATTCTTTCTAACGATGATAGAATAGTAATTTTAAAAAGCAAAACAAAACAATTTAAAAAAAAAAAAAAAAAAACAACAAAAAACCACCAAAGCACAAACAATGTTGGGATTAATAATCACAGATGTAGTTTAAGGTAAACAAAAAATATACAGTTTTAAATCAAAATTATATAAAATCAGATTTAATCTCTTTTCTACTGTTGAGAAAAATAGTGATTAACTTTATTTGCAGACTATTGCTTAAATATGAAAGAAAGTTCTTTTTTAATGAAGATTTTCCCTGGCTTTTTAGTAAGGACCTCATTATAATTCACAAGAACATGAGTTCTTGGATTTTTACTTTACTGCAATTCTAAATTACTATTGCCATTAAGATAGGAGTAAAGGTAGCCTGATTTCTAACTTATGCAAAAATCAGATGTATAGTCTAGCTAGGATTTGCTACCTTTATTAGCTTTTAAACCTAAAAGTATCAGAGACAAAAGTATTTCAGAACATGTATATTTTAAGGTGACCTGAAGAAAATACTAGAAATAGGGAAGGGGAAGTGTAGGAGTAAGACAATGAACATTTTATTAGTCTCCAAAAAACATTTTCATACATACTACCCTAATGTCAGAAACTGTGCCAAAGCAAATTAGAAAACACTTCTATTTTCTGAGGAAAAGAGGAAGACGTTGACAAGAGGGGCACAGGGACATCTTTTTAACTTCAACTGAATCATTACTTCCATCAGTCAATATGGATGTTCCTTATTTTCCATGAGCAAAGATCTTGTATAGAAAGACAGAATCTTAATTTTATATATTTCAAAATGGACTTTCCTTCATAATTCAATAATTGGTTGTGTGCAGCAGTAATCCTGCTCCATTAAATGATGCCTCTGAAGACAGTGAAGGCAAAGCAGTAAATGTACTTCTCTTCAACTGTGAAAAATGTCACCAGTGAAAGTCTCAATATTCCCAAGAATAAGTAAACAGGTGCACGATATGACCATGGAATTCTGTGGGGAGAGATTTTTTTTCTGGGTTTTATTAGGCTTTTCTATTTTTATCTGACAGTTTAGGCTAGATAGTATCACTGGGAGTTGGATCAAACCCCTCTAACGGAGGGTTCTGAACCTTTTCATTAGTACCTTCTCTACCAAATTGTCCTACTTTGTACAATTGAATGGTCATCCTCGCTCCCCTGGCTTTTTTCTTATTCTGGGGCTTTGTCACTATGATTTCATATCTCAGCCTCAATGACTATATGACTCTCTTTGCCAAAAGCTGGAACATCTTCACCTGGTGATATCTTGTATTTGCACATCAATATCCCCAGATAGTCAACAACCTTTGAAAGACCTCAGCCAAAATACTACCTAAACTAAACCCCCTATTAGCTGTAAGGAAGATGGCACCTCTTCAATTGGAAGTCAAGACCTTTCACTGAAAATTCCTCTTAAGAAAGAGAATTTTTTTAAGATAATTTGACAGAGCAATATTCCTTTAGTCACTCCTTGTGGCTGTTAACTATCTGCCTTAAAATAAACAGACACAGCAAGGAAGATTTTCATAGGTGAATGCACAAGTCTTCTTACAAAACTTTTGATCTTCCTTCACACAGAAATTGCTGTCTTAGATCTGATGAAAAGCTTACCATGCTAGAAACCCAAATAAAAATTTTGTGCCACCCATACTTTACAAAATTAAAATGCTATTTGAAATAAAACTGTCCTGCAGAGCATGGAAATTAGGATTCAGAAACTAGAGGAATCGTATTTAACTCAAGTACTTTGTGTGTCTGTTTGCTAGATTCCTTCCAGTACATGAAATTTAAAGGGTGATTATTCTCTCAAAACACTGATTAAAACATGATACAAAGCAAAAGAAGAACTTCTGAGAACCATATCTCACTGAAATCTGATTCCACCCCTTTGATATCACCACTTAGATACTTCACGATACTCAACATGAGTTGGCCACTACAAATTAAATTAATCCCTTTGGCTCCCACACAGCTCTTTTCTCCTGATAAGGAAACTGCTGGGAGTGGGAGGGGGAAAGGGAGAGGACCAGATTTAACAGGCCAAAAGGTTACTCAGAGACCATGCACCAGCTGTTTAATCAAATGCACTCAATACCATCGTTCTTTTAAGCCTTGCTTTTTTATCTTTTGAGGGGTGGGGGGGGTTGGTTGGTTGGTTGGTTGGTTTATCTGCTTGTTTTAATAGGAAATGGACTTTTATGGATCATTTTGCTTAATCCTCATCTTTGCAAAGGGTATCAAGAGAGAAAAACTGCACATGGTTTTTACTGGAAAAAGAAATAGTGAAGTAGAAGCCTACAAAAGAATATGCAAAACCATATTTCCTTGAATACCAGCTTTCATAAATTATACATAGTATTACAAGATTTTAAAGGGGATTAATCTTTCCAATGGCAAATGTTCTTTTGCCATTGAATCCTTCCAATAGCAAATAAGTTCAAATCTTGTTCAATCTATTCTTCCGTATAATCACAGAGGAAGCTTCAGGTCACACCAATAAAAAAAATTAAAAAAAAAATTTTAAAAAAAATTGAAATAATTATTAGATTTCAGAGGCTATTCAGAACTGCTCTACTCTGTATTGCAACATCCGAAGAAAACTGATTTTAAGGAAACCTTGCCCTGTAACTTCAGTCTGAGTGAGAAAGTAAGAGAGAAATAGCATCAAAGAAACACAGCAACATAGACTTTGAATAAGGGGAGAATTGAAGAGCATATAATATGGTAAGAACAGACGACAGGGCTTTGCATAAGGGAAATTTCACTGGTATTGTCTTAAAAGGATACCTAATTTGCTCTACAACCAGTATGTCAAAAGCAGATTTCTCAGTGTGAGGAACAAAATAGAGAAATTTCAGTGATACTGAGAAAGTGGGTCCAACTCTAGAATAAGGCTTTTCTCAGTACCAAATTTTTTTAAAAGTCTATCTAGAGTGTGACAGTTCCTATGAAACATAAGTAAATAAAAATGAATGTATTCTCCTTTAGACATAATTATGTAAATTAAAATATTGTAGTAGACTCCCCTCTTACTAGTGTAGGCAGTGAACATAACCGGGGGTATGTGGGGCTAAAGGTGTTATTGGATGTAAAAACAGTAAAACTGAGAGAAGAATCAGGCATGACACTAGGTGTTTTGGTAGTATTTCTAACTGTAAACAGAAGTTCTCTATGAGCTTGTATTTTATGTTTCGTCTTTATAATGTCTCTGTCTCTCTCATGTGGATTTATTAAAAACATCAGTGCTACTTCATGTTTTCTTTTACAATGAGCAACAACAAAATCTGACAGGCTGTCTAATTTATTAAAATACATAGAAACACTGTGAAACTCAGAGTCAAACTTAGCTGAAACTGCCTGTTGGGGTCAAAAGAATCTTAAGCAAGGAGAGAAAAGGGATTGTGTGTTGTACAACAGCTTAGGCTTCCTTTCCCTGTATTTTTATGTGCTTCCCAGGCAAATTTGTTTGCCTTTTGCTAGATTGCATCTTGACTGAGCTTACTGTTCTCTTGTAATACTCTTCAATGACCAGTCTGAAACTCAGTTCAGATTCCTCATAATTTTGTGCAATGTAATTGACTAGGAAAGCTTTCAACAGCTTTTAATCATCTCAAATGCTATACAAAAGTCAGTTTTCTTACCACTAGATTTTACCTCTTCCTTCTCTCCAGATAGCTTTCAAATTGTGATTGAAATACTGACTTCAAAAAAAAAAAAACATTACGACATAAGCTACCACTTCAGAATTCTTTTATTTAATAAGCTGGTCTGCATGGTTGTGACTTAAATGTGACTAAGTGCTTGTAATTATTATGACCTATACCTGCTCAAAAAGCTAAAAGAAATTCTAGTTTTAACTGTTCGTAGATTATACTCTTCTCTCGCTCTATCTATCTATCCCCTAACTGAGGAGAGCTGAGGTTTGGAGCAATCTGTATTTTTCATGCTAAAAATGAATGATTATTACGCAGGAATAAGGGACATTCAGTCCTTATAGCTGTGGTATCTGGGCAGTATGATAAACTTTACAACATCTATAGTAACATGAAAAAAATCAATTCATCAGATAGGAAAATGATACATTTGTTATTTATTGTTGAGTTTCATAACTGAATTGTGATAGTAGTGTCCAGAAACTTTCAGCAAACATAGTGTTAATCACTACTGATACACTTGACCTTTGTGTCTATTTTCCAGTATGCCATTTGAACTGGAAAATAACTTAAAGAAACAAAACTCTCTATAGCAGGTTACGGGGGGACCTACTACAAGACCCAGTGGCATATTTTGCACTGGGAGACGGGACACACACACACGAGATATGTGACCCACAAAATGGCATTTATTGAAACAAGAAGACAGCTTTTATACAGGGGAACACAGAAGGTTCAGGAATAGGGGTAGGAACCCGGCTAGGAACATCAAATCCTGAGAGCTACTGATATGGGAACTTGGAGGGGTAGGCTAAAGGGATATGTCAGATCACTTAGGGGGAAGGGAGAGCTGGGGGAACAATGGAAGAACTGTCCTGGTTGCACGGACAAGGGAATTTGCTGAAGCTGCAGTGCTGTGGCATTGTAGCTGAGCTGGTTCCCAGGCAGTTCTGCACAGCTACAGTTGCTAGAAGTCTTCTAGAGAGATCTTTTCTTTTGAGCCTTCCTTGCAGCTTTTTTTCATCTCTCTCCACTCTCTGTAGGCCTCTTCTGGTCCACCCCCGGCAATTCTTTTATTTACTTTTCATAGAAAGTACAATCATTTCAACCAAAACTATGGTGCAGCAATCATTGAGTATTGGTATAAGTTAATTTGTGTGAACAGTTTAAAATGATCTGTACATATCTTTTTCATGTGATTTAGGTCAGTTTGAATATACCATGTTCCAACTAATGAAGAGAGGCTAAACAGATACTTTCCTTGCTTTATCAGTTTGGTTATTGTTTCCAATGAAAGTTATGTTGAAATTTTTATGAGCTAATCCTCCTGTTGGACTTGTTGTCCTCCTTCATACAACTAGAGAAATATCACTTAGATGACCTTTAAGTCTCAAAATATTGTCTAGACTAGATCATCTGTTTTAACTCCCTAATTTATCATTTACAGATTTACTACTCTGTAACGAAAAGTTGTGATTTCAAGATGTTGACTTGGGGAAAAAAAAACCCCTGTGACTTAGAACTAGTCTGGGTTGCCAGTAAAGAACTGATCATCCAGTTAGGATAGATTTAAATTTTTGTTTATGCAAGTCTATGTAAATATTGAAACTTTATCAGTTGAGACAAATAAATAAAAGATTATTGCATCAAATTTGAATTCTTGATTTTGAAGTTGTTAAAGGTCATGGAGAAAAGAGGTAGTAGACTTTTAGGTGGAATTTACTGTGAGGTACACTACAAAGACTGCTTGCACTGCATCTCAATAAAAATATATTATCTCAACAAATGGATTAAAAATGTGCTTACAGACTTCTAGGAAATGAATCACAGTAGCACTAATAGCTATGGTGTGATTGTGATATAATACTTTTTGCAAGTAACAAACTAGTTGTTGATAATGTACATTCTGCAGCAGCAAAATGCCAGTCATTTTAAATTTTCAATGCAAAAATACAATCAGTAAAGGAAAAGGTCTCTAAATGTTGAAGATTAAAACATTGAGTGAGAGTGCCAAAAATTAAAAGATTCCAAGCAAAACCAAACTTTTTTACATCCTGCCAAACAGCTTTGACACTTGTCAGACAACTCACTGAACTGATTCAAATTAACTTCTTTTCCCATTTTTTCCTGTTGCAGGCCCCTCCTTTAAATTTACTGTGTGTTTATTTTTAAATACAGGCAATAATTGTAATGCCCATGATATAAGTATATCAGAAACTCTGTGCAAAACAAACACCACAACTTCTTCTTTTCTGCTATAGCATTTTTTAAGAAAATAACCTGTTCTTAAAACAATAATAATAATGCAGGATAAGGACAAGTTCTTCAGAAGCAAAGTGATACCGTTAAAACCCTGCAAATTATGAATGCAGCATTATTTTGTCCTGAATCCCTAATAATAAAAAAAAAAAAAAGTTGTTTCCAGCAGCATAAAAAAGTGTCAGGTGCTCTAATGAAAAGTCAAAATAACTGGGGAAGAAGAAAAACACACTGTACTTCAGCTAGATTCCCATTCCAGTGGCAAGATTTTTCTTGAATATAGATATGTGTTCAACTATAGTTTGATGTTAGTCTTCAGTTGTAGTTGCACATAAATCAATTATCCCTCTTTAAACTTACATAGGCATCACTTATCTGCTGGATGACACACTATATGCCTTCGAATACCTTTGTCCTAAGATAAACTATCTCCATGAATAAAAGTACATGAAAGCAAGCATTACCTTTTGAATTTGAACCTATCCTAGGAAGAATAATTTTCCTTAATACATGGAAAGAAGTAAATAGAAAGAATTTTAGTCTTTTTATATGAGACCCATGGCAATATATTTATGAAATATGGGCTTTCAAAAGCAGTAAAAGGTTTCCTCATAAAAGTAAGCAAAATATATGGAAATCATTCTGAAAAACATAAAACACTTCAACATGTCATACAAACTATACAAAGTTATACAAAAGCACATAGCATCTCATAAAATCTGTTACATTTTACACATAGTCAGCTATTCCAGCACCCAGTTTTAATACAGGATTCAGTTGTATAAACAAAACATAAACTACATTCTAAGGAAACAGTGTTTGTTTAAGGAAACACGTCTAGTGTATGTCTGTATCTTTGAAATCTTAATTTAAAAATGAGGGTGCTACTTCTATCTCAGCCCACATTGGCAAATTTAATGGTCTTGAAAAGTAAGTCATTTCAGTAAAATACACAGTGATATTAGCACTGTCGTATTTTGCATCGTTTGGGCTGGTGAGAAACCACTGCAAACAACAAAATTTACCATAAAATCAAAATTACAACTGGGTCCCAGAAGGTGCACTCCTTCACAAAATACATTCTAGCGCCTAACAAAATATGCTCTAATTTTGATGGGACAAAATCTCAGAATCCTTAAGGTTGGAATCATAAAATCCAACCTTCAACCAAAGAAGAAAGAAATTATCTATCCAAAGAAAAATTATCTTCTTCTCTATTAATGTATATCTGATTTTTTTCAGTGTAACTGGGCATCATCTGAAGAGAAAATTTAAAATTATGCCGCAGCTTTATCACATCAATTACTGCCCTCCCCTACTCCCACATCCCCTGTGTAGACTGAAGGTTTCACCCTGCAGTGCCCTGTGCAACCCTAATCTTGGGCTTCTCAAATTTGACATGGAACAGAAATGGGATCAAGACACACAAGGGGCGTTTCAAGGAGAGGGCTCCAGTCTCAGCCTCCAGTCCTCAAAAAAGCCACAGTACATGAAATGTTTCTCTGGTGGGAGTTTCCTGCTTTCAGCCTCTGGATGGGCCATTGGCACTGATGCTGATACGCTGTTCACAGCTCTTTTCTATCAATAAGCCTTAACAAATGAAAATGAAAAAAAAAATGTCTGAGACAAATTGAAAAAAATGCTCCACTGAGGCTTCTTTTTTAAATATTTTTACACAGCCAGATGAATTTGCAATATTTTTAGCAATTTTTCCAGAATCACAAAATTAGCAAAAAGACTCCTTTTTAAAATCTATTAATTTTATTAGTGCAGTCTTATGTTTTACATCCTAGTTCTGAATCGAAGTGGAATTTATGTTCTTATTTCATTCCATAATACAGATGGCTCTTAAATACACGAGATATGCTTGCTGAGTTCTCCACATCACATTTTTGTGATCACTACTTAGAATTATTTAGCTCAATTGTTTTCATTCAGAATCATTCGGTTAAGTAACCAGTGATCTTGATTTTCCTCTCATATCTTATCAGTCTAATTTTATGGTCTGTACTAATCATAAACCAGGGCACATAGGGTAAGGTATAGCTGTGTATACCACAATGAGGCTACTACAAATTACACTTTCAGAGAGCTAAATCCTATTCTTTTATGTAATCCATCAAATAGTACAAGTGCAACAGTTCAGAACAAAAAAAAAATTTGATTTTTTTTTACCCAAATGTTTTCCAGATCCCTGATCAGGCTAAAAATGTATGAATGTGGAGTACATAATTTCAGAATGAGTTTTGGGCCTAGCAAGCAGAATAATATTGTTTGATTTGTAATGTGAACATATTTAATATAAAACTTATTAACCAAGAATAAATTGAAAACATGAACTCATAAAACTAGTAGACACAGGTGACAAATATTCCTTCCTGAGAGGCAAATATCTACAAGGTAAAAGCTAATTTGAGTATTGCTCTAAGGAATTAATGCTTTCATTAAAATTTTTTGTCTTCATTTAGCAGTTTGTATATTTAAAAACATAGGAAATTAGCACAGCCAAACAAAGATGTTTTATGCAATAAGAACTGCTCTCACTAGTTCTGTAACAGGGATTATGACACTTACCCTTTTGCAACAAAGATCTATAGGGGAAAAAAAATTGTAGAGACAACCCTCCAGGTTTAATCTTAGAAATAAAATTGTATATCCAATTTGTAATATAATCCCAAAATTTGTAAAATAATCCCCAATCACACTTAACAACACTGCCAAAACAGGTAAAAAGATTAGGATCAGCCCAAACCTACAGCACCGAGTAGTCAAAACCCACAGCACTATTAAAGTTGATGGGAAATGATGGCTTGCTTTATCAAACTACACTCTGTTCTTCAGATCATCTAAGGTCATACTGGCAGTTTGTCATTCACAAACTCAGCAGCTGAAGAGCATCAAGGAGGACACAGTTTGAGCAGAGCACCAACTGAGCATAAAAGAACCCAAGTTCAGTACTGGAAAAATATCAAGGGTACGGCACATAGGCATATCCTTTATGTGAGATTAAAGGCAGCTAGTATGGAATGTATCTTTTTATTTTACAGATGGTTTTTCTATATTCCTACAATCAATTTTAATAAAATGTCAAAAGCTCCATCCCTCTTTCTGGGCTGGGTAGCTGACCTTTGGCAAGAAGACACTAGTTTGTGCAAAATTGCTGTGCAAAATTGTTGTGCAAAAGTTGAAGCTTTGCTGATGAATAAGCAACTAAAGGCTAGAGGCAGCATTGATCCATCATGTAAAATTTAAGGACTTTGCCTTAAAAACAGGTGCATACCACAGGACAGTTATTTCACAGCCTTCACTATACCAAATTGCACAATCTTCCTTAGAGACCCTCTACTGTCTGCACATGCATTTTCCTTCAGCACCCATTTCTGCTCTTTTGTATGGTGTCTATAAAGAAAGAGAAGAATCTCAAATTGCTGACTCTTTCATGGGATGCTTGATAATCAATTGCTAATAATGGCCTGATATTGGGAGCATTTTCTTTATTTAAAACTGATCTTTTAAAGATTTAAACATGTTAACTCGGTTTAGTTTGTGTGCGTTGATACAATGCCTCCCAGACACATTGCAGTGATGCTGTTTGCGCACTTCAGAAGGATAAGAAGAGAATAGTAGCAGGAAAAAATTAGAAACTATTTATTCCACCATTATGAACAAAAGAAATTGCATAGCAAAATTTGGGCTTTTGAAAAAAGTATCTGAAAACAATTGATAATAGAATCAAATCATACAAAAACTCAAATGTTGGCAGATAACAGAAGAGTAAGCAGTTACCAATTACCTGAGCTGTTTATAAAAAATATACTGCTACATACACAAAGCCATGGAAAAATTTCCCCCTGGAGATTGGTGGAGATGCTTGTACATCTCAATTTCTGCTGCCAAAGAAATCATTCCGCTACAAATCAGAACACACGAACACAAAAGTCTGTAAATCAGCTACAGTGGTGAAAAGATTCTCCTGCTGCAAAAAACCAGAAATCCAGCCAAATTTTCAGTTATTCTGGCACCTCAAGTCTAAGTTAGAGGTCTGGAGGATGCTCAGAGGTGCCAAGTGGTAACATACCAACTTCCCATTAAAATCAAATTACAATGCAGCTTTTTAAAAAATATTACTTGTAGTCAGCACCTATCTGCACCTAGAGAGTGTGAAGTCCTGGATTCAGATCTCACTGAGTTATTGATATGGGTCATAAACAACTCACTGTGAGTGTGTATAAATATGCAAAACTCCACATGGTCTCTCTTCTCCCTCTACAGCCGGCACCATGTGAATCATCGAATCCTGTTGGTAACTATTCTCTCTTTTCTCTCTCTCCTTTCTCTCTCTCTTTTCCCTCCTTCTTTAGCCCTTTTAAGCTGTTTTCTTCTGTTACTCTTTTTTCTCTTGTGTGTAACTTAAAACCAATAAACTGTGTTTTACTAAAGCTGGTATATGAATTTGTTTTAGTGGGTGTTTCCTGTGGAATGGGTCTTGGTGCTGAATGTTTCAGTGAAATGCTTTTTTCTTGGTTGTATTTTACTCCTGTAAAAACCTTTTGCCAAAATATCTTTATTTTCTCACTAAATTAAAAATAATTTCTTCTAGAGAAGAGTTTGTGACTCTTTCTCCGGACACTAATTACAGGTTATAGCGAATCAAAAGGCTTTTAAAGAGCCTTAAATAAAAAGTAACCACTCTGGGCAGTTTATAACTTGATCTGGAACACAACAGAGGCTGATCATGAAATCAGAGTGAGAACATTATTCCCCCATATTTGTATAAATATGTCCCTAGAAAGAAGAGTGATGTGGGAAAGGCAGAAATTAAAAATAAAAAAAAAAAAATTAAAAAATAATAACCCCCCCAACTCACAAAACTAAACAAATATCCAAACAAACAAAAAAAAAACACCAGCCACCAAAATCTCAGATTAACAAGTTGTCCACTTAGCATATTCACTGGGACAACACACTGTTCCTGAGGGTCCCTAAGATTACTGGTAGTAGTTTGGGTCAAAATTTGTAGTTACATATCCACACAGTGTACCAGAAGTTATCCATAAGTCATTATGATGTTTTTCCTCCTTTTGAATTGAGAATTGGATTGAGCATGTGTTTGTGTGTACACCATAATATGTACAATAATCTAGCACATTTCTGTTGTGCACATAGTACAGGCAATATGTTCTATAAAATAGCCAACATTAAAAGCAAATTGCTCTGTTTCACTAACTTCTTTAACAAAATCTTTGTTTTGGTTTAATTAGCTTTTAATTTTGCTGTATAAAGCAAGTGTAAAGAACTGTGAGCTTTGTGACATTGTTTTTTGTTGCAAATCACCCTACAGTACCTCTGCTCTAAAAATGTACAATGCAATGCTATATAATATTACATGCAATTTTTTTCCTGACTTTATTGAAGTAATTAAAATTAGACTATACTTAGAACTAATGATAGCATTAGCTCTTTTTGCAACTGAGAACTTTCAGAAAAGTTATTCATAAGGAAAACATAATTGATATTAACAGTACTTGGGAAAAAGTTAAAATTTGGTATCCTTAATCATGAACATTTTTATGACAGATTAATGTACCATAATTAAAATGGCATGCTGACCTTTCAACTTCTTTAACAAAAGACAAACCTGCTTCACTGGTTTTAATACTGCTTTTTCACACACTATAATAAAAGAAAAAAAAAAAAAAGAGAGAGAAAAGCTGAGGGTTTTTTAATCTATTATTGCTTAATACTGTTTTTGCGTGTACCAGAGTCACTCCGAGTAATTCTACTGACTGTTTGAATTGAATTCTAATTTACAACTTTTTCACAGGAGAGAAAGAAAGGCTGGCATTCCTTGTTGTGGATATGCACTGTAGCATTGTACATAATACTATTTGAAAACCACATCAAAACAAGAACAAAGAGAGGGAAACCCAGTCAACATAAAAGATAAATAATTTAAATTAGTTTTAGTCCACTACAGCAATAGTTGTGGCCTAATACTTCACTGACTTCTAAGACATGTCCATCAGGTATGATCCAAGTCAAGGATCCTGACTGCAATAAATTAGCTGCAATGTTTGCCAATAACAAGGCAGTTGACGGTCAGCTCCTTCCAAACATGAGTGGCACAATTAGCCCATGTTGATTTCTGAACACCTGCTCATTTATTACTGGACTCTGATGAACATTTATTCTGAGCCTCTTAAGGCATGAACTTTCTATGAAATAATTTTCTGCTCAACCCCCAACAAAATATTTGCATTTCACAGATACTGGGCACCACCTCTTGTCACTCATCCATTAAAATATAGTGTGCAATGAAGGGACAGTTTTGCATCAAGGAGAAAAAAAAGAAACCACAGTCAATAATGGTCAGGTTTTGGGTTTTTTAATATGCAGAATCCTTTGCTGAAGTCTTTCCAATTTAATTTTTCTGTGTCCCCACAAAGCAAGATTTGGAAGACTACACAGGGTAATAATTTAACATATTTGTCCATTTTATTTGCTTCAATCCAAGATAGTTTCCTCTCTTTAATGTAGAAAATCAAGGAAAATGAGTTTCATGATAAAATTTTGTAAGAAATTTGGGTTGGATGAGACTTTGAACAACCTATTCAACTGCACAGCCGCAGTGGGGTGAAAGCATGATGGTCTTTTAACCCTAATCATTCTATGATTCTATGAACATGTGTTTTGCTTTAGCTGATTTTATTTAGCCTCTTCGTAGAACTTCAAATGTGTGTAATATTTATCTTTCTTTTGTGAACATTTTTTTTTTCCCCTTCATTTGAACCAGATGTCCTACTTAGAGCAGCCGGAACCAGTTCATCACTGTGTGAGTGTAACCCAAACTGTGTATTCTAAACCCTCTATGTCATTTCCCAGAAACTGTTAACAATAGACCATTTGCAGCAGCTGCCCAGAGCACACCTGACTGCTCAGGCTATAAGCTGCATGTTAAGAGGCCTGTGAGACAGGATAGGAGGATGTTCCTGTCCTCATACACATGACTCACAATCACCCACTGTGGAACTCCCTGCCCTGGGGAAGTTGCTGGGTATTCCTACCTGAATTTGAGTTTACATAATCTTGGGGTCTTGGGACTTCTGGTACCACTCGTGGGATTCAGAGGAGGACCAGAATCTCAACCAGTCTGCGACCATCACTCACAACAACAGATTCTTCCTCTCCTTCTATTTTTGACCTCAGGGGGCCCTCATGGGGCTCAGCACGGGGGCCACCAAAAACCATTTTGGTCGTACCCAAGGATGACTGGTTATATATCTGGGTTTTGTGGGTTAAAACTAATTGTTCATCTGTATAATTGTATTTATTGTATTATTTTTATTAAATTGTGATTCTACTTATAATCTCTTTTGAGTTGAGTTCATTTCTCCTACCAGTTTGCCTTTAAACCAGCACACCAGGATATTGTCTTCATCTCTCAACAATTCAGTTATATGAATTGTCTGAAAACAGGCTTCTACTATTTCAAATGGAGTAAAAAACCTCTAGTGTTAAGCCTATGCTAGTAACTTAAATAACATCCAAGAACAATTCCAAATGCTGGAATGCAATTTTCTTTGCCAATGTTTGAGCAGTCCCTGGTACACTTTAGAGCAGTCACCTGGTATATATGTGATGATTACAACACTATAAAATAATTTATGAGCATGATTTGGAGTTAAGTGTTCCAAAAAACTGTTCCTACTGGGTAGCTGGTGCTCATCCAACTCAATTTTGAGGCCAAGGGGGATAGATCAGTCTTTCCATGAGATTGGCCTTTTTGTTGAGAACATCCTTAATTACTACAAGGATTAGTTTGCATTATGTCTGATTTTTATTTAATCAGGTGCTGTCAAGAAAACTAAATCTGTACACTGATGTGCTTTACAAGATAGCGTGTTTATTATCAAGCAGGTTTAATTATCTCTCATCTTAACAAGACATGGCTGACCAGATAAATAATTCTTTTTTTCAAGATAGGAAATTTCTATTTTTTTTATCAATTGCAATCCAAATTATATCTTCTCACTTTATTTGATTTGTTTCCCTATGTAAAACTTCACCTATTTCCTTTCTGTTCTTCCATTCAAAGTTTTATGAAAAAGCTTTCTTGAGCTTTGCAAGTGAATACAACCAGCAAAACCAATGTCATGGTTCTTATGAATAGATTGATGAACACTTCTCCTTCAGCGGTATTTTGTGCTTTCACAGTGTGTTG
The DNA here is from genome assembly GCF_003031625.1 of Empidonax traillii. Classification (NCBI taxonomy): domain Eukaryota; kingdom Metazoa; phylum Chordata; class Aves; order Passeriformes; family Tyrannidae; genus Empidonax; species Empidonax traillii. The sequence continues at coordinate 60,353 of NW_020955200.1, forward strand.
GAATTAACTGGCATTTGTTGGTCCTTAAAGGTATATCATACAGTTTCGAAACTAGTTATAAGTAAGCTATGCTTTGGGAAAGACACCACAGTGGGAGAAGTGACTTAAACTTTTATTACAGTTCTCTCAGTAATTGTGTATTATGGTTGCATCAGTAATTACAATTCTATAGGTTAATTTTTTTTTTTATTATTATGTCAGTTCTTTTTTCCTCTTTCTTATCACGACAATATGTTCAAGCACAGTTTGTGGACCTCTTTTCTTCACTGTGAAGTCTTTACTGCTTTCAGGAGTTTGAGGAACATTCCTATCAGCTGTTTTTTAATATCCAGTTAAGTTTCTGAGGGCTATAAGAGGTGGTTGGGCAGACTTGTAACAAGACAAGATTCCATCCATTTTAGGATATGAAGATTTTTTAGGTTTTTTTAACTTACTTTTCTGAAAAGGAGATCATAGGGGTTAAGACAATGGATTGAGACTGCCTAAATAGCCTTTGAATTTAGATGTAATTCCTTCTCTTGATCAACATGTAACATCATTTCACAGAAACTACAGATTTCTTTTTATCTTCCATCTGTTTTCTCCTCAGAAAGATGGCCTGATCTCAAGGCAGAGTTTCAAGAGATGAAGTCTTAATGTAGTAGATAGATCCAGGGCATAATACGGAACAGTTTTAGCTGGCTTTCTAGCATTAATATTATTTTACTGGTATCCTTTATATTATGGGTGAAATCAATTTTTACTGATTTCTGTATAAAGAAAGTACCAGACAGGAAAAAAAAAGAATGCCACTGTATCTGCAAGCAATATTTAATATTGCAGCAAATTACTTAAGGGATATTTCTTACAGTAGGTGAAGAGGAAAGTTCACATAAAAATAAACCATCTAGACTGTATGCTTTTTATTATCTAGTTTTATTTGGTTCATGTTGTGCCAGAAAAATCCAATTAAGAAAGAAGACAGAGAGGGAAGGAAAAAATACAGGGTCTTCGTGATAATTGTTTTATTACACAGTTAAGATTTAATAGCAGACTATGGAAGAAATAAAATTTTCATCAGCTTAGAATATGAGGGTGGAATACTCTTGTGTCTTCTGCTAATTTGTGTGACTGTATGATAAATAAATATTTCAGTAAGGTTACAACTTGATTTTGTCAACTGACTCCAAAACCTCTCGTCCCAAATAAAAGCTTCTTGTATAACTCAAAAATTATTCACTTTATTCCAAAGATAAAAATAAACAAAAGGTCTTTCAGTGGATATTCAGGAAAATATACAAAAGCCTGAAATATCCCATAAAGTAGTTTTAGAGACAGAATCTGCAGGGTCACTTATTACTTTTCGTCTTCATTTACAGGATATAGAGCTTTATCTATAGATTATGTTTCCATAGCTTTACATTATATGTGCAAAGTATAAATATTTACCTTTCTCAATTCCTTTCTCTTTCTTTTTTTCCTTTATTTTACTTCTCTGAAATCTGTTTCAGAAAGACAAAATTATTGCTTTAATTAAAAAAAGCAAGAACCATTATATGTCATGTAGCTCATACATATCAAATCAGAATTATTTACCTCTTCACCCAACAACAGCCAGATTCAAGAGCCAACCTCCAGGATAAAAGACACTGTAAAGACAACTTGTCATGCTTTAAAATCTCAAAGGAAAATTTTCCTTATTTTTAATTAAATGCACAGCACAAAGTATTTTCTACGCATTACATGACAGAGAACTGTTTTGAATCATAGCAGCTTGCAGTTCCACAGAAGGAAAGCCACAGCTGAAGTTTTGGAAATAGTAACCTTTCAATGAGCAGGCTGATGAAAGCAAATATCTGTTAGGATTTAAAATTTCAAAAATATCAATCATTAATTGAATGAAGAAGAGAAAGAATTATTCCAAAGAATGATGGTTACAGTAAAGTCTGGGAGTCCCAGCTCCAATAAAAAAGTCAGGATTTCAGAGCAGGTATGACTAAGTTAAGAAAGTGACAGCCATTTTCCCAAACACATTACAATTCTCTGTGTTATGAACTTGCTCAGGTGGTAGTAGACTTTGGTTTACAGCCCAAGAGAGAAAGAAGACATCTGAAGTCAGGGTACCAGCAGACCTTTGAATTTAGCAAAACCCAAAGAATACACATAGCCACATGGCTATTTTGTCCCTTGAGGAAATTTATTCCCTTTGTTAGAAAATGTCTGAGTGGTTTAAGGGAATATTATTCAATTAAACAATCAAACATCATGAAAATAAACCAAACCCAAAACTATTTATTCATAGAAGCCTATGTCTTATATAGATAATTCACATATAATTTTTTTTATATGTATGGTTATATTTTACATTTATGTATAAATCCTACTAATGAAATGAAAAAAAAAAAAAAAATCCCAGGGGGAGCAAACAAGCAAAGAGCAGTGGAAAACAAAGGATAAAAATAAACAGTTCTGGGCAAAAGAGATTGTTTGGAATAGAGAACGTAGCTCTTTGAAGCATATTCAGTGCTGGCTTCAATCTCCTGTAAAACAGTTACCTTCACGGAGTTGTATACAGCCCTACATAGAAACATACTTTAAAGAAAACATATTTCTCTTGACAACAAAGTGCTTTGATGAGGCAAGTCAGAGTCTCTCAAAGTTGAGAAACTAATGCCCAAAGAAAACTTATAGCTTGACTGAGAATGCACAGAAAGAAAAAATATCCATATATACTTTCACAAAGAACTTATTTAATCAACTTTTTGATTAAAGGAAAGGGAATTAGTCTGCAAGGTGTTCTCCAGTATCAGGCAAAATGAACTGAATAATTATTACATGATATATAAAATTGCTACTAGAAAGTTGGCTAATTAACAGACACTAGACACCAGTCTACATGAACATGCAGAAAGGACCAGACCACTGATTGAGAGTGTTTGCTGGATTGCTAAAAATTACTTTTTTTTTAAATGCCATGTGCAGAATAAACATATAATTACCCAAAGCATGAATACTTACAATATTATTTCTTTTTCTGACTAGTTGTAGTTTTTAATTTTTCTTTAATATTTTGCCAAACTCAGCAACTTTCTCTTTCAGATGCATTTTTAACTTACATTGCAAAGGGTTTAATAAACACAGAAGCTACCAGATGAACACATGAATTTTTCTCAAACCCTCAAGTACTCACACAGTTTTAATTCGAAAGGCTGCAGAAGATGAGGCCAAGAGCAAGAAATTACAGTAAGTGTTCATATCAAATCTAGTCCAGGAAGCAGAACAGCCAGGTTTTTCCCTTCCCTAAGCCTAACATTGAAAATTTTGACTTCTGATTGGCAGTAGGCTCTACCTCTTCTCTGACAGCTGTTAGCATTTTCTTCAGCAAGTCTCACAGTGAGAGGCTGGACAAGGCTGTAAATATTTTGCTACTCCTTTCAGGTAGAAAACAGCTACTTAATTGTTCTTCACCAATAGTTTTACCTACATAAATAAAAACTGTTTGTACACTATCTGCTGTAAATAAAAGCTTTTTTGTATCTTTTGATCAGGCATACATCAAGATACTCTGTTTCTCCACCTAAGAGCTCTGCATATGCTTGCCTAGTCTGTGGCAGTTGCAGTAAAAAAGTAATGCTCTGGACAGATGTATCATGGTGTTGAATGTGACGCGTGTATAACAAGTAGTCACAGAAAAACAGACAGGCAGTTATCTAGACAGTCAAAAAGAGGAAGCCAGACTGTTTACATAAAGTGAACAGCGCTGTCAAAACCACAACAGAACTCCAGCAACAATGAACTTAAGTGACCGAGTGAAGGTTTGCATAAAAAGGTATTGCTACATCAAGATCATACAAATCCACAAACCATTTTCATGCAAACCATTTTTTTCCTGTAGGAACAAAGCTGAAAGTCCAATTCCAGTTAAGGAGAGAAAATAGAATGCAAATTTTTCACCTGAAAATGTAGGAATTTTTTTCCAAGTTTCAGTTCTCTGTGAAAGAAGACAAAAACAAGAAAAACTAAATAAGAAAAGACTAAAAGCTTGGTACAGTTAACCAACAGGTTTCTTGGCACTATTTTAAATTTTCTTGTCTTGGGTAGTATGCAATAAAAAAAGAAATCTATAATCTAAACTGTCAAAAAAAGAAACATAACAAAAATCAGTTCAAAAAAATGAAGAATGTTCTCTATTGCTCTGTGAAAGTACTTTCCTACTCCATTCTGTAATAATTTAATGTATCACAGAGACCATAACTGCTTAAAAACTTATTTATAATACATTGCACCAATAATAAATACAGAAAAAATTTCTTGGGTTAAAAGCTGTTTCAAACTCCCAGAGTTGATCAATAAATTAAAAAAATAGTGTCACCATTTCATCCTTTGGATGTCTTCTCACACTTCTTTGAATGAAACTACAATTATTTACATGTATTTATCTTTTGTTAATTTCTCTTGGAGGGTTGTTTGTTTGTTTGTTTGTTTAGTTGGGTTTATTAGGGTTTTTTACCAAATTAATGCATATGAAAATTAAGAAACACTTTTAGAGGAATTATTTGCTGTTCTTACTGACATCCCACGTAGAATTCAACTACCATGAAACACCTTTAGGTCAAGTAACTACAGAAAAATATTGATAAATCTAATGAACACCTGTCTAAAAAAGCCAAATTTTTGCCATGTATGTGGTTTACCTAACAGAACTGTCAAACTACATTTCCAAGATGAGCTGTCTTTATGCAAGCCAAGAAAAAAAATCAGTCTGTCCTTTCTGACAGCACTTTCATGCTAGCTACAGTTCAGAGCAGTACAGCAACACACAAGAAAGAAACATTTAAACAGCTGTAAAGAACTTCATAAAAACTTCAAGTTTAATTTCAAGGGAAAACTCACAGTGGTTAATACATTACCAGAACACATTAACTTAGATTCAGATTCTTTCCAGATGATAACCCATACTGGATGCCCCTCTCCTGCCAGTATTTTCTGTAAAAGAACACATGAATGATCATCCTTTTCCAGAAGAAAAATACAGCTAAAGAATCATATGCATGTTGTACCAGTGAAGTGAGAGGCTTCCCCAGTGGGAGTTTCAAAACAGGAGCTATGGACAGTGTTTAAACAGAACTATGAAAAACTGGGTCATACACTACGATGGGTGGCCAGTCCAATACCTTACACAGTAGGAGACAGCAATGGATGGTGTGATTAAAAGCAATTGAGATAAATAAGGAAACACCTGTTTCTGCAGGCAGTGTTTGAGCGTGCAGACACCCAAACTGTACCTGCAGCTCTGAGCCACTCTATCCTACACAAATCTAGAGATTCACATTGCGGTACCTGCCTGAAGTCTCTCTAAAAGTGCAATCAATAAACAAGTGCTCTAAATCTTTGTGATAGAATAATAATTTCTTTTAAAAAGTTCTGTGCCCTAACCCCCCAAAAAAATATTTGAAATGCTATTACCAACCCACTATATATAAATGCACATAGGAATATATCTATTTTACACACATCTTTTTTTTTCTTTCAAGCCTTAAAATTCACTTTGAGTTAAACTACCTAGTTTATTCTTTCTACAATATTTCTGACAGTCTCTATAAGATAAAAAGTAATTAAAAAATGTCTGCAAAGCTGCTGTGTGTTAATCGGTCACCTCAGCCTTAGTTTAAGAAACAGTTTTGAACTCATTTCTTGTGCCAAATTTCCACCTGAGGTTTAAATTTTTGCTGAAGTTTTGGGCTTCCTGAGTTAAAGCTGAATTAGGTGCCACATCCAGAGGAGAGTGTGTCAAGGCATACTGTACAGAAAAGGCTGCTGGAGAGCAACTATGTCACACAAGGACTCAAGGACAGCCTGTCAAGAATTTGTCAGTCCAGCATCAAAATGAGTCAACAGCTAACTGGATGTGCACCTAGAGAAAATATTACTCATAACCTGGGGATCAAGCAAAGACTAGTACATATATTCCTTCCTTCCTGCCTCTGTTCTCAACACATGCATACATGGAAGCAAGAGGCTTGCCCAGTCTAGGAGGTATCTGGAGGCAGATTCCAATTTCTGATGTGCAAGATCCTCTTCCCCTCTCAGCTGCTAGCAGAAGACTAGACGAAGGTAGCCCTTTTAGAGAAGCAGGAAAAGGATGTTGAAGGCATACTACAACATAATGCCTTTCCTCCCATATTGGTAATATGATACCTAACAGTCAGCTACAACAGCTTGAGGGAAGCCTGTAATCATAAGATATTGCAGTGTAACAAGAATATTTACAAGTAGCCCTCTGATTTCTTAAATTAACCATCTTCAATCATGTTAAAATATGCCAACTGTCTTCCCTACTTCCACACACAAGCGAAGAAGGGAAAGGAACTCTGACTACAACAAATTACAGGATTACTTCGAGCTACCATAAGAATCTCTTCAAATATGTGGAAAATGCCACTCAAACCAATTTTTTCCCTGTGTTGTTTGCCCAACTGTGCAAGTCATTTCTTTCGATTTTGAGTTTTATGACATGACACACAGGGAAATAGAGCTTAGAGAGCAGAACAGATGGTTAGATAAAGAGCATGAACTGTGGAAGAAAAATGTGTGTTTAGGGACATAAAAGGTAACAGGTCTTCCAGAGAAACAGAGAAAAAGAAGAAAAAAGCATAATTTTTTTTTTCTCTAGTAGGATGAAAGAAGTTAGAAAAGCAAAATCAATTCTTAAAACTACAAAGAAACTCTACCTAAGAAGTATTATCTTTCTGCCATACAATGGTGTTATTTGAGACCGTTGTTATAGAGAATCACATTTCACCAGCATATGTAAAGACTGTGGAATATAAAACCTTTAATGTCTAGAATACAAGGCAGATACTATGTAGCGTATTTCTCAGTTTCTCTGGTTAAGATGTGTAAGAATTTTACCCACACAAGATTGTTCATTACTCAATGCTGAGCTTCTCATTCAAGAGACATGAGACACTTAAAAATTTAAACTTTAAATAATAAAAGTACTTTAGAGTTCTAATAAAGTTCATCCCCAGTTCTACATCCACGAAAAATGTATGGTTTATCATGCTATGTCTTTGATCATACCAGTGCAATAATTTAAAAACTCATTAAATAAAATCCCAGACCTCTTAAGAAGAAGCCATGATTAAGTCTTTGGTCATCCTATGTAGAAACAAACACCGTGTTTGAGCCCTTTTCTCAGTAACTCTTGCCTCATTTAGTTTCATTTAGGTTCACTACAGTTAATACTGAGAAGTACTAACCCAAACACTGAAAGAACCCCTACCAGTATTTTAATGCTATGAATCAACAAAAAAATTACAGCCAAGTACTGCTAAGCAAACATTTTATTGTCAAATAACACAGTTTGGTTATTCACAGTAGCAGTCAGTAAACAGTTTCCTCCAGAAAACCTTGAGTTAAATTTGCTGAACTGGGGTGGCAGGGTGCTCTGTTCTGAATTCTCCTGACTCACCATTCAGTATATACAGATGGAACATAGGTTAAATTCCCATCTGCCTTGCCAGATTTAACACCCCAAATCCCCTGGTAATGCTGAAGGGATGCCATAAATGTGGGTATATCCTTCCCTCTTCTAATGTTTCTATGCTTAAAACTTGCCTTTGATCAGAGCAGGACCTGAAGCTCTGACAACCTCTAGACTGGAGACCTCCTGCCTTAACACTATTTCAACTCTTTGAAATGTTTTGCAGCATTTCCTGAATGCAGCAGGTTTTTGTTTACAGTGAATCTGGGAATCATAAAAACATCCCAAAGAAAAGAACTTCTCAAAGAAAGTACTGGAAAAGAGGAAGGGGATAAAAAAATACGTCATGATGAGAGACTTTAAGGTAAGATGAAAGTCACAGAGACACTGAATTCATTGCAACTTTTAACGTATTTAAAGTTATCAAAAGCGGAATAAGCACACAATATGATTTCAAGAAGCTGAATTGGCTACAATGCAAAGCCTGTAATCTGTAAGCAACCAGAAGAAACTAAAAACAGCTCAAAAATATGAGCTTTAACAACACTGTTATACATCAGAATACCTTGGAATGGTGAAGGGCATTGCATCCTGGGATGTACATCAACAGAAATTATAACTTTCTGCTTCTTCACTAAATAATTCTTTATTTAGCAATAAACAATGACATCAAATACTAAACAGGATAAAGTATGAAATTAAAAAATGAAACTCACCTGCTTGCAGTAAGGTAAAGGTATATTCCGAAAAGTAGAAAACCAATTATCTTGTGATTAAAAAAAAAAAAGGCAACAACAACAAACAACAACAACAACAAAACACAAACCATGCATGAAGGAGCTTAGGAACAGAAATTTTCTGCATTTGGTTAAAAATATCTTCAATAATTTTGCAGTACTCTAAAATTTAAGTTGCAGTATTTTCTAATTAGGGCTGGAGCCAGGAAAATTTGTGTTTAGGGTTTAAAAAATTCACAACATATTCTAATGTGGCAGATCTACAAGACATGTAAATTGTCAGCCTCCTCTGCGATCTGCTCCTACAGCTTCTCACCGTGATTCCATCTATGGATGTATTTTTAATTCTCATTACTATCTTTTTACATTTCATAAATGATGACAGATTAGTAAGTTCTTTTTTCTGAATGTGGAATTTACCATATTTTTGTTCATTAAATTTCTCTATTTCAATCATCTAGGTGACTTAATACCTAAAATGCACTCTTTTCCTTCAAGATGTTTGTAAATTTATATAATTCCTTAGTTCTTTTTTGTAATATCCTGGCTTCATAACAACATATTGCTGCTCCTTGATACTTAAATTTTATTGAAATAATAACTAAAACTGGAATATGTGATATTTCTTGAAGATTAGTAGATAGACAAGGCAATATATTTCCTTGGAAGTATAAGGTTATTAGCTTCCGTTAGATACTAAATGCACACACACACACACACACACACACACACGCCATATTTGCAAACACTTACAGTACAATAGTAAAGTAAAAGTAAAGTAATGTAATGGCCAGTCTCTTCGCGAACGAAGAACCAGGGAAGGTCTTTCCACCTTCCAGCCTGCACGTTGGATTTTTTAGGTGAGACACAGTGTGCGCGGAACTGAGCCCACCCTTTAATCCTGAGGTTCATCTGCCGGGGCCAAGCACGCTTGGACGGTGGCAGCGAGGTCCTCAGGACGTAGATGGATTGCCTTATGGGCTAATGAGCTCCATCTGCCCGGGGAGTGGCCCCGACCGGGAATCGAACCCGGGTCTCTGCAGTGACAGTGCAGTGAAAAGTAAAGTAGTTAAAGTAAAACTACAGTAGTAAAGTTTTATAAAAAAATTTCTTTGACTATGTTGGGTGTTGGCAGGTTGTCATCTATGCAAATGTCAACTTCCATTTAAATGTTAAATTCCTTAAAGAATCTTCTTGGAACAAGTATTCACGGGAAAAAAATTGAATCACAGCAGGTAGTTTTAAAATTGCATTATCCCTGAGTATTAGATAATAACTGATACTCAGAACCTTAGGTTTCTCCCTCCCTGTGTTCTTTAATAGAGTTTGACTGAACAAATTTTTGATAAACAGCATCTGAAATAAAATGTCTTGGAGGGGTTAATTGAATTAATTTCCCATTATTCCAAGAGGGAAGATAACCCATATGGAATCTCTTCCTCAGACATCTGCCACGGCACTGCTCTTTCAGAGCTCTTCTCTGCAGCACCAACAGTACATAACATCCCCTGCAATTTCAACAGAATATGAAATGACAATAGCCAGTCTGGGGACAAGAAGAGAATTAGTTAGTCAAAGAAACACCTCAATAGTTTTTCAATTCAAATGGTAGCCAAAAGCAGGTTTACTTTTGGTTGACAATTCTCTCTATTTTTAATTATAGTATAGTTCATATGGAAAGATTTCTTAGAAATTTCTACCGTAATTTAAACATGGATTTTTGGTAATTCAATTTATACTGATCTACTAAATTTTATAGTTTTCCAAATTAGGAATTTCTTAATGTTTGGGCAGTTTTAAGGTCAGATACTTTAAATATTTCATTAATGATAGTATATCTAAAAAACATTAGTACAGAAAATCTATTTTCAAAAATATTAACTATAAATATATAGCCTTACATAATTTTGTAAATTTCAGACAAATAGAAAATTTGCAAACTCTTCAGTCATAATGTAATTTAGAAATTTTGCAAGCTAATTCTTCAATCTGAAACTCTTTTTAAAAGTTGAATCGGCATCATGTATTTACCCAAGAAATATGTGGTATGGTATTCTTCTGGGGTTTTATAATCAGGTGGATTATGTTTTCAGATTGAGTAGGACAACAAATCTTCTTGCTTGAGCATCTTTTATACACACAAAGCAGATATAAGTTGGTACTGGTTTTATTAGTAGTCTCAATTTATCTTTGATTCAAGATCAGTCCATATATCTCAAGATGGTACAAGACTTTAGCATGAATTGAGTATGTTCTATCATAATTCAACATGAAACAGTGTGTGTTTATTCATTTTGTCTTTATGGAGAGCATGAATTAGAAGGCTATTATTATATGTATGGAAGAGTAAGGAATGTCATTTAATTTAAAGTTCATTTCAGGTGGAATAAACTTAGCAGTAAAGCAATGAGATTTGTTTTAACTAAGTAAGGTTAAAGAGATTTATGTGTTTAAATAGCACCTACCATCAACACTGTAAAACAAATCTTTGAAAAGTTTTAACCCTTGACAAACTTCTATTTTGTTCAGTAGTATTCGTATATGAAATAAAGACATAGAAATAAGTCACATATTTACCAGCCATTGCAAATATATGATGTGTACTTGTGTACTACTATGAAGCATCATTCCCAGCAACTAGGATTGCTGTCTAGGGGTCAGTACTCTGCCTGATCCTGTTCAATTTCTTCTTTAATGGATGTTGGGACAGTGTGGATCCTCAGCAGATGTGCAGAAGGAGCAAAACTGAGAGAAATGACTGATAGAGCACATGGTTGTCACAGCCAGAATGACCTGAAGAGGCTGCAGAAACAGGCTGACAGGAACTTTGTGAAGTTCAACAAGTAGAAATGAAAACCTGCACAACCCCAGGCACCAGCCCATAATGGGGATCACCCATCTGGAAAGCAGCTCTGCAGAAAGTGACCTAAGGACAGAAAGCTGAACATGAGTCATCAATGTGCTGTTTTTCAGCAAAGGCTAAAAGTATATGTTTTTAAGTAAAGGCTAAAAGGTTAACCTTCTCCTTTTTTCAGTGTTGTTGCAGTCAAACTGTGTCCAGTTTTGGGCTTCTCAGTACAAGAGAGACGTGGCCATTCTGCACACAGTCTAGTGAAGGACTACAAAGATGATAAAGGAACTGGAAGAGTACTTATATGATGAAAAGCTGAGAGGTCTGGAACTGTTCAGTCTGCAGAAGAGAATGCTCAGAGCATCTTAGAAATGTACATAAATACTTGAAGGACTTCATAAATACCTGATGGAGACAGATACCAGGTTCTTTCCAGTGGTGCCCAGTGACAGGACCAAAGTTGATGGGCACAAACTGAAACACAGGAGATACCATCTGAACATCTGAAAATACTTTTCCACTGTGAGGTTGACTGAGTATTGATACAGTTTGCCCAGGTAGGTGATGGAGTCTCCCTTCTATAAGATATTCAAAAGCCATCTGGATATGGTTCTGGGCAATCTGCTCTTGGTGATGCTGCTTGGACAGGGAGGTTGGACCAGGTCCCTGACAACTTCAGCTGAGCTGTCATTCTGTCAATATGTGATAGTTGTAATGGTGTATGCCATCAGAAGACATGGAAATATCCACACTTCCATATCAAGTTGATTATCAAATTTAAGAAAGAATAGAACTAATTTCTTTCCTTTTCTATTTAAAAACATAATAAATTTCCTACTGAAATTTAATAAATTTACAGATTGTACAACATTTCAGATCACGACCTGACGTTTATTCAACTCAGTTGTACAAAATATAGTATGTTAATGTTTTTTTAGAGAGAGTGAAAGTGACTGGAAAACAACATGATAGGCAAGAAAAAATAGCATCAAGATGGAAAAATAGACTACAAGCCCTTTCCAACATCTATTTTTAAATTATATCAACAATTCATGGGAGTGCTGCTTGTTGTGGGCATACTTAAGATAGCATAAAGAATGCTTTTTGTTACAAATTCATCTTTTGGTTGAGGACAGGGAAACAAATGAGATAATTAATTTGGGGCAAAAACTGTTAATTGTGAACCGTATATGATGTAAGCATCAGATGTACATAACATTGTGGTATCTCTTGAGAAGTTGCCATAGAAGCAGAGTCAATTAAGCACGAACAGTATAAAATGTATGAGTCAGCAACAGGAACAGTGAGGGGAAGGTCCAGATTAGCTGAAGTGCTCCTGTCCTGTCATGCATATATATGCTGGAACAGCCTTGTCACAGGATGTTTCCACAACTGTGAGGCAGCCATTCCCAACATCAGGACACAAGGTAAAGCTGAGTTTTGATTTGAAATTGATCTGGCTACAGATGAGCAGCTGTAGTTCACCCTGTTGTGACTGCTATGTTAGGGGGAAATGGCATACACTTCTATGATATAAAGTGATGCACTAAACAGGAAAAACCTAGATGCCTTCAATTAAACAAATAATCTCTTCTGATTCACAAACTCCTGGATAGCAAGGTCGTAGAAGAGTAAAGACCTGTGGCAAGAAAAAAGAACAGAATTCTTTCCAAGGAGAATACAGAAAACATTATTTCCTAGTTATTAGTAGGCACCTGATCAAGGCAATAACAGTAATAGTGACACAATAATGACAGCTTTCCAAGGCTTTCTGGCCAAAGTCTCTTAAATATGTGTATCTGTGCTTAATTAGACACTGCTACTGTTGGTCTGTGTTTGGCCCAGCCACCTGTGAGAGTTTGTTCTTTTCCTGCCAAGCTGTGAGAAAACAGGCACTGATAAATGAGAACTTCATCCTTGAAGGCAGCACTTTGCATAAACTAGAATTAACTGGTATCTCACTATTGGCTGATGGCCCTCCAAAGGCATTTGAAGAAGAAAGTGGAGAGTGATGAAGTAAGCCCTCAGGCTCATTTAGGGAAGACCCCTCAAGGCGTATCACGCAGGCGCGGGGAAATTCCAACGCACACACATTGGCGTGCGCAGAAGGGGCACCACTGACATCCCAGGGGAGGGACCGAAGGGCTCTGGCTGGGCGGTGCTGCCACACTGGCCAAGGGAGATGTCACTTGGGATAAAAAAGCAGGTGGCTCACGCTCGGGGCTCTCAGGCTTCACATGAAGGACAACATTGCCTTTTGAGGGGACACCCGCTATCTTTATGAGCCTGCTGACCCTCTGAGGATGCAGCCTCTGCTGTGGGGAATTCTGGTTATCCTGGGGTCAGTAAGACAATCTAGTAAAACACACCTGCGTGAGTGGAGGTTTTACTGAGGGCTTATTTCCCTCCTCTGCTTTCCTGTCTCTTGGTTTCTAGTTTTGTTGGCCACTTCTTTGTAATAAATATTGGGTTTGTTTAAGCTTTCAGTGGTGTTTTAGCTTCATTTCGGCATCCCTCCAAACCCTCCCTGGAACAATATGACAATGACTAATACTTCCAGCTCTCTAATTCTCTGACATGCAATCAGGGAGACAGCAAAGCTGCCTGGTGGTATTCTGAGTATTACTTCACTCCAGAAAAAAGTCATCTACACTTTTTACTACCCCCATGACTTATACCACAGAAGATGCTCTTGGGACAGATATAATATACATGCATCTTGCCTTTTGGATCCCAGTAACTTCCCTTTACCCCTTAAATGCTACGGAAAGGATCAATAACTGTGTTAGAAAATCTCAAGTGTTACAAAAGCTACAGTAACAGCAGAAACAGTTCAGTTACCTCACAGCAGCTTAGATTTGTCCTAAACCTTATAAAAATTGGTTATCATTATTGCTGATATTTTAGGGCAAAGTGTAGCCAATTGCCCTTGGTCCTGCACAGTGCAGAATGTAATTACAACAGGCTTTTGTGGACAAATCTCAGTACTCCTTGGGCTGGCCAACTGTGATACAGAAAACTCTCTCAGTGACAGCAACAATAATAAAAGAACATCAATAAGTAATTGTCATATAAATCACTGAAGTAGTTTCCAAAAGAACTGTATAAAATATGAACTTCCAAAGAATACATTTATAGTAAATGAAAGAGGCAGACCTGTATTTGTAAGCAGAAAAGCAAATATTGGTCCCACACACCTAGAAATTTTTGTGAAACCTAATATTCACATTGCTAAAATAACTAAAAGTAAAATCAAAAATGATGAAGGAACCAATGGAAAGAAGAAAGCAAATATGTGGGAAAAAAAACATACAAAAAACAAATAACCACACAGATAGAACACGTTGAAAAAATTGGACAGAAAGAAAATATCAAACATGAAGAAAACTATCTTCAAGAACAGAAAAATAAATCATAATGACATAAACAAGACTATGGAGTTCTTCATCTGCTTAATATAATTTCAAATATAGTGGCATAAACATTAGTGGAAGTAAAATATCAGCTTCATTATCATGTTTCTTAAAATGCAAGCTTTAATATTAGAAATTTTTGGAAGCAACCATTAAAATATTTTTAACCCAAATAAATTTTCAGCTTCTTGAATAGAAATAGATCTTCAAAGAAAACATTTCTTTGAATTCTCTGAATTCTCTCAAGTTTATTACTATCATGGAATTCTCGAAGATCTCTTGTTTTTGTCCACATTATTATTAAAATCCAGAATCTTTTTTTCCAAGGGCATGAACTGAGAATGAATCCATCAGAAACCATCCCCAACTTATAAAAACTGGTGTTTTATGAGATGTTTACAATGATACACCTTTTCAATCCATAAATGCCATCACCATGTAAATACACTATATAACAGCCCTTTCGTCTACTTTGTAAAAAAAAAAAAAGAAACACACAGAGTCTACATTTTTTTCTCTATTAAGTGATAAATGCACAAGATGGTAAAAGTGGAGAGAAGGATCATTAGCCCAACCGATACAATCCAAATCAAAAATACAATCAGCATGTTGAATGTTTTGCAGTTGTCATGATTAAGTTGTGTAATAAAGTATAAATTCTTTTGATGTTACTTGAACTTCTTGTCCAGAGTACAATTGTTACATGAGACTTCTGTTCACATTACATAGGCCTCAGTCTTTCAGCTAGGGTTTGTGATGCAATTAGAATAGTAAAGATTGAACCCTTTTTTTTTCCATCAGTAAGAGATACCACACCACAACAGCAATTGACATTCAATGACAATATTTGTACACTTTGTAACAACACTGGTAATACACCATCTTTTCATAGAAGTGCCATCTTCAATTGTTGCCAAGCGTGCCTTCATCCTTCATCTTTAGAGGTTGAAACCCATCCATACTGGCTACTTGGAAAAGAAGAAGTGCTGTGGTTTAGTCATCGTTGTATGAAAGTACAGGTTGAAAGAGTGGAACTGCTGACCCTCAAGAACACAGCATAG
Source organism: Empidonax traillii (assembly GCF_003031625.1). NCBI lineage: Eukaryota > Metazoa > Chordata > Aves > Passeriformes > Tyrannidae > Empidonax > Empidonax traillii. The sequence continues at coordinate 75,880 of NW_020955200.1, forward strand.
GAGAAGCAATTATATCACTTGGAGATTTAAGGGAAAATATTTGTGCCAAGAAAGTTTGTGTCAAAAGTACATTAAATACTACAGATAGCAGAAGAAAGAAGTACAAGAGACCAGGCAATAATGGCCACTTCAGTATTAATTTGTCCCAAGTTCACCTGCAAATATGTCCTGTTTACAAGTATTGGTGTAATTTTCTACTGACCTAAGGCTTCATTCAGGTGGAATAAAATACATTACAGGAACAAAGGTATGTTAGTAGGTGAATAAAACTATTAGTCTAGCATGAACAACTGTATGGCAGCAAATATTTAATACATTTTTCTCACAATGAGGTTTTCTACTACTGCCCCAAATGTTCTACCGTCTTATGTATTTTCTCATACTTTCATTTCTTGCCTAATTTCTTATCTCCTTCTTGTTCTGACTGTTTCTCAGTCAACGACACAGGAGTTCAGGACTGTTGCTATGCCTCCAGCTTCCTGTAAAACCCTCAGGCACAATATTAAATCTTGTTAAACACTGAATAACTTACAATCCATGACACACTAGCCATAAAAATTTGGTGTTATGAATTTTCATGAGCTTTAAAACACATGAATCTTTGGGCTGGAACTGGATGATTTTTTAGATGTCTTCCAATTCCAACCATTCATTGATTCTGTGAAGCACTTACTTTCAGTGTCACCATGCCCTGAATTCTAGTAAAATGAAAGGAATTCAAATGCTTAAAATCCCACTGGCATTATTGTTATAGGTTTATGATTTCAAACTTAATTCTAATTTTTTTCTGAATCCTGTACTCTTTACACTTTCAAAAATAAGAATTTGGGGTTCTGTAAGAAACATAATAAATGGAATGAAGCCAGGTGGGGAAAACACAGCATTTTAATAATGAATAAGTAACTGTATTTAAAAATAGTTATTTCACAGTGCAAAAGCCTTTCTCCTTAGTACTAGAATGAAAGTAGTACATGCTGTCTTTGTCAGTGCTTAAGACACTTTCAAATTTTATGTCCTTTTCATAGACTGCTAGCTTATTCATCTGTCTTAATTTTTCTTTCAAAAGAACTAGCTAAGAAACTTATGTCATTTGCAATGCAGTACATCACTTTCAATCGACAGCTAATACACTCTTTCAGTAGCATGCCCTCCAAGGAAGGCTTCATTTAACTTCATCCATTTTTCAGGGAAAATGTCTGGTGATTATATAAGCTGCTATCAGTATTAATAGCCAAATAGATAAACACATTTTAAAAAGAGGTTGTAATGTCTCAGTTTCCTCTTTGCAGTGACTGATTAAGGTGAAATATTTTTGCTTCAGATCTGCATTCTTCTTGCTTCTTAATGTTCTCTTGCCTTTTTTTTTTTTTCTGACTCAGAAACACTCAAATTCCTACAATGAGTCTGATGTTTTTTCTTTTTCTCCTTATGTAAAGGTTTATAACTCATGATGTGGGGAGGAGGAGGGGGGAAATGTCACTGAGAAATAGCAACAACTCTGAATGGCTTTAATGTACTGTGGTTAGACTAATTTCTGGTTTGATTGCCCTTTAAACATTGACAACCAAGAGCTTACAGGTTTGCCAGAACAGTCAAAATATTCTAATCTCCTTTGAAATTTTTAAGATTTCTATTTAAATACATATCTATAAAACTCAATTATTTTGCCTTTGGAAAACATTAGGTTATTTAGTTTGACACCATAGAATTTTCTCCCTTTGTAATACTCTCTTGCTTTGGCTGACTCACTGTATCAGAACTGAGTTTCCAGTATCGGAGCAAACAGTTCTCAGGATTTGATTTTCACATTGGTATTCGGTCTTGCTGTACCTTGGTAGCTTTAGATCTTCAAGTTTTAAGGTAAATACTTCCAATCTAAATACAGAGAACTTAGGTCCTCCCAGAGTTGTCCATTAATTCCATGACTGAACTTCTTCAAAGCACCAAAAGGGTAAGAAACAGCCCAAAAGTAGTGGTTATCATGAAATTTAGATGCAAGGTTAAATAATATCCAAACAGGAGTTATACAATAACAGTGAAAAAGGCAAGACTTGATAGAAATTATACCATTTTTAGCTTGAAGTTTTAATTGCAGTCAATTTCACCTTTTGCCTTGTTGTTAATACTGTGACTGGCTAAGAAAGAATCCAACACCAATATGTGTTATAGCTATTCAAATTCTGCAGGAGCCCATGCCTGGCCCTGTAGAAATTCTGAAGCGCGAAAACATTCAGATTGTAATTTTGGTGCCAGCAAGGAAGAAGTGCCTTAAAAGCTGCTGTGGAGAGTTGTAGTGTCACACACAGAGGAAGAAAAAAAGAGCAGTAATTTTAAATGTGAGATCCCACTTTTGATGAAAAAATAACTTCATGGAGGAATATCTTCTCTTACAATTTTCAGCTATAGAGCTTAAGAGTTTAGACAACAATGGAAATGTGTGTTTATTAATTCAATCTCAATTCTAAATCCTAGGTTAGTCACATACAACTTTGACAGTTGTCTTATCATAATTTCGTAATCAGGCTAATGTGAAAAAATCTTACAACCATGGCACTTTACCTGAGACCTTTTTAATACAATATTCAAATATTAAAGATTTACACTTGGGCTATCATATACATCAAAAACTGCATATTTTTCCTTAACATTTAAAAAAATCACCTATGTCACTTGGAAAAGATAGGTTATAATCAGGGAAATACAAAATGTAATAGAAAATAAGAGACTGTAAACTGACCTTGTAACATATAAAAAGACTGAATTCAGGTAGTATTATTTTCTCTTCCAAGAGATACAAATAAGCACTCAGAAAAACAGACTAATTTACATCAAAATCAGTAATCTTTTGAAAAAATCTGCTTTTCATGAATGGATGTTTCTAGAGCTATCTTCCTCAGGCTAAAGGAATAATAAATACAAGGAAGCAGTCCAAACCTGCTTTCTAGCCTTTCAAATGACATTAGCTCTCCTTGTTCTTATCTTCAACCAAAACTAAAATTCTTTCAAGATTTCACCATTGTTTGTAAATGAAAAAACCTAGTGTTCTTTCATTTCCAAGAAGCTCTTCACCTTTTTCCTCCTTTCCTTTATTCCACATATTCAGTCAACTTCCTGGCATACTGCTTTTACCAATGCTTTCCCCAGACTTTTAGTAAGCACTTTCCATTCCTTTATTAAGGGAATGAATAAGGACGTTCTTATTAATCTTCTTCACCATCACAGTCATCAAGTACTCCTAGCTTCCCTCATTGGTTCCTGCAGGGCGGTCAAATGCTTCCTGTGTGTTTTCTGTGGAGTCACCTAATGGCTGAGACCTCAAATATGCATATTTGTCTTAGCATACTACTCCTTTCATCAGCAGAGTAACTAGCCGTATCAAAGACATATATGACTTTTTATTTGATGTGAGGCAGGACTGGCTTTTGTTGGTGAAACTTCATCTTGCAGTTTTATATGAAAAAGGTCAGGCTGGTAAAACATGTTCTTTCATAGTATTTAAAATTTTCACAATGATTTGGCTGGAAGGTGTCCAATCCCCCGATAAAGCTGGTTCACCCACAGCAAGTTGTACAAGATCATGTCCATACTGGGTTTGAATATTTCCATAGAAGGACACTCCACAACTTCTCTGGATAACCTGTTACAGTGCTCTGTCACTCTCAAGGTAAAGTTTTGCCTCATATTCACATGGAACATCCTGTGTTTCTGTTTGTGTCTGTTGCCTTCAAGAACTGTTTCATTAAAGAACTGTTCCAAATGCAACCTCAAATCCTAGTATCTTGTACTTGCGGTTAAAAAAAGTTCAAAAGAATATAATGACAATTTCATGGGTTTTTTTCTTCTCCTACTTTAATTTCTTTGCATGAGAACCTTCATGGAGCATAGTGAAGCTCCATCCTAATCGAACATGGTTTATTATCACTGAACGTTATTAATAGTTACAAATATTATAATTGCATTCAAATCATTGCACATGGTGTCTGAAGATTACATTGAAATAGTTTTCCCAGTTTCTTTTCCAGGAACAGAAGAAATTTTAGAACTTATTTTAACAATATGTTAAACATAATAATGATACAGTAGAACCACTATTCCATGTAATTAAAAAATAATGCCAATAACTAGGTTTCGTTTTGATTCTAGGAGAATTATCACATTTATTTAGGCAGAAAAATGCAGAGCTCATTTTGGATCTTAATGTAGTATTCTGCAAACACTATAAATGGAAATAACATGAAATTTTCAAACTATTCAGTGCAATACAACTGAAAGGAGAAACTACCATTGTGTCACATTTTGTGATTTCCCACCAATTCATCAGTTTTAATAATAGGGACATCATCATCATGGCTAGGCTTTGCGAACGAAGATTTGAGAAGGGCTCCACCCACGCTTGCTACAAGCGCACTGAAATAGGGACAAATCACAGTGTTATATCTACACTATATCTATCTATCTTAAAAAATACTAGTGAAAAAGAAATTCATTATAATAAGCATAAGACTGAATGCCTCCTTAATACACACTGACAGGCTAGAAATGACAAATACAGTTGACTGGAACTCTCTATGAAGACTGACATTCACATATGGGTTCTTAGCATATATCATAAATTATAAGGAAGGCTTGACTACTCAAATACCACATTCTCAAGTTTGATTCCCTCTTGAAAGTATACTTATTATTCCCACTCCCTACAGAATTCCCAAATTCAGAAGCCTAAAAGTGTAATTTTAGTATTATGTGATAAGGTTTACATACTTTTCCAATGTTTAGTCTGTTATGCACCATCCAGCATGTAACTAAAGCATTCTTAAACTACCCCTAACGATACCTGACATTTTTCAGACTGACACCAGGGCATGATTTAGATAACTAAGTGTGCCTCCTTGGTAACTTCAGAGGAATGGATTCAGCAACAAATACCACAATTTAAGTAGAGTAAGAATAAATTAACAGCAGAAAAAAACAACAACAGCAGAGACAAACTATCAATAATTTCCATAATTAAAGATGTTGCATTTTTCTTTCCTTTCAGAAGGAAAGGAAAACATTGTTAGGCTAACCACAAAAGGCAAGAAAGGCAATATTAATCCTAGTATGTCCAAAGATATGCGAACAATGCCAGGAGTTTCAGAACACACTGAGCTAGGTTTGTTATAATTAAGGGGAAGTTACTCTAATTATTTGCTCTAGCTGATAATTGCAGCCTCTTTGGATATCTGTGTACATTGCCTTCTGTTTCATATTAGTGAATACTAATGTGACTTCTGCACCTATTCATGTGATTACTTTTTCCAAACAGTGCACAGTACACAAGAAAATTACATTCCTGTGACAAGTCATGTTTCGGATGTGGTTCAGTGATACCAAAAACTACCAAAAAGAGAGAAGACCAAGGGAGCACCTCTGTATTTAAGGATCCTCCAACCTAAAGCTGTCTGTTTTATAGACAGGCAGGATCAGGATCTTCAGGGAAGTCAGAGTTCAGTGCAGGAAATTTTCACTGAGAAGCAGAAGTTAAAAAAGAGATTCAGAGGTGCTGGATCTGACTAGTGGGACAGCACAACCAGCTATACAGTCCAGCAGAGAGGGAGAGAGGCAGGGAGGAAGGGGATTGGCACTGGTATACAGAAATATTTAAAGAAGTACAAGAAAGTGGGTTTGCCTGAAAAAAAAAAAAAAAAGACAAAAACCACTCATGGATAGGGAATTGAAAGACTTTGGCAAGGAGGAACTAAAATAGTGAGGAGAAAAAAAAGACAAGAGTTAAGAGAGTTAGTTCTGCAGGCGAAATGATGAAGCCCAAGCATCTGAGTAAATCATTTACTTCCCATAGCAAAGGCAGGGGCAGAGGAGGGATAACCTGGAGCATCCACAACCCTGTAGTCCTTGCCCTCCTGGTGTCCCATATGGGAGGCCTTCATGGGACCGTCACGGACCTACAGAGCTTTGCAACAAAGAGCTGAGGTCCTTCTCCGTGTCAGACATCTGCATATCATTCTCTCCCAAGCACTCTATAGATGCCTGCTTTGTCTGCCTTTCGTCCACTTTCTGGAATATGTCAGCCTCACTACTATGGATAACAAAGGGAGGACAGTGAATTAGTTTCTTTACATCATCCTGCCTCCAAAATAAGAAAAAAAAATATGTATACAACTTAAGTTTATGATCTAGTGTGACCAGAGTATGGAAGTATTTCCTGATGTCACCACAAGAGATGTTTTAGTTACAGGAAGTATTACACACTGTGCAGAATAATAAGAAACAATTTACCTAGAATGGGAATTACATTTCTGAAGTTGCATAACAGCAAACATAAAAGAAGTGGCACAGAGAATAGCTAAGCTTCAGTGTCAGGTTTTCGTGTCGTCTTTGGGTGGAAAATGTTTTGCTACATTAGACTGAAGTGCTTGAATGTGACCATCATTTCAGTTTATATTGCTTTATCAAACTACTTTGGAGTGCCTTACAGCAGAAAAAGAGAATTGCACATCAAATCAAATTACAAATATGTTAATTAAAAGCCTCATCAAAGAGATTAAAAAAGGCCAAATGTTGTGCTTCTTAATCATTTATTACCTAAGCAAAATATTAATAGCATCAATGTGAATTTTGTTTCACTAATGGTTGAACAACGCAATATACTGTCCAAATAATGAAAATTAAAGTTAACATTTTCACAATATTTTCCACTGTGAAGCACATTACATGGATTAATTTTTTAAAGTGTGAACATTTTTGTTGTGAAGTTAAGACTTTTCATAGGTCAATGCAACATCTAGCAGCTATACTACTTTCTAATATGTAAGAGGTTCCCAGAGGTGCTAGATCAAATAGCTAATAAAAACCATTATTTACAAAGCACTTCTGTAATATGGTCAAACCCCACTTTATGGGGGAGATTCTTGATGGTACAAAGCTTTACTACACAGCAGTTAGAAACATCAGGCAGTGCAGAGTATTGATAAAGCTACATAGCAGAATGTAGTTTTGTGTTAGCATAGTGGCAGACATGAGGAAGTCAAACACAACTGGGTGCATTTCTTCTGAGTCCAGGACTGCTACAAAGCTGATGGTATTTTTAGCCTACTGTCAAGCTATAATAGCCTCCACCACTAGGGGAAGTTAGAAGAAGGAGATCATAGTAGGACTTTTTATCACTATTAATTGTATTTACCATTGTATCCAGCTAAGTGGAACTTTATCTGGCTCTTTCAAGTCCTCTGCCAACATACTAGATGCTGATATGCAGCAGGAATGAAATTTAGATTCCCTAAATAACTATTATTTTTTAAGTTTATTTTCATCTGCAAAAAAAGTTGTTTAACCTAAAAGACCGTTAAAAGCCAGTAAGAATATATCCCATCTTTGAAGTACATAAGGAATACAAAACTTGCCAGAAGAATTTCTGTTTTCCTTTTTCTCACCCAGTCTCTTGATTTCAGTTTTTTGATGTAAGATTGTCATTGAGCAGTTCACAGGTTTATTTTCCTTACAAGTGGTTCAGAACTAAGGAACTTTGAAGATTCATTTTCTCCAATCTACACACAAATATTTGTTATTGATAGGTTTCATTTACCATAGGTTTCACTAACTTTACTTTATGATATACAGATCAGTAATGACACCAGCAAAGTAACAACATTTCCAAGTGTGGACAGTATTTTAATTAGAATTAAAATGCTCAGGGGTCAAATATGTTCATGACCAAAGTATGTGTGACCTCTACTAAGAATCAGAACAATAGAGCACAGATAATAAGAAATCAGCATGATATGGCCATATCCAGATTACAGATAAAAAACCTGGTTTACTACTACAAAGCATTAAAATAAATCGTCTTGTCTCCTGAAAGAAAACTCAGTTCCCTCAACACTAATATCCTATGATGATACAAATTACTTCTTAGAGTAATTTCTACAATAGAATTCTGCCAGTATGGGGTTGGTTGAAATCCAACAACTGTATTTGCTCTCTCCGACTGAAATAGCAGTTTATTAGAAAATTACTTTCATATGAATTTATTTCCTGTATCCATGGAGAAATAAATAACTTACATTCTCTGAAAATACTTTAACTGTTAACAACTATCAGAATTCAATTAATTCCCAAACAAATTCTTACATTGTAGGAAGTAAGAAACAAAGGAAAAAAAATGTGTCACTGAATGTTAAGTGGGGCTCCAACACAAGTCATCTTCCAGATCCTCATGTCTTTATTAGCAGTCTTAACTGTACAATCAGGGTTCTAGCCCATAACTTTAACAACTTATCTGTTTGCACTTACCCCTCTTCCTCACTAATGGCTGCAAGCGTAGAAGACGACTCTTTGGTCATGAATCAATTACTCCATTGTACTACTTTTAGTAAAAGCTTTAGCTGTTGTGGGGGAAACAAGTTTAATTCTATATCAATTCAATGAGTAAACTGAATTTGTTACTCTTTGGGGTGAAATAAATCTCCTCAATCACCCTAGGAAACCATAAAAAGAATTAGTCAGTAACTTAAAACCTTAGTCTTAAGAATCAGCTTTGAGAGAGAACTGCATTAAATGTTGTCCTTTCCTCTTTTTGTTATTGTGTCTTTTTTTCCTTCTAGTAAATGAAAATTTTGCTATAACAGTAGTCACCTGAAACCTCAGAGAAAAGCACTGCTTACGCATCAATAAAAATTTTTGTTAAAATTAATTTAATCTTTAATTTGCTTTAATGAAAGCTAATCAATAGGCAGTTGACACACATTCAAAAAATTTTAATTGTTTCATAGGATATTGGTCCGAATGAGTTATGCCAATAAAAACTGCCCTTTTCACACACAAAAGAGTATCAAGGAAATCATGTGGTATTTTATACCCATCATCTGAAAGGTAGTAATAACCTTTGGAGTTATTGTGCAACCAGGGTTCGTCAGTCCTAATCAGCTAAATCCCCCTGAGCTTTGAACTGGTAAGAGCAACACAACATTGCTTCTTCAAGAAAGATCTTGCATGGAAAATGCCTGTACTTAAAGAACAGCATTGCATTTGACATGCTATAGACCATCATACAGGCAGTGAGATATTTGCAATCAGAACACCCAGGTTTGGTACAGCCCAGAGGCACCATCTTCCAGGAAAGGAGGTGGAGGGAAAAGATCCTGCTCAGTGCTACTGTGAAGCATAAAACTACTATGCAAAATCTCCTAAAGTGGGCAACAGAGAGCTAGATTATGGCAGTACTTTGAATCTCACAGAAAATAGAAGCATTAGGTCACTTACTTCTGCCTGGAAGCTCTGGCGGACATTATTTATGTGTATCTCTATTTGACTTGAGGCAAAATGTTTCTGCACAGCTCTTGATCTAAAAATGGCGTAGTTAAGGTCAGGGCTGTAAAAGGTCATGCTTAAAAGATTTTGAAATCTGCATAACATTCAACACTAGCACAATTAAAAATTGTTCAGATCCAGAGATATTTCCAACTCAACAGCCAGGGGAACAATGCCAGCAAAGACAGTGAACAGGTCCAATAGCCTGGGTATTTTGTAGAACTTTCAATGCTAAGAACACAAGAGAGGAATTGGTTTTCAGTGGTTATTTGCAAACATGATTTGCGTTCCTATTCCACTAATTACCCTGCAAACACAATGAGAAAAAAATGTGATGGAAAGGTTTTTAAAAACCTTAATGTTTTGTTACTTTTCAGGGCTGACCAACATAATTTATTTAATTATTTCCAGTTATTTTTCGTATTAGACAAAATTGAAACCTAAGGAAGATCAGGTTGGCCCTTGGAAATGAGTTTTTATCAGAATCCACAGTCATATACTACCCAACTTTACACACTCTCTTTAGAAAGTGCAGGGGAGAAAGCGAGAGGAAGAAACATTCTACATTCTTCTTTTTTTTTTTTTTT
>NW_020955200.1:86386-181201 GCF_003031625.1 Empidonax traillii
AAAAAAAAAAAAAAAAAAAAAAAAAAAAAAAAAAAAAAAAAAAAAAAAAAAAAAACAAAAAAAAAAAAACACACTCATGTTACTTAAGGATGGCAATCTAAAAAGATTATAAGATAATAAGAACCTCTCAGCAGTTACAAAACATGGAAGATCTTTACAAGTTGCCTTTCAGTTAAAGCTGGCCTTTTGGAGCATATTGTGGTAATGTTCATATTATTAAAAACTGTAGCTGAGAGATAATTTTTTTCATTAATAATGTATCCAGTGAGACTCACCCTTTTCTTGTTCCTTTTTTTTTTTTTTTTATTCACAGATTGTCATTATCTTCACAAAAATGACAGTCTGCTGTGGTTCTTTATCACTCAAGAGTGTCTGGCTACCTTTTACTTTGACATTTCTCTGGAGCTTTACAGACCTCTTAATTGAAAATCCTTTTGTGCAGGCGTTCTAATGCAAAGTATTTCAAACAGACTGAAGCTGTTTGTAAACACATGTATCACTTCCTATCTGGTTGATTGTGCACAAGCTTATATGGCACAAGCACTTTAGTACCTGCACACAAAAATGTTTTTCTAGTTCCACATAGTGTGCATAATTGCAAATATCTCTGTATAAATGCACAACGCAAAGGTACTAAAGGGGAGGGGACTTCTCATGGATTAGGCTACACATAGGACAACTCCAGACTGCACTTACAACATTTAGTTAGGAAAATTAGCTCAGACTTCAAACCATTTCTACATATGATACCTTCATGATGTTAAAGATGTTAAAGACATTGGCTTGTCCACAGGAAAAGGAAGTGCTCTTCGCTTCAAAAGTCAAGACATAAGACGTACTCAGTTTCATGGACAAGCAATTTAATCTAGCACAGAGTAATTTCTATTTCCATGTCTCTAAAAAGCTCATTTGACATTCAGAAGAGTGTTTAACTTGAGACTGTATTTGGAGGTCCTACCATCAAAGTCTTTGTTCTGCCTTCAGGAACACTGGCATCACAGTCCTCATGCAGAACAGCACAGTCCACCCAGTCAGCACAGCTCAGCAGGTCAGCACCCTTCTGGACTTCCAGGATAACCGTGATGATTGATCCCTGTACAATACAGCACTGATTGCTTCCCTCTGCCCATTATGATGTTTAGCAACACACTGGAAACAGATGGCATATGCTATATGGCACAATTACAGCTTAATTTCTTCCAAAATTTTTTATTTTTATTAGTTGTTCCATGACTCATTTTGCAAAAAGCAAGCATCAAGTAAGTACAGTGATAATCCTTCTGGTCTTCACTAAATCTCTAATGATCTCTTTATGATTTAGCTAATGCATGTTATAACATACAAAGATGATGATAAAATAAGTCATATTTAGTAAAAACCTGGGTCAAAGCTATTTGTAGAATTAAGAATAATTTTGCCTAAGTAAACTTTAAAAAATGAGATAATTTCAATTTCTTAGGGAACAGATAATCTTAGAAACAAGTTTTACCTTCTTGAGGCAATCACAAGTTGGGCTCATGGTGAAATTATTGAAATTCTGCTACTATATTTTAATATCACATCAAAAAAACCTACCATCTTCAAAAAGGAAAAAAAAAAAAAAAGAAGACAAGAAAAGTTAACTATCTCAAATAGAGGACAGTAACAAAGAAATTCTAACAACAAATGCATCATAACAAGTTGTCCACACCATAAAGAAACGGGAACAACATGTCTCTAGGAGGTCAGAGACAATAACTGATTCTTACCAGCTGCATACTCTAACACAAATGTCCAGGGCTCAATGTCTCTGTGGCCACAAAGCACCCTCAGCTAGTGCAAACAGTTCTGGCAAACTCTGACCAGAGCACAAAGCCTCCCCACTACATTCACAAGTGTACATAGGAAGCCAAGAGCATTTTAACCTCAAAAAATCCAAACTTTCCAGCACAGCACATTTAAATCTGCATGCCTTGAGACTGCAGGGAGCCAATCTATTTTGATGTTGCCTTTAATATGGCATTTCTACCCCTAAACAAGAATTTCGTGCCAGTTTGGTCAACTCACATAGAAAACCTGATCCCACAAAAACCATAATGATACCTGAAATTTCCTGTTACATTTTATCTTCCTACTGTCTGCTGTGTTGGTTAACCTTATTTTGAAATCATTCAGACTACCTATCTTCATGAACAAATTCACAGAAACAAAAGAATAAAAATGTTGGGACATGTAGATCTTGCATTCACAGAGTGAAGGTATTCTTGACTAATTTTTAAATCCAGTATAAAGTCTCCCTTCTTTTTGTATCTGAATGAATTTTTACAAAACTTTACTTAGACCATTGGCAATTGCAAATCCTTTGGTAACCATTTTATACCATAAGCACTAAAAAATGCCAGCATTCTTAAACATAATTAAACAACACTCTGTCAACAACAACTCTGTCAATAAAACATGTTATTTACTGTTGTTTTGAAAGTTGTCCATTTTCTCAAAAGAATGCCCCGTGTGTTTATAGTCAGAAACATATATTTGAATGTTTTATGCTACACAACATGTAGATTGAACTAACTAATAATCATAACTGATTTGGCAATTAGCAACTGTGTTGTTAATTATACGACACTACATTTGCACAGAAAACTTAGCTGCATTATTACAAAGACTGACTGAGCCTATTTCTCCCTCTGATTTGATCCTCCACATTCAGAGTGGCCAGAATCTTAATGCTGTAAAGACAATCAGAATAGTATCTATACAATAGGAATGGTGTTTTTACCTGAGGCATTGTGTGATTTATTAATTTCTGTACTCATAGTAGTACCAACATTATGAATTATAAGAAGGAAACTGATTCCCATTTCACACATGAAAACAAGGCTGATCTATGTTAGATATATCTATACAAATCTTCATTTTGGTTGGGGTGTTTGAACCTGCAACACATATTTTCATTAATTAAACCCACCCAGTGACAGCTGACACTGTGGGTGAGTCAGCGCCTTCTGGTTTTGCGGCTACGTTTAGGCTTGTAGCTTTTCCTGGTGATCCTTTAGAAGTCAAAGCAATGATGGACTCAGAGTTGTGAAAGGACAAGCTCTTAGGAAATTCAGTTGGCAGCATTGATTATGAACTCAGCAAATGCTTCCAGACACGGAGACAATAATGGATAGAGGCAGAGTGATACAATTTACAAGCACCTTAACTTTGTGCTAGAATGTCCATGGCTATTTACCTCATTAACATTTACTTTACCTGCAGAAGACCAGAATAACTTTCAGCTGAGGACCTGAGTCCTCTTTACACTATCAAAGCAGAGTACTAAATCTCTTGACTTTTGGTCATCTGCAAATACTTCAGCCGTTTCTGTTGATCTAATTTTTCCAGAGGAGAAGAGCAAAGGTGCCAGGCATAAGTTCTGAAACTATTACAGGCATCTGCAAAGACAATTTTGGAGGCCAAGAGCTATTATGCAGACATTGACTCACTGTTCAGGAGTAATTTAGGCATTTACAGACAGAGGAGAAGACCTGCCTTTGGTCTAAGAGCACAGTTAATATTTTTTATATTTTCAATGCTAAGATAGTTATCTTTCACCTTAACCTCTGGAGAGGTGCCTGACTGTCGTGGTTTTGCCCAGTCGGCCAGCCCCTGGGGCTGAGGATGGTTTTGTCCAGGTGGATTTCTGGAGAAAAAGCCAATCAAAAGTTCCAGTAACGCCTTTGCTAATTACATATTTAAGAAAACAGAAGAGAAGGTTTGTTGCACAGTGGAAATTAGGAGTAGCAGCCACGTAAGAGGCAGTGGGCCCTGAGTGGGGCCAGGGCCCCCTCCTCTCCTGGCCCTGTGCCAGAGGCAGGTGTAGCACTGAAGCCCCCTTTCTCTCTTGTAAGAGAGTGAAGAAAAAAAAACTTTAGAGGACTGACTACTTGGACAGAAAAGCTGCAGAAAGAATTTCGGCAGAGAGATAAGGGACCTCCAAGGTCAAAGCTGGCAGCTGGAGGAGAGAAAAGAGAAGTTAGAAGGGGGGGCTGTTTCTCCCCCCTTTCACTCTCTCCCTTCAGCAGGGAAAAGACTGAAAAATAAATCCCTGCCACCTATGGAAGTTTGTCGGGGTGAGAAGACCCCATGCTGCTCGTGGAAGAGCCTACACTGGAGTAAGCTGATACATGAAGAGGCTGAGACTTTATGAGAGACATGAGGTGAAGCAGAGCCCTGTTGAAGATTTGTGACCCTGAGGAAAACTTACGCTGGAGCAAAACGGCCCAGGTAGGATGTTGGGATCCAAGTGAGGGATCCATGCTAAACCCATGTCGAAGAGGTCTATCAAGGACTATTCTCCTGTGGGAAGGGACCCCCACAGGAAACAGGGGTAGACTAAAAAGCCATTATCCCCTGTAATCCTATGGTGAAGATCCATAGTAAGCAAGTGTCCCCTTGCAAGCCCATTGAAGAGAAGACCCTCAGAGCCTGAGTAATCCCCAGCCTCCGGTCTTAGCCCAGGATGGGGGTAGACCCAGCCATAGAGGCCAACACAGAGAAGAAGAAAGAGTTCCAGCTGTGACGAGAGTGCTGCAGAGTTACTGAAGAGACCTGGAGCTCCGAGAATAGAGACTGCTTCTCCTCCTTGGACTGCCAAAAAGGGGGGAGAAGTATTTCTGTAAATACATAGTACTTTTTACTTAATTAGAGTTGCTGTAGATATAGTTCTTTAGTTTTAATTTACTAGTAATAAATATTCATATTATTTTCCCAAATCCAGTCTCTTTTGTCTGCATAAACCTTCTCTCAACTAATAGTAATTGTGTGGGGGGTGTGAAAGTAAACTGACCCAGAGCAAAACCACGACACTGACTTGCAGCAATAGTTTCATCAGTCCAAAATATTTTTAAAATATAGGTAGTCTTGGGGAACAAAAAGTTAAGATGATGTAATTGTTTAACTATTCCAGTGCAGGAAGCAATTAACTGTTTGTCATAAACAATATTAAATTGGAATTAAAAACTTTCCACATAAGTCTTTTTTTCCTAGGAAAGTCTATCAGAGATATTACTAGCCCCACCACCAGAAAAAAAACATGCAAAAATACAAGTGTATAGATATACATCACATATATAAAATAGTCTTTCAAGGTTTCTGTTGGTAACAACTTTGTAGTTGCCAAGATTATCCACTTTCTTTTATTTTTTAACCCATCCCACTACCCTGTCAGTTTCCCTTTCTCACTTACAGATTATTCTTGATTTCTTTCCCCTCCTATGTAGCAACTCCAGCACTGCTTGATCTGACATATTTAATCTTAAAATGGTGTCAGATCAGGCACACTCCTTTATGCTGCCCCAGTAACACCAGCTTTAACAGCCTGTTACTGGGATGTTCTCAAAGCATTTCTCAGCTTTATGGCACCCTCCAAAAACCAAGAATACTTCTGCAAACTGATGTCCCAGGTTAACACTGCCTCCACCCAGTGCCAAAATGAAACTATAATCTGCTGTGACGTGTGCAAAAATCCATTGTTACTTACAGAAGTAGCTGGGGTATTCATCTGTATGAAAAATGCTTCCCATTGGTTTGTTTTGGTGACTACAGTTTCCTATAAAATTTTACTGGCTTAGCATTCTACTCATCCTCTCACACAATCCATTTCGCTCATTTCCCACAAATTATTTAAAATTATATATAAACTCCTTGGAATAGCAGTTTTGTCTAGGATTACAATTTTATTTAAGCCTTTATACATCACTACAACGGAAGGAAGGAAAAAGCAGCAGACATCAAAGCTTTGTTTTGTTTTATCGTGAGAAACATTGTTAAACTGATCACAAAATTCTGAATGAGTCTTGTGTCTTGCTGTCAATGCTGTGAGTCATCTGTTTGTTCTCTTTTTGTTCTTATCTTTGATGACCTACCTTGGCCACCCTGTATCCAAAAGCAGTAATTCACTGCTTTGGTGGTGAATCACCATTCAGGATTTAGATGTTTCCAATGAGTCATACTTAACCTTATAGAAAATAGAACGCTACAAAAATTGTGCACTTTAACCATAGTGGGTTTAGATGCCCATGTCTGGAAAACAAAATTACATATTTCAGTGATAAAGTGAAATAAAATGTTGAAAGGTAGTCTTTACTTAAAACTCTGTGTAAGTAAATCCATTTTTTAAAATTCGATTAGAAAAGATTGGTCAAAGTATATATGAAAGAGATGATACAATATTTTTTTCCACTACTTCAATCCTGGACTTAACAATCTCAATAGCAAATAATTCTAACTTCATGTTCCCCATCTGCAAAGCCTGATAAATATCAGAAACTCCCACCCACAGGATAATAGAATTCATATCCAGAGATTCAGAATGGGAGCAGGGCCTACATTCCAGAAATTAGGCACACTCAGATTCACTGTTCAGGAAAATTTACTGTATTGCGTTTCCTTTCATCTGCTCTTCTTTGCACTATATTATTCAATGCTAAATATTTGCCTTCTGCCACAGGAATTCCTTGTGAGGAAAAGTTACTTGCAATCAGCATCAGTTCCCGTGTGCCCAGACTACCTGTAGTTAATGAGAGTAGGGTTGGTTTTTTTGGGTTTTATTTTCATTCTTATTTAAGAAAGAAATTAGCTCTTCAGAACAATGAATGTCAAAGCAACCAAAATAAGCAAATGCAACCAAATAAAGCAACAGGGTTTGCAGGCACTATGTCATCAGAATAATCTGTTAGTGCCAATGGGTGTGCTGGGGGTAATATTGACCTGAAGCTATATACCTACAGAGCAGATTCAGACTCTAGTCTTGATTTGTCAGCAGGAGGATTCTGGCTGCTCTAAGTGCCTCCTAAATTTGCCATAACCCAGTCCCTAATAAACACTGCTCCTCCATCGGTGAGCACAGCACCAGCGAGACTCTTCCTATATTCTCACTCATTACTGGTGAGATAGGGAAAACTACTGGAAATTGTTTCACTTTGTGAAATAAAGAATGTAATAAGACACATAACAACAGTGTATCATACCTGCATCACCTGTGAGGGGCAAGTAAGTTTTGGTTTCATTAGTTATAATAAAAGTTCAAATTACATCAAGAAATATTCTGTAAGAATTTACTGATTACAGTGATGTGTAATGACTTTAAAATACAGCTTTCTTCCTTTTAATCTTTGCAGAAATATAAAGAGAGGCCATTGACTTTTGGGCACAAATTACTAGGTACCAGTATTAAGAAAGTTAAAATTAGTAAGACTTTATAATTTTAAAATGCTTTAGGATCAAAACGTTCATTAGCTATCTTTGTTACATTAGATGTGTATAATTTCTAGTGTTAACAATTCTGTTGTTAAGACGCACAGAAATGTTAGTCTTAAATGCCAGGTACTTCACCTATGTGTTCAGCCCCCTAGCTTCAGCTGAAGAAAACAATGTATTTGTATGACATAAAACTTGCAAATACAAAATATAACAGCAGATAGAGCTTGCAGACATGTCTGATGCAAAATACTTTATGGTGAATATACCCTGAAGGTAAATTATTTTGTTTAGGCTTTTAAGTGTACCTGAACAGAGCAGCAAGACAGTATCCTACTCAAAGCTGAACATCACATTTGTCAGAATGTGCAGTTTATTCTCACTCCACAAGGTAATCTTTTATAATTCTGCAATATTTCAATATCAAACAAAATACAATCATCTTAAGGTTACTAAAGCTTACATTCCAAAACAGTAACTCAGCTATTGAGTTATGTGAAGTGTATTCCACAATAAGTAAGAAGAAAAAAACCTGGAAAATTAAGTTGCCTTGGACACTGATGCAACAACTACAATTTGAAAATAGTCCTGTAACAATACTTATATTTCTGATTGGAGTTCTGCAGAAAGGAAAACAAATATTTTCTCCTAAAGAATACTGGACTTAATCTTCATTCAGAGACAGTATAGTAATACTACATATTTATCCATATAATATTGATTTTCAGGCTAAGCTCTGTAAATAAAATAAAAGTATATTTACAGATCAGAAGGACACATGCATGTGTCTTTTTGTACCAAATTGTCTCGTATAAAAACCTCTCATAGCATATTGCTTTAACAAACTTAACTTCTTTCATAAATGGGCTATTGTTGTGGAATGCTGTTCTCTCTCATTACAAAAGTGAAAATGAAAGATAGACTCTAAACAATTTGCCACACTTGGACTGTGAACTGAATGTGGGTCTTCTAAATCATGTGTTAGTTGCTCCAAGTGCTTAGACAACCATTCTCAATCTGTGGAGTGTGAAACACCAAACCTAGAGATCATGAACAAGCTTTTTAAAAAATAAATAGAACGTGAGAAGTGTGACCACACTAACAGTGCTTATTACACTGTGCTCACATAGAAGTCAAAAACTAAATTAAAAAACAAACAAACAAACTAACAAACAAAAAATACCAAAAATTTCTCAATTCTCATGAAACGTTATAGTGTTGCACGTCATATTCAGTCTTGGCCTCTGTATTTTGGCCTAATTTCCTATTTGTAAATATAGCAAGGATTATGGTGGAATTAAAATGTATATCCTACTTTCATGTGATATGTGATGTCACTAAACACATTATAATCATTCACTACATTCCTTCCATTTAAATTGCAACATGCGTCTGGAAGGTAAACCTGGGTCTCTAATGTTCTTTTCATCTCTGAAAGAGTGGAACTCAGAGGTAAAAGTTTTACCAATATTTCTCTATTTTTAGGACTTCTAGGACTGAATATAGGAGATAGGTAAAAGGAAATTCAGTGCAAAATTCTCCACAGGGGTGTTCTGCCCTTGTTTGGCTAGACAGGAAAATGAAATGTCGAAGGGAAAGAAAAAAAAACGACCACCATGAAAACATAGAAGTACATAAAACAAATAGAAATTGAACAAAAAAAAATCACACAGCATTTCAAGCATACATATTATCTCAATTTTTTTTACATACCAAGAACATACTGAGTTTAAAACGTCCTTCAATCAAAAGATGAAAAATAGCCCAATTTTAAAATATTATCTATCATTTCAAATTACTACAGTTGAAATTTACTTCAGCATAATATAGGAAGCTTTATTTTTTCATTACATTAATTGAATATAGAGGTTTGGGGAGATGAGAAAGAATAAAACGTGTAACACACTCGTTTATAACAAAACTGTTGGGTTTGTTTGATTTGGGATTTTTTTTATTATTATTAAGCAAACTCATGGGAAAAGAGCAAAGAAAAGAGCAAGAAAAAGCAAACGTAAAAGCTAAATCTCGGACAAAACTGAAGTTTAAGGAAAGGAAAGAAGAAGGAAAAAAAAAAAAAAAAAAGACTAAAAATGCCCTAGCTTTTTCAGTCAGTTTACTTCATTGTTCATGTACCTAAAATAACATGCTGAAATAGTTCACACCTATCTTCTCAAAATACCTACTGAACCTTAAAAATGTATCTTGAATTATAAGTGTTTACTTCTGTAAAACTAGCATAACTAGCAAGATCATTTTTCTGTTAGAAAAATAACCACTTCATCTCTGTCAGCAGCTGCAAAAGGACATTACACACCCAGAGAGACTTCCCTGTCCAAGTCCAGGCTGGTGGATGGCTTTGCTGCACCACCTTCACCTTTGGCTCTGCCTAGTGTTCCTAAACCTGTAACACAGGGCAGAAGGGATTCAGGTCTCACTTAATAGCCTCCACTGTGCCAAGTGAGTGTATTATTTTGTTTTTCCAGCATATACAAGACAACTTTCTCATTGAGAGCTGGGCAAACATATTTTAAGCCTCATCCTGTCTGAGAGGCGCTTTCAGGCACATACTTTCAACCCCTGATACTTAAAAAGGTCTCAAATGACAATGTTACTATTTCTACAAGTGGGCTAGATATTGTAGCTTAAAATCATCTTTCTTTTCCACCATATAAGCATGCTTATTGAGCTGACATAGACTCCCAAACTAGTTTAATATTGTTTCCAATATTCCAAGAAAAAGTTCCAACTATTTGGCTGCTTTGAAACATGGCTTAGGTGAGAGTTTTTTGTGCCATCTTCTAATGGTTGCAAAAATGCATCCTATCACTGAAAGGGACATGATCTAAAAAACATATGACACCTGTAATTGGGTGTGTACTTCATGCACTGAGGTCTCCCAAGTGTGCCATTAAGAAAAAGGAAGAATATCCTTTAAAAGGCAAAAACAATTTACCTTTTATTTCAAGTAAATTAATTTTAATGTTTAATTCTGCCAGAAAAACCTTCAGTCTTACTTTTACTTGAGGGAAATGTACCTCAGATTAGGTATTGGCATGCTGCTCCTACTCATAAATTCCCTAATGTTCCAAGTACCTTTTGTTCCCACAAGGACATAGTTCACAGTAACCTGCTTTTATTTCCTGATATTTCAAGTGCCTGTAAGGAAACAATTTTTCAATAAGCTGCAGAGCTTTCCAACTAAATCTTACCCTCCATTCTGGCTGATCAGCATACGTTAACTGTTCTCTGCATGTATCACTTCTGTGTAGACAAGTCTTAACACACAGCTTTAAAATACCATTAGCTGAAGCAACGAGTTCCAGTGGCAGGACTTAAAATAACTACAGCTAACTTTAATACTATGATTCTACCAGCGTCTAGGTAAATGCTCTAAACTGAGAAGTATCAGTTTGCAAATGCTGATTGAATTCATTTGACTGGTGAGTCACTAATGTTTGAGTTTGTGAACACTAATATTAATAAACCCTTCAGGCAAATAAAAAGTAGTTGTGTGCATACTGTTTCTTGTTTTAATATTGAAAATGTTGTACATAAAGCTGCATGATTTTACTTTCCTGAGTTTACATGAATTCTAGTGCTCACAAATAGCATTACAACAAGGGTACTAGAATCTCGATCTTGTTCTGAAAGATGCAAATACGTTTATTTTCTTGCCCACTAATGGATTTAATTCTTTCAATCCAAAATTAAGACAGAAACTGCTGAGCTACCATGTTCAAACTGAAACAAGCCATGGCTTTGTTAAGATAAGTAGGTGTACCCTGTATGACCTTGATTAACTCCGCCAACATTTTTCATAATTAGACAGTAGGCATCTGTTAGGAACAGCTGAATACTGTCAGTCTGACATGAACCTAATGATGGGAAGATCTCATCCCTTGGGACATTCTTCTGAAAATATTTCTTCGGACTATGAATAACTTGGATCATCAGGTGACTGAAATTCTTCATTCAAAAATGGTTTTCAACTCTCACATGTCTACATAATATAAACTGAGCAATGAATATTCTGTGGGCATCCCACTGTAGTTTCTCTGCTTGACATCAGTTCCTTCTCATCATGTTGGAGCATCTAATGGGCAACATTTTCTAGGATGCTAGCAGGCTAGGAAATGGAGACCACCTGACTGTCAAGTTTGCCGTAAATTGAGTGTATGTTACTTTTATGCAACGTTACTCAGAATATACACTTCACAGCTGCAACATAAATGTTCTTAATCTACGTGATTTTTCAATTTTTTACTTCAAATGCTCAAAGCCTTTTTTTTACCATGAATTTTGTAGCATGCAAAAGCCCAGTGAAAATGTCTGTCTTTCTCTCAGTTCGTTAACAAATAAATAAATAAATAAATAAAAGTAAAATTTAAATATTCAGTATCTTAAAAAGCCTTTAGAAGAATTCTACACTCATCATAATAATATTGTTTATTCAAAAGGAATTTTCAAAATATATTTTAACTCTAACAAGAATGTCATGAGTAAATGAGTGTATCCAAACTCTGAAATAATGTTAACTGAATTCCTTTTGTTTAATTTTTGTTGTTAAAATCAAATAGGTGTGAAACCCATAACATGTTAAAATAGTACTTATAACCAAAACATCTATGTTTATAAACCTTTATATTACTCTCTTACTACAGATAATAACCAAAACAGCTATGTACCTCCCTTCCATTGTGACCAAATTGCTCTAAAATAAACTCCGTATATACAAATATTTATATGTGTGGATAGATTAGATAGATAGAAATGAACACTTGTCATTCAGTGTTGTTTCACTCTAATATGCCCCAAGGGACCTACTAACGAGAAGCTGAGTTACCTTTACCTTCAGGGACGGGTCATAACATCACCTAAGAATCAAGATTTTAGTGCATGAAAGGAATGCTGTGGATTAAATAAACCTGAATTTTAATAAGGTAATTATCATCTTCTTCAAAAACAAACAAAAAAAACCACAAACAAAAAAAAACCCACACACTTGGAGTACTAGTGTGACAAATTCTAACCTGTATCTCTATTCATCATATCTAATACTCAAGAATACCAATTTTATTGAGTTCTTATCCCAAGCTTTACATATCAAAGTCCCTTAGTACTAGTATAACAGCCTACAATGCCTCCTACTTTCTCTCTGTGTCACACTGCCTCATTGGTCTTAGCAGCTCTGCAGTCCACCCTTCCCTTCACAGCAAATTTATCATTATCCAGCGCCCAGTTCCAAGTCTACTTTATTTTTCCTCCAGTGATGACATAATGCCCAATGTTCAATTACAGAGTTTTCTCCATACCTCATACTCTTGTCTAAGGTTTTCTCCTCTAAAATAACCTTCTTTGTGATCCCCAATCAGCATAATCTGCCTGCAGCACTTTGCTTCATTTCCTTACTGGTCTTCTGGCTGCCACATCTACCTTCTTCAGGCTAGATACAGTAGAGTTTGACCTCCTGCCAGATTCAGCACATTCCTTGTCCAGTTCCCCAGGCCACCCTGGTCCTGCCTAGTAACTGCACTTGCAGTAGAAATTAGCAAGAAGATTGCAAAGTAGAAAGTGAACATTATGAAATACAAATAATGATGGCTGCTACTTAAATCTTGTTTTGAAATAGAGCTTTGGTCAATGCCATCAGTTACCAAAAGTGATTGTTAAGCTAGTGAAATAGACAATCAATAAACAGCAACAGAATTGGGCTCTGGAAATAACTGTGAATTCCCTCTCTGAACAAAGTATGAGCCCAAACCCAACAACCAAAAAAGTGTATATTCTGAGTCCTCCAATAGGTGGTAAATGAACAACTGATCTTGTAATCAAAAACCTTTATAGGAAAGAAATATGAAAGACTATGAAAAAAACTCCACAAAAATAGGTAGGAATATGAAACACAGCAGTATAAATAAAGCTGTTTAAATGAGGTTTCATCAAAAGCAGGATTAGGGCTACAGCAAATTAGCATTTTCTTTAAGTAGCTTAGGGTATAAAGCTTCTCACAAATGAAATATATGAGCAGCTGCAAATAAAAACAAATATTTAAAAAAGACTATGAAGATTAAAACCAGTGTGTTACTACAGTTTGTAATTTGATAACTCTAGTGAACATATACATAAACATAAATGTATTCTAACTATGGCATCAAGGTTACAGGGAAATTGTAAGCATGTTTTACTAGCTCATACAAGAGATCATCACTCAGCCAGTAGTCCCCTCTACAACTCTCTGAACCAGCAACAGTTGCATTCACTGGAACAATTAATAAGGTGTTGGAGAAGCTTTAACTTTGAATTCCCACATCCAGAAGTCAAATTAAGCAAAGACTTGAGAAAAATATTTGCTACAGCTGAATATTTCATTATGAGTTGAGCTGTCTAGAAATTCTCCTAAAGTATAGTTTGCCATCAGAGAATGCTGCTTCTATAGAGTTAAAGCATTCCACAGGAAAACATGGGTTTCATGTAGAGAAGCATGGAATAATCAATGGAACATTTACCTTTCGCGCAAGCAAAATGAAATTATATCAGAACACAATACTGCTATCTTCAACAGAGGTCAATATTTGCCCTCAAAGAAATGGAACATTTTGATACGGCCAAAATTGGGTTTGATGCATTTGTTTCATTCTGGAAATCAGAAATTTTCCATTCCTACTGAAGTTATTGCTGAGCATGTTGTTTTCCTAACAGCAAAAATCACTCATCGACTTTGCAATACGGAATAGTAATTAAAATTAGTAACAAAATGCAAGTGTTTTAAACAAAGGAGTATTTCTCACAGAGCACAGACATAATAGGCATTTTCTAGAAGTGCTTGTGTAATTGTTCTTGTGAACTATGACAACAAAAGTTTTGTCATAAATGAACTGAGTCATCTCACTGAGAATAGGAAACCACTGAGAGCAGAGTGGGAAATTATGTTACCTGAAGTTGTGCTAATGCTCGTCTAAAGCCCTCACCATGCCTATCTGACTGTATGAGAGTGTACAAGAAAACTAGGGAAAAGATGCAGAGTTTCTTCCAGACCAAGAGAAAGGTAAGTGAGATGGGAAATATGTCAGTATTGACACACAAATCACTCTGCGTTCTTAAGGGAGAGAGAGTCTCAGGGACAGTCATCTGCCCCTTCCAAAGGGAAGTGTGAACTATATGAAGGAACAATGGGCTAGAAACTCTGAAAGGAGATTATACCTGACTCAATGGCATTCTAAGGTTTTTTCGTTTGTTTTTTTTGTACCAGTATTTGCTTATCTATCTCATTCGGTGTGATGACTTCAAGAGAAAGTAACACCAAAAAAAATAAAAGTGGATACTAAAATGTCCTACAAAGAACTACTAGAAGGCAATGGTAAAGAAACAAATTTGAACTGGAAAGCTGCAGATACTGTATAAGTAATGGTTGATTTGAAAAAAAACAGTAAGGTTTTAATTGTTAGGAATTAATATAAATGAATTCTCATGTTCATCCACTGTTTTTATCTCTGTTACTCAGAAAGAGGAGAAGGAAGGTAGAGAATGCCATTATATACACGCTATAGTAGGAAATATGTAAATAATATTCTGCTATCTCTTGAATTATTGTCATAAGATTTCATAATAAGTTCAGAAGAAAAGAATTTATCAGAGAGTACAGGAAGCAAAAAGAAGTGCATTCAAGTGGAATAGAAGGTTGCAAAGCAGAGACATAAAGTCAATACAGAAAGCAATGTCAGGAGTCTTTTTCTGATGAAGTGATAGGGGTACAAAGTTACATTGAATGACAGAGACCATTTGAAGCACCTAGGCTAATAAACTACTTGTAGCTCATATCCTTTCATGTATAACTCAAACAAAAATTTTTCAGTACTTGAACACTGTAACAAAGTAATATTGATAAAATACAAAGAAGTATCAAGTAAAAAAGATCAAACCTTTTTTGACTTTTCTAACCTGTTAGGGTAATATTCATATCTATAATACACATAATCATAAAATTTGTAAGACTTCAATTGTACCCTCAATCTGCTAGAATCTGTCATCTCTTGAAGCATCCCAAAATTGTGTGGCTTCATGACAGCATATCAGAAGAAGTATTCCATTAGTTAGCCTTTGACTTAGTCACTGGATGTGAATTGTTTGAAGGTACAGGTGTAAGAGAACATCATAATGAAGCAGATGCCAGTCATTGTATACAGCAGATTCTAGAAAGTGTTATTCATTGTCATCTAAATGGCATAGTTCACAGAGATCTGAAGCCTGACAACTTGCTTCTATCCAGCATGTTTCACTGAAACATGGCTTTTTCATCTGTCCAAATATGTAGTCTCCTGGTATGCCTTCTTTTAGATATTGTTGTGCTGAGTCATCTATAAATTGATTGTAACTGGGAAAATATTTCTGAAAAGATAATTTGGTATTGAACTCTGATTCTTCTTTGAGACATCTCATTGCTCACAAAAACTGACAGGTCCACATTACAGACAGGTCCAGTCTGGTTTTGCAGTCTTCAACCAAGAAGCAGAAGTTAACACCTGCGAAGCTTAGTAATGAGAAAAAGTTGACTATATAAATGGTTAGCTCACCAGTTTGCCATGAGTAGTGTTTCAAGGTCTTTACCCTTGCTCTGAAGTCTTTAGCGTCTTTCAGATTGAGGCCATGGTGTCTCTGGTGCTGAGTTTGAAAACAGCCGTAGTCTCCAGGTTCTGATCATCTGGATTACCCAGGGACAGCCTTAAAAAAGTTCTTGGAGTAAGTTGTTTGCAGATCCATAATCCCTACTTCTGGAGATATCAGGGGCTGTGGAAGCTATGCCTCTGTACAGAAGACAGTTTCTGATGGTTTAAAAGAAAATCAGCAGGAGAAATGAACCCAAGTCAAGAGAAATTACATGTCAGAATTTGTCATAGGTTTGAAAAGAGATGTTGGAATTTTTTCCCAGTGTCTGCACCCTCCAACCCCCTCATCTATTTCTTCTGGCATTGGGGGTGGGGGGAAGGAAGAGAAGCTGCATGCACTGGGCAGTGTGTGAGCAAGGGGAGGGCGAGCTCTCTGGGGAAACGCAGTTACCACAGGGGACACCGGGGGAGTCTTCTTTAGGTTTGGTCCTTAGACCGGACAGACTGGGGAGCCCAGTTTCAGCCACCTCCTTTTTCTTTCCCTGAGAGGCAGTTTTTGTCCCCACAGGGCACCTCATGGAGGATGACTGAGAGAGAGAGAGAATGACCCACCTCACAGCGAGGTGTTCTGTTTTGGGGGCTGCCTGTGGGAGAAAGGACTCCTTCATTGCTGACTGACATGTTATTGGCTGCTGGCTGCTGTGGGTGCACGTGGCTGCAAGCAGCTGTTGAACTGCTGGGACAGTCCTGCCTTCCCCCCTCCTTTTGCCCCAGCTCCCCAGGTTGCAGCAGGTTTCTTCCCTCCACCTGGGAAACTGGGACTTTGTTTTGTTTCTTTTGGAAGTTTTTGATTGCACAATTTGTTGTTTATTCAGACTTTGTTAATAAAAAGTGGTTCTTTTCCACATTTCCACCTGAAGTCTCTTAATTTCTGAGTTGTTGTTAAACTAAAACAGAATTACAATTTACTAAAAATATTACAGTAAATATGATAAGGAGAAAATTTGTTTTAACTCATGAAAACAGGTGTATAACCCAGCACTATGGGACAAGAACAGAATGGTGTTCACTGACCCCTGTGCTGAGCAACATGTGCCCCCCCGGGTGCAAAGTTAAAGGAAAGCTATTGGTCCAAACGATGGTTGCAGTTCTGTCGAAGCAATGATTGCAGTCTTGTCAAGAGTCACAGTTCTGTTGGAGTTCTGGTTCTCCTCTGGATCCAGCAAGTGGTACCAGAAATCCCAAAACCCAAAGATTATATGTCTGGTCGGTTCAGGTGGGAGTGCCCAGTACCTCCCCTAGGGCAGAGAGTTTCACAATGGGTGATTTAACTCTCTGAGTCATGGGTTATTTTTGGAATCTTTGATGGTCTATGTCACTGCTGCTGCCTATTATGCCAGTCCAGTATGGCCCATTAGCAGAGATGACCCCTCAGGCTGTGTGTAAAGGGGCTAATGCCTCCCCAGAGGGGATTTATCACAGCTGAGTCATTGGTGTCCTTAACACCCAGCTTGTAGCCTGAGGTGTCAGGTGTGCCCTGGGCAGCCTCTGCAAACTATCCATTATTAACAGTCCATGAGAAATGACATCAAGAGTGTAGAATACACAGTTTTGGTTATTCCTATATAGTGATAAACTGGCCCCTGAAACTAGGACAGATGTCATTTAGGGTCATTCCATAGGCCAGGAACCTGTCAAGAGAGCAGAGGACAATTTCAGGTCTGCGGTTGCTGATTGAGTCCCTAGGGACAGCCCTAAATGAAGAGGGGCTGACTTCACAGCCAGGAAGATGCAAGTGGTTACAGATTTGCTCTTTGGAAAATCCAAAAATTGGTGTAATAGTCCCCTTAGAGTGTGCTTACTTTTCAATCAGGTGCAACCTAAACAGCCTTGGAAGTAAAGCACCTTCATTCCCCTAAGGAAATGGAGGTTTGTCACATGGAGAAAGATGTGCACCTGTCTCTTCTAAGACAGTCAGTGGAGTTCTTGCCAAGCTGATCACCAAGAACTGAGACTTGATCACCTTAAAAGCAGATAAGTAAAATAGATCAGCTAAATTGATCTTATTTCTTTCTATTTTGAAACAAGAAATTATGCAATGACATGTTTGTGTGTAAATATCTACACAGTACAGTGGACTTTGAGTCAGGTTGATGCTTAGAGTTTGCCAAAAAAGGTCAATTTGAGTTACAAAAACACCTTCATTTTTGTATCTACTGTAGTGGAGATCACACTGACAGATATTCCAAAGAGACTGCATACTTTTTCCCTATATTACATGCCTTTCCTGCCCAGGGAAGGTTCCTTTGTCAGCAGTTCTGTACTTTGCTTGTTGCTGTGCACCACTGTGACCCTTACATATACTATAAAGTAGGGATGAGTATTTTGCCCACAGATGCTTCCTGTGGTCTTTGGAGCTGTTGGTAATTGTTTTAAATCCCTGTCTATTTTCAAGAAGTCATTGCTGAGCAATTATGGGGTTTTGTTTTGATAACAGTTCATTCTGCCTGCAAAAGCTGCAGAAGGATGCTTTTTCATCTCTCCATGAGCTTATGGAAAAAGGAAACAAGAGGGTTAAGCCTGAAGTAATCAATGTAAAATAGTCCTTCTTCTTAGCTTCACCTCACAGAATTTTTCTAAGTTTCTCAGCCTTACCCTGTAAACGGTAAGGAAAGGTCAGGAAAAATACAACTATATCAAACACCAAGGGGAGTCAAACTTGCAGTCAAGTTAATGGAACCCAAATTTCAACATGCATTTCCAACCACAGCAAAAGGGATCAGGCTGAAGCATTTTTTAAAATGGGATACTAAAATAATACATTAATCAGGTAACATTCTTCTGTTTAAGCACTTGTTTAGACTAGATTTTTTTTTGATGACATGGGCAAACAGGTAAAGCATGGGATTTCAAGTTTTCAATACTCTTTGAAGGATACCTATTCTCTGAAAAAGGATCTGAGGATTAATGAAAACACTGATTCATGAAGGGCCAGAAGGCCAAAGGAAACAACTCTCTCCTTCCCTTAGGGTCTTTGTCTGGATGTAAGCGAAACTTCAAGATCTCCTCAAGTTTTGTCTATGTCAGGCAGCTGTCAGAGCAATATTTCCAAGCCCAATTCAAATGCCTGGGAGCAGCACTGTGCCAGGCAGTGGCCTCATCACTCCCCTGCCTCTCCAGGACCTCCCCAGTGTGCCCAGAGTGCCTCACAGCCGCTACTGCTCTGCACCCTGGCCTTTGCAAAGCTCTCCCTTAGAGTTTGCACCTCATGTCAATACAAGACTTTCATCCTCGAACAATTTGGGTCTGTCACAGTGACTCTGTGCACACAGGGTTCCTTCCCCTCTGCTAAGAAAACATGGAAGCTCTCTCTAGTCTATCAGAAAGTGTGTGCTGGTTATAGGAAAAACTCAACACTATTATCTATCTCTCTTAGCATACTGTGTTCCCTTCAAGGTGTATTTTGTCCCTTACATTGTCTTTTTATTTATTAAGTTATAATGTGAATGAATGAATGAATGAATGAATGAATGAATGAATGAATGAATGAATGAATGAATGAATGAATGAATCTAGTAATCTGGAATAATTTTAGGAACTAATTAACAAGAGGTAAATAAAATAACAAAGGAAGCCATATACTATGAGTCTCACTGCCTCTTATGAAGGTTAATTTTTACCAAAAAAGGAGCAGTAAATAAATCACAAATTTCAGTCAAATTCTATTTATATTGTTCGTAGATAACTCTGCATATATTTTGTTATATTTTCCAGATAAGGCAAAAGTTATCTTCATTAACTTCATGAAACCTAATTTCAGTTAAAAAGCCTAGGGTATTCAATGTGCATTAAATGAGAATGTCATTTTCCAGCTGTATTATTTTTATTAACTAACTGATATTACAAAATAAGTTACTAGCATCTAAGGCACTGCATGTCTGTGATATGAAGCTGTGTAAATGTTTTGCGAAGAGCCACCACTCTGCCCAGGAATAGCAGCATGGTGTTTGCCTTCCCCTATGCCTTGGCTTCACCACAGCCCCCAAGAGCTGGTAAAACTACATGGCACCAGCACTCACCAGAGTCATGCCACGCACTGCATGTGCAGATAACATTGAGAGATTACAGAGTTATAGAATTGTAGAATGCTTTGGGTTGGAAAGGAACTTAATGATCATCTAATCCCAATCTCCTCTGCCATGGGCAGGGACACCTCCCACTTGAACAGGTTCTCAAGGGCTAATCCAACATGGCCATGACCACTGCCAGGGATGGGAAATCCACAGCTTCTCAAGAGGGTAATCTGTTCCAGTGTTTCACCATCCTCACAGTAAAGAATTTCTTTCTAATATTTAACCTAATTTTCCCCTCTTTCTGTTTGAAGCCATTCCCCCTTGTCCTATCTCTATAGTTCTGATGAAGACTCCTTTTCCAGCTTCCCTGTAGACCCTTTCATATACTGGAAGGTTGCTATGAAGTCTCTAAACAATCTTCTCTTTTCCAGGCTGAACAGCCCTAACTTTCATAGCCTGTCTTCAAAGGGGACATGTTCCAGTCCTCTTGTTAACCTCATGGCCTCCTCTGGACTTGCTCCAACAGTTACTGGAGTCCTTCTTATGTTGGAGACATTAGAATTGGATGTAGTACTCCAAATGGGCTATCCCAGGAGCAAAGTAGAGGAGGAGAATCACCTTCTTTGTCCCGCTACTCACGTTGCTTTTGATGTGCTTAATAATAGCAGTTATCCATAAAACTTTATTTATTTATATTAAAGTTATATAAATTCTTCAAATTTATCTCTGGATGAAATTTCACCTTTACATTTTGGTGAATATGCTCAGGTATAATTAATAAAATCTATTCTCATCTGCATAATCCTTGCTTTTTTGGTATTAATGTTCATGCTAGAAAGACACATGTTTCTACTATTTCAAAGTTCAGTGAAAATGGGCCAGCCAGCTCTTTCAAAATACCTTGCAAATTGTTCAGCCTTGGTGAAATAAAAATGTGGTTGATGTAAATTAAAAGTACACACTGTTCAAAGACTTATAGCAATGACTTGCATGTTACTAGAGGGCTAGAAGTCTATCACTGCTATATTTTATTCTTCTTTTTCCTACATTTTAAAAAAGATCCATTCACTGAAAACTTCTGCCTTTTTTGATGAACACCCTAAAAGAATAAAACTGGTCATGCTGTCCGAGCTAATCAAATCCAATCCCATTATGAAGGCAAATACATCACAGTATTACATAACAGTTTTTCCACACTGTTGCCCAGAATATTTGTAGATGTTTGCTGTTTGTGCTGTTTCTTTTGACCTTCTCCATTTCTCTACTTTTTCTTTCCTTCTTCTTTCTTTTCTTGGTCTCTGGTCCTCTCCTATTTTGATGGTCATTTTCTCTTTCTTAATTAGCTTTCTGGAAGCTTCAGCCTCCCTCTTTCTTGATTGTTTGCATCCACCTAATTTATTTTTCCTCCTAGTTTCTGTCTCACTTATGCTTTACTCCTCTCTGTAGGATGGGAAGAGTTGTAAGAGTCTTGTTGCCTTCACTCTTTGATTTTTTCCCTGGAAAATGCCCAAAAGGATTTGGGGTTTTCATGCCCTCTCATTTATAATGTTACAAATGAAAGACTGTGCATGAGTTCTGGACAATTTCATGAAGGTAATCCCAATTAAAAAAAAAACCAAACAAATACATGAGCTCAGATAGTTTGGCTTCTTGGAAGTAACCTATTTCTGGTACTTGAAGGAAGTTATATCACCTCAAACGTAGTTATATAAAATATATGTACTTTAAAGCAGTGCTTTAATAGCCAGTTCCCTTTCACTGAAGATTTTAAAGGTTCTATGTTACTATTCACTATATTTGTAGGCTGAAAACTCTTTCATATTAATTAATCTGCTCGATTTAATTCTTACATAATTTTACTCTGAAATAATATAAATATTAAAGCATTATTAGACACATGCTAGTTAGTGTTATTAAAGAAATTTCACATCTGTCTTTTGTCCTTTTTTTGTTTGGAAGCGGGCAGGGCATGAGGGTTTAGTTTGCAAGTCTTTCATATTTCTGCTAATGTAAAATGACAGAGTCTTTCATAATTCTGCCAAACGTAAATTCTTTAGTCTATTAAAGACTAGAAGTTGCATCTGGATAAAAATGACAAAATATATCACACTGAAATTGACAGAACAACTATAATGGAAAGGAGATGTGTCTTAATTACAACTCCTTTCCAGACAAACTGAGCTTGCCAATGTAATTTTAATTCTTGTTCTATTAAATCTACAACTACTTATTACTATTGCTATATATCACATCAGAAAAGTACTCCCTTCAGGAAGGAATTGCCACTTTTAACAAAAAAATTACCTTCTCGCTGTGCACTCCTCTATCATCAGAATTGGTGCCAATGAGTTAAATCCAAGAAATGTTACTCTGCAGAACACTGCAGCCAACTGCAAAACAGGAATCCTTAATGTAAAGAATGCAGAAATATCTGTTTACTAACTGCTAGAAGTGACATACCAGGCTCTGTACTCCAGAGAAGCCTACAGTTGCCTTTAGGGTTTAGACAAAAACGTGTCTGCTTGTCTTTTTCTGACTCATCTTTTCTCAATCATCATATGGAGGTTGATGGCACATCCTTAATTTGTTTTCTGTAAATTTAGTGTGTCCATTTTAAAAGCAAATTGCTAGCTCTTTGTGTACTTCTGCTTCAACTACAAATATATGATATTAAAATTGATCCATATATCCAATGCAATTGAATATTATCATAGTAGACAGACTAAATTCAAGTGAATACAACTCATTGAGGACTGAGAGAATTTACTTGGGTTTGAAAAGTGGTTGACTGGCTTTGGGTCCACTAGAAAAACAATACTTAAGTGTATTTTCAGACTTATATTTATCAAGGCACCTGGATACCCCTGTCTTTTTTCAAGTTGCAGTTGATTTGACAAAAATTAGGAGAAATATGTAGAAAAAATTTAAAAAAAAAAATCAAGGAGTCCTTGTTTGTCTCCTGTTAGCATTTAATTCTGGTGATCTCCTAAAAGTTTCCATCAATCAGCAACTGACTCATGCTTGATAAGAGCTACAGCAACTACCTGAACAGTTAGGTTCTCTTTCAACTTCTTTGTCATTATGCCTATTAAATATAAAAAAAAAAAAGTCGGGCTCCTTGTACACAGAAAGCATGTGGCAACAAAACAATTGAAAGAGTAAGTGGATTCTTCTTTCGTCTGTCTGTGTACACTGTCTCGTAAAGGGGCAGGAGTCAGCTCTCAGACCCAGATTTGGAGACATATTACAACTATAAGTTTTTTCTAGGTAGTACAGAGAATAATACCAATAACTATAATACATTGCTAGACCAACTTCAGAGACTATAAGTCTTGTTATGAACAAATGCTCTAAGCTAGACAGAGAGTAGTATAAATTACAGAACAATAAGCTGAGCAGTAGAGTAGGGTGAGATTTGTGTAAGTAGGAGATAATAATTACCACTACAACTCAGATAATACTCAAAATAAATACATTAAAAATACCAAGTAGTTTTTCAGTTATTATTGTTTATGAAATATATGCTGGGAATGATAAACTTTAATAACAAAAAGAAAGCAGAGAAGAGATATTATCATGGATCTCACACTCAGTGATAATATTTACTCAGCAAGGAAGATAACACAAAAATGAGAATGAGAAACAGAAAATAACATGGAAAGAAAACATTATAAAAATAAACTATCTATGGTGCTGTGGGATCACCTAATATCAGACTCACAAAGGCATTGCTTGTTATACACCTCAGAGGATTTTTCAGAAATGGCACAGGTAAAGGCCTTTAAAACATCATGTTCTTACTAAAAACCCATCACTTTTACCTACCACGTTCTTCTGTATCATTCTGGCTTTCCGAATCCATGCTGGAGATTCCAGGGAAGAGAGAGGAACAATGTCTTATATTTATACACACATATACACCAGGCAATGAATTAGAACTGCTGCTCTGTGAGATGGAGTCCTCCCACAGATCAACCTTTCTCCCACAGGTCTCCTTTCTGCTCCTTCAGCAGCAGCACAAAAGAGAGAGACGCATGCCTTTTCAAGTTGTACTCATTGATCAAATATTTCTCCTTCCAGGAAGAAGACATAACCCTCATCTCAGGTGTTTTGTGGGTTGTGTTCAACACACGGGTAGACAGTGAGACCCTGTTTGACTGACTTAACCAAATGTCAGGGAAATTCTTTATGAAGTTCAACCCCAGCTAAAGAAGGGGGTTTCACATAAATTTTAATGGAAGTCTCTTTAACTATTAAA
Source organism: Empidonax traillii (assembly GCF_003031625.1). Taxonomy (NCBI): domain Eukaryota; kingdom Metazoa; phylum Chordata; class Aves; order Passeriformes; family Tyrannidae; genus Empidonax; species Empidonax traillii. The sequence goes on from NW_020955200.1 coordinate 110,545, forward strand.
ACCTACCACGTGTCAGAATGTTTCAATCCAAGTAATTAATGCTTTAGATACTGTCAGATTGTCTTTGCTGATGAATAATGAAATGAAAATCATGTTTGTTGCATTGATTATGTCAAAAAATTTAAATAGTTTGATGGATGCTATTAAGGCTTCACTGAGTGTTAGATTATCAGTCATTTAATGAAAGATATAATTTTAAGCCCTAGTAGGTAGAAAAAAATTAGTCTTATTAACGTAGAATAGAATATAATAGAATAGAATAGAAAACTATAAAATTACGTAAGAAGAAATCAGCATTTTATTGAAGGAAATCTGAATGAAAAGGCAGGGAATGCTGCAAAGTAAATTAATAAAGAGCAGTGTGACGTTTGTTAATACATTTCTGTAACTACCTGCATTCCAGACACACACTTTTGGTTTGTTTGTTTTCACAAATTCAATTACCTTGCAACATGCCTGACAGTACAACCTGGAAACTGAAATCAATTCCCAGCATCAAACAATGCCCAGAGAAATAACACCAAAACAAAAGATACAGAAATATTTGAACTTTATTAATAAATAATAGTGCTGGTACATAGCTTAGACTGGTTAAATGAATAGATTTTTCAGAGATTATCAATATTCAGTAATAACAGTGGATATAATAATTAAAGTTTTCAACAGAGTTTATACTACCAGTCCTGAGTATCTTTTATCCCAACATGCATGACCACGTATGTTAGACTTCAGTTTCCCAGACCCACAGTCTAAAATTCTTTTTCCAAATTAAAGTCCATTTTATTATGGAAAGAATTTCCCCCACCTAAGATGCTGGGGGTTGATTATTATTTATTTCCAGGTAAGCCAATAATTTTAGACATTATACCTCCCAGTGGAATAAGATTATACTGCCTTCAATGGAGGCTCCCAATCTTCCTATTAAAATTGTTCCATCTTGTGTTGAAAAAACATATATTAGGATTCAGCTATAAGGTAAGCACCCTAATCTTTTATTATTCTCAAACCCTAACTCTCAAACTCAACCAATATTTCAACACATTAGAATTCTTATTTTTTTAAAAAAGGAACTACTTCAGAAAAGGAATTGATGATAGTTATGCAATTCTACATAATGCCAGTTATACAGACCTATCCTAAGAGCTAAAAGAGCAGAACTGACCTCAAACTGAGGAGGAAATTGGATCCAGTTCTCCATCATCTTCTGTAAGCATCTTAAATGCAATAATTTAAAAAGCAACAGCTCTTCCAGAGCTTTGCAGTTTCAGCTTTTATCCATATTTTCAAGCTAAATGCATTTTTAAAGCCCAGTTTTTATTCAAATAGAGTACAGCAATAAAGACCACAGGTTTGGAAGCGTTATTACCTTTTTGCAAATACAGCTGGTTAAATCAGAAACTGGAAATACATTCACCCAGATCTGGCAGAATCTGACTCTCCTATTTTAATGAGCCACTATGTGTAAACTTTACATTATGTCATTTTATATTACTATACCATATTGGCCAGTAATACAGCTTAAATCTGAAATTAAGTGCTTTCCTTTTGTCTTTAACTTAAAAAAAAAAAAACTCAATTCACATCAAAGGAGGCTTTTTAATTCTCTCTTTAAAAAATAAAATTTTTACTCTAAATCTGTGTTCCAAATGTTAAATGCTGAGCAGAATGAACAGTTAATTTTTTAAGCATCTTCCAAAGACTCCACTAAAACCTAAAACCTCTACTAATATAATTCACACGTTTCCAATATTCATCTTTTCTCAGTAGTATTTTGCACTTATCATATTAGAGCATGTTTTAACACAATAAATAGGAAGAGTTTAAATACAAATAAATCATGAAATAATAGCTATCACGTTCTTTTCACTTGGTAGCATTGCTTTCAGGTTCACTAAATTCAATGCGGAAAACAAAACCACTCATAGAATGCAAAAACCGTTAATCCAGTTACTTTTGATAATTTCTAACTTTTATTACTCTGCAATGGGAAACCCCTCAGAGTAGAGAAAACTGATAGATGTAACAAAAAAAGACTACTTAGTCAAACATATTATTAAATTGCATGAAAATTCAACATGCACAGAATCTTTCCAGGTGTTTTAAAATCCAGACTCATTGCAAGACAAATTAAGTGTGCATGCTGCACACTGAACACCAAACTTTCTCACTGGCAAGGGAAGATGCGGGGGGAAAGGGAAGAAAAAAACAACTGATATACAAAACCTGGGAAGTATATAAAATTCCAGGAAGGAAGACATTATTTACTGATATGCAAGGCCATATTTGCAGTTCATTCCTTTTAGCTGCTAAACCTGGATTTCCAGGAAGGCTTAAAAAGAATTTAGGTGTAGAAACCTACCACCGAAGAGTGGTAGGTCTGAGTTTCACTGAGTTATGCTAATTTTGAAAATTTCTACTCCTGATCCATTTGTGCTTTCAAATCTACATCTATTATCCAGAGACAGCAAGCACTGGTAGAAAATTAAAAAAAAAAAAAAAAAAAAGAGAAAAGGAGTTGGACCTTAAAACAGGTACAATTAATGACACAAGCAGTGTCATTAAACCTGGTGACAAAGCCCTGTTCAGAGCATCCCAACCAGCACTTGCATCAATAAACCTCTTTCTGGTATTGTAAAAAATTATATCTTTGATACACAAAGCTTGTTATTATTTAAAAGTACCACACATTGCTAGCTGACATACTGCAGAGAGTTCTTATTTCAACTTACATAAAGCTAAAAAAACTTAGATACAATTTTATGCTATCAGCAAATACTGAGTCTTGAGGTACTGTCACCATGCTTTGTGAGCATGTGCATTTTCACTTACTGTCAGACCCTTATTAGCAACATATTTGCAGCATAGTTGCCATTACTAAGGATTTTTTTTCTCCCAAACTGCTTGAGGTCACTACAAGAATAAGTTTTGTGGTCTAGGAGAGGTGACATAGAAGCCTTAGATGCATAAGAAGAACATCTTGCTATGCCTGTCCTATGGAGCAGCACTGCTTGAAAACCAGGGAAATTTACCAGCAGTCCAAGACACCCTTATATTGCTATTCTTTGAAATAATTACAAACTTGCTAACCCAGTTTCTCGTGTGTAAAGTTTTACATCCCTTTTGATCCTTTCTGTCTGTGTCCCCCACTTCCCTGTCTTCTCTTCTGCCTTAGTCATAGGTGATTACAGGGCATGGGTTACAAGGGTCTGGAGATGGTATTGATCTGTGTCAAGTGGTGATCTGAGGAAATCTCTGGCACACAAAAAACCTAGGGCTTATTTTTTTAGCCTGGGACCAAGCCATGAACCTTTTAACTAAAGAAGCCCTATTACCAACTTTCAGAAATACAGGAAGATTAATAGTTTAATTATTCTATTAGCGTGATACATTTTTAAAGTCTGCTCACATGCATTGAGAGGTAGCTTTGCCCAGAAATGAGGCAGAGAATTAAAATAAAGCACAATCATTAAAACCAGAACCCTGAGGTATATCAGCTAGCAGAAAAAAAAACCTCCAAAGAACCTTTCTGAACCCAGAACTCAGTGAAATTATTTCATTTGCAGCTGCCTGTTCTACCTTCAGTTTAATTAAGTAAAATTAATATCTGAATTAATAACTTGTTCCTCCAGATTTCCATAGTACATTCACAGTGTCTCAGAAATGGTCCAGATTATTTCATGAATGCCAAATATGAAATATATAAAAGCAACTTCAGTTTAGAAAACAGCCAGCAGAGAAAATGGCAGAGAAAAAAAAGATAGCTTGAAATAGCATCTGCTGCTATTTCTGATTTTTAGACATTAGATCTCCAAACAAGATAATTAACAAAACCATATATTCTGGGCAACTAACTTCTAAATTTAAATACAGACTACTATTAGGGCATATTTTAGAAAATTAATTAGTGCATAGATCAGCAGTGATACTCTATGACAAAGAAAAAAATAACAAACCCTATAAATACCATATTTATATGACTAAAAAGAATCGAGATCAGAAAGTCATGCGTGCATACACACACACAGATAATTGTCAGCTTCAAAGTCGTCTACTTTTCTACTTAGCAAACATTATACAATTATTCTTTAATAATAAAAAGATACATTAAATTATTTGTAATATTTAAAATTGTCCTGCAGAATAACTGTAATACTCTTCCTCTGTGATATGGTTTAATAGTGGTTTGAGGGCACCTATATAAGATAATTAGTCATAGAAACATTGAGAATGTTCACTTAATTTTGTGTGTGTGTGTGCTTCGAAACTGTGGAAAGTTTGCTACTTAGCTATTGACCTTCCCAAGCAGGTTTGCTTATGATGAATCACTGGTTTCTAAAACTGCATCTTTCCGAGAAAGGCACAGTTACTCAAGTAATAATCTCATTATTATCTGCGTGAGTTGAATTGTCAGACAGCTGGTATAAACTCTCAAAAAGAATTGATAAGCTGAATTGTGCAGGTAAAAGAGTGGTTCCATCTTCCCATATATTCATACTAAATAATTAATTGTATCTCATAGCAGTGTCACCTACAACAATGCAGAGAACAATTAAATCATCTCTATACCTGTGCTGTGTTGTAATTACAATACTGTATCTGGCTGTGCTGTTTGTGCTTGTCAGATGTGGTCAGCAGTTACCTTGAATTTTAGAAATGGTTGAAATGTGGATATATACCTCTGAGATTTGATGCTGCTATCAGGTGCAAATTATAACAGGCACTAGAACTCAAATCACATGAGCATTGTGCCCAGAACAAATTCACTGAGATCAGAACTCCATCCAGGTTTTGGAGCTATAGCCAGTTCACCTTAACTTTGGGTACAGGAAAACACTGAACAAATTGGCTTCGCATTCTGCTTTGTCTTTCTATTTATATAAAATATTATAAATCCAAAGTGACTAAAATTTTGCAGATGTACTTCATTTGGAGTAGTCATTGGCATTTCCAGGTTGTCGGATATAATTGCAGGTATAAATATATAATCACAATTCTCTTGGGTCTGATTTTTCCTAAATCACCTTTTCATTACCTGTGTTAACCAGTGCTGAGCATTTTCCGAGAGAGAACTCAAAGTATTTGCAGAACATGCTGTTTATAAAGGTAAAAAAACCTGTCCAGTGCTACATCGTGTTCTAGCACCAGTAACCTAATAAGCATAGTTGTTAAATCCATAAGCACAATGCTGACAGCTGGCAGAGAGCAGCTACTGATGATGTAGCACATACTGTTATCACTAGATGCCTAAAGCAAGAAAACAGGTTCCACCAAACACAATATATGAATGTAAAAAACAGCAAATATTAACAAGCATGGTGAAATATGTAGTAAATACCTGCAGGTCACAACTTGAAACTGACTTACTGTAAGAGGAATGGATGAAACACAAATAGGCCGAAGGCATTGTTACTGCACATGTGCAGGCTGCTCAGTGCAGCGAGGGAAAGCAGGACACTGTGCCCAGCTGCAGGCACTGCTCGGAGTATGCACTGTCTGTGCCAACAAGACGAGAGCGCAAGGCCTTGGCAATTGCCCGTGAGTGGCACTGGCCACCCTGTACAGAGTCAAATTTCTTTGCTAAAGAGGAATCAGATATTGTGAAACATCAGCTCACCAAGCTAAAAATAGTGTGTGTTGTCAGCAACCTGAACCACCAACACTGTACAATACAGAGCTTTTTGGCCACGTTTGACACCATGTCAATCTCTTCTCGTTAAGCTCCCAGTCACCATACTGAAATGAGGTTTCTTTCCCATGTACATTAGCATCTACTAGCATATTCCCACCAGCCTGATCACTGCACTTCTCATCGCATACAGGTATGATGGATAATCATACTGGTAAACTGTTCTTAAAACTCAATCTGACTGCAAGAAATTTGACAGTGCAAAAAGTGGCACTTCTGGGGAATCTAGAGGATTTTGTAGCAATTTCAGAAGTACAACATACTTAAATATGTCATACTGAGGAACGATAGACTTTTGGTGTGATGTAGTTACTAAGATTGTATAAGGGCTAATGAACACCAGCAATGCATCGTCATCTTGTTGACAGGCACATAAGCAAGACTACACTGGCAGCAGGCAGAGATTATGACAGTGCGGTAATAATTACACCATACCAGGCAGAAAAAAAAAAAACCCTGAGAAGCTGACAGACTACAGCAACCAACTTTCACTATCGACATCCTTTTCTTAGGGACTGTACCTGGATTTGCACAGTTACTGTGTGCTGCTATGTAAATTTGAAGATTGCCTTGTCTTGTCCCATAGCCCCTAAATTTGGGGACAAGCAAATGGTATGTGTGGGAGTCCTAACCAACAGAAGCATTGTGAGTATTAGGTTAGTCTCTTGCTTTAATTCAAGGACTAAAGAATTAGTTTTGATGAGCTATCTCCTTTTTTCTCACTTTGTCACCTTTGTAGATGACTCCTTCCCCAAGTGTAGATGTGATCCTTCATGCTGAAACTGAATGACCACAAAAAACCAGAACAGTAAATCTCTAAATGCTCTACTTGAAGGGGAAGAATGAGTCAAGAAATTGCTCTGAATTATGTTACTGGCTCAAGTTCAACTGCCAAGAACAAATTGAGAAGGTGCTTATTTTATAATGAGTAAGGAAATTAAAGAAGAAAACAGCAGTGCATTTGAGAAATCTACTAACACCAAGAAGGAAATAACACATGTTCTCTATTAATTTAATTTAAAGAGTTGTATCTAGGCACACCAGCTGTAGTGGAAAGAAATTGCATAAAAATTTAGTCACTGAAATTGAAATCCAAATAGTAGGTAAGGCCAAAAAATGTCACCCAAAGAGAGATATTAATAGCTCAGCCTCTCTGTCACTACTTGAGAACTCTTTTCAAATGCAGCTTTTTTGGTACACTTTGCAGTCTTCCTCATTCATTCTTATTTTAAGTCAGTGTTCAATGAGTAGGTGCGTCCAAAAAATTGATTAATAATTCTGAGAATACTGGGGCAATCTGCCACTTTGTGTCCACAGCAATATTGATGACATCTGTGAACATTTTGCCAGGTAAACATATATTGCACAAAAATTAAATTAATGTAAACTGATGAAACAACTGAAACTGTTGAACTTAGGAACCTAGGCTCAAGCCCCCCTGTGACACTTAAAGGAAGGTCTGGCATAAAAGTTGTATTGTATTATCTGTGTGGGCTATAGTCATGTCTCATTGCTGAACAGAAAATGTAGAGTTTAAAAAGGATTTTCAGGCTATTCTCATGTTCAAAAGTGACAAAACCCAGCAACAAAAGCTGGCTATAGGTAGACTATATCTTCTCTCTCTCTAAACAAGACCTTACGAATTCCAACATAACAGAAATCAAGTTGAGTCTCCCACAATTTAACTTTTTAAACATAAAAATTCTGAGTCCATACAGATATAGCAGTTATTTATTCCAGCGTCATGTTTGAGATGCCAGACTTCAGTGTACCAGATTTTCAGATAGTGATCTGGTTGCTCTTCTCCCTCTGAGAACCAATTCTGAGGACATACCCATACTGCAAATAACTTACTTTACATACCACATTCTAGCAATCTAGTTACTAGATTCTGAAAAGATGGAGAGATTCTCATTTAAAACAAACAGTAATCCTGTTTCTGACTAAAATTTAAAGGATACATGTTCTCATCTGCACAGCTCTTACTTTAGGCAATACCAGAGCTAGGCTTATTATTCATTTCCCATGGAAAACAAAACCATAAATAATGCAATACCACAGACCTGATCAGAATAGCTTTTAATAATGCAAAGTGGCAAGAATATGTATCTCTTTGCATACATTATCATTACAAGGTAAATAGTGTATCACCTTGGCTAAAATCAGTGATTGGCTGTTTCATTGCAATCTTGGGGCAAAGGATATATTCCAGCTCATTTTTAAAGCTATTGCTTCCATAAGAAAAAAGAATGAACATTTCTTCATCACTAACAAATGGCATTCAACCAGTTATATCAGCTTTACAGAGAGCAATACCTATGCTCCCAGGTCACTAAGGTAGCCACACTTTCTGATTTAGAATAAGACCAAGGGCAGCAAACTAGGACAACAATTGATAAAGCATTAATTAAAAACCAAGGCAAGAATAATTACTATATTTAGCATCTAAAATTATTTACATGCTGATGTCTCATTTTCTTTCTATCTTAGTGAATAAATGCATACATATGCACATATGAGTGTATATACACACACACCCAAACACTTGACACATGATTTTAAAAGAAAACTCATCTTTCTTTCCAGCACAGACATCTTCTAATGCAATACTTGGCTATAAATTCTTTCCTATCACAAAGTTATTAGAAGCTGCAAATATTTTTCATTCCAAAAGAAATCTTGTAAAGGAAATTCTATCTTTGCATTTTTCACCTTTCCTTTCTGCCAGAGTGATTAGTGCAGCTAATCAGCAATGTTCCAGGTGAAAAAGCTGTGATTTCACCAGAGACTTCTGGTGACATAACAAAATTCAAGGCAGCCATTTCATAACAGAACATCTCTACAGTTTCTTCCACTCAAGTTGTCAATTAAAACATGGTTTTACTGCATAACTGACACCAAATTAATAACAGAAGAGCTGTCTAACTTCACAGTCATTGTGTATGACAAATTACTGTGTGACACCTTGACAAAAGGAACATTCCAGTACCTGTATATTATCATCTTCAATATCAAACTGCACTATACTGTCATAAAGGTGCTGACAAATTCCTGGTCAGGTTAAAAAGAAAAACCAGAGCTGCTGGCTGGTCTAGTTTAGATATGATTCCAGTGCTCTATAAATGTAAACATGCTTAAATAGAGCTTGAAAGCCTGCATTCAGTACCTGACTTCCTCACAAGAAATGGCCAGGATGGGAAATCTTTAGACTAATCCTGCCCCTAATTATACAAACATCTTGTGTGACTCCTCTCGGGATTAGGAATGGCTTGGTAATCAAACAACAGCTTTTTGCTTGGTTTAACATTTGGGTTGAATGTGCAAAGAACCGGTTCCCATTTTGTTGGGTTAAAAGTCTGCGCTGACCACCTTGCGAATGCCAATAATTTTGTCCAATCAGATTTTTCTTCCCCAAACAATTTCAGGAAAACATTGACCAAGAATAAGGATTTAATCATGTATATCCCATTTTCACTTGCTTTGTCTTCTACAAACATACAGCAAGTATTATCTCCTTCCTGCAAAAAATTACCAAGCAAACAAACAGAAAAAAAACCCACCAGATATGAATTAAGAAATTATGCAATAAACCACAAAATAAAGTTTATATTTTAAAACAATGCTTAAAATTGATCTTAATTCCCACTTAAGTTTAAAAAATCTTGATGTAAAAGTGTGTACAATTTTCAGCTAAACAGTAAAAATGAGAGAATTACAACATCATGGAATCAATTAGGTTGGAAAAGACTTGTCAGATCAAGTACAACTTGTGGCCAAACATCGCCATGTCTACTAGACCATGGCACTAAGTGCCACATCCAGTCTTTCCTTAAACACCTTCAGGGATGGTACCTCCACCACCTCACTGGACAGTCCACTCCAATGTCTAATCAACCTTTCTGGGAAAGGGTGTGAAAAATGTAACGTCTTTTTTCTTTGAAATCAAAAAAGTATTCTTAACTAAACGTAGGGTATTAACATAGATACAATTTTCATTTTCTGATCAACTACTGCAATTAAATATTACCTTTTTCCAAGTATGCTCAACCCTATATCAAGAAACAAAAAAGTTATGTAGAATATTTTATATGTGGGGTGTTGACAAAAAGGATAATTTAAAACCCATATACTATTAGTATGTTCAAATCTCTTGAAGTATATATGCCAGTGAGCTGCAAAGGAAACAAGCTCATAGGGGTGTGTAGTGGGTTGACCTTGGCCATATGCCAGGGTACCCACTAAGGTCACTCTCTCACTCTCCCTCTGTAACTGGACAGAGGAGAGAAAAAAAACAGGTAAAGGATTCATGAGTGGATATAACAGCTGGGAGAGGTCAGTTACTGATTACCCTCATGGGCAAACCAGACTCAAAGTGGAGATAGTACTTAAATTTATTGCTAACAGGATAAAAGCCAAAGAGTGAGAAATAAAACAGTCTTAAAATACCTTGCCCTCCCTTCCTTCCATGTTCTCTCTCCTCCCCCTCAGTGGTAGAGGGGGACAGGGAATGGGGGTTACGGTCAGTTGTTGTTTCTGCCACTGCTCAGGGAGAGGAGTCCTTTCCCTGCTCTCATGAGGTCCCTCCCATGGGAGACAGTCTTTGATGATCCTTTCCGGAGTGAGTCCATCCCTCAAGCGGCAGCTCTTCCCAAACTGGTGTCCCATGGGTCACTCCTCCATGGGGTGCAGTCCTTCACAAATGAGCTGTACTGATGTGGGTCCCCTACAGGGGCCACTAAGTCCTACCCACAGGTTTCCCGCAGGACCCTGCTCCACCCTGGGCTTCCCACGGGGTCACAGACTCCTTGATGCATCCCCCTGCTCCAGCACAAGCTCCTCCATGGGCTGCAGGGGCCTCAGCTCTATGTCCTTCCCCTGCTCCCATGGAGTTTTTCCTCCCCCTCCCTCTGCACCGACCTTGGTGTCTGCATTGTTATCCCATGTTCTCACTCCACTCTTCCCTGGCTGGATTTTTTTTTCTGCAAACACTCCTCTGTTCTTAAATTTGTTATCCCAGAGGTGTTCCTGTTACTCCTGACTGGCTTGGCCTTGGCCAGCGGCAGGCAGTCTGTCCTGGAGCCAGCTGGCATTGGCTCCACAGGACAAGGGAAATTTCTGGCAGCTTCTAACAAAAGACACCCTGTACCCCTCCCCACTACCAAAACCCAGACACAGAAACCCATGACAGGGTGTGTATTCCATTTTTAATCTGTCCAACTTAAAACTTTTAAAAACATGTCATGATTTCAAAGACAATGTACTTTCCTAAATAAACTGCCTTTCTCATGGAACAAAAAGAAACTAGGAAATATACGTTTTCCAAAATACACTTAAGATTTTGAAAAATAGCGTATATTCTTGCACATCTCAAAATAATTGTTGTCTTTAATATTTTAATTAAAATCTAATTATTTCTAATTATTAAGGGGTTTTGAAAATTTACTGCATTTTAGTAAGATTTTGTCCAATTAAGTTGAACTCAATAGTGATCCATGGTAATGGTATTTACATGCATGGAAAATCAGTATTTTGGAGAATGTACCTACCCTGAATTGAGAGCATGCTGCAAAAATACATTTCAAAAAAAATTACCCTGAAGAAAAAAAAATCTAGAACTAACTTCAATTTAAAAAAGGCACTTTGGCCAATTGGACACTGTGCTGCTATGATGAAAGGTCTCTGGTCAAAACCTAGTCAGCAGTGAAAATTATTCCTTAAAAACATGAAGATTTTTATCTAAATGATAATCAGAAACCTCCAGATTCAGCACTCATTTCAGTTCCAATTCTAAAGAGTTTACTCCAAGAGATGAACTCCTGACAGCCACAGAAGGATGAGAACTATGAATTTTATAACAAAAAAATATGAAAATCATTTTTCTTATTTAAAATTTAAAAGTTACAAATTAATAACTTTATTGTGCAAGATGAACTTCACATGTGCTTAATAGTAGAATATATAATACTAAACCAAATACATATGAACAAAGAAGTCTTTCACTATGCAATGTCAGGAGCAAAGCCAGTTAATCCAACCTCAATTTCAGAAAGGAGAAAAAGGTTTTTGGAGTATAATCCACTGGTGTTTTCTAATAAGAAGCCCAACTGAGTGTAAAAGGCACTTTTAAAATGTGTGGAAGTATGGACCCTTCTAAATGAAAACAATGTTATGCAAACAAGAAATAAAAGTTTTCCTTCTTTGTCTCATGTCTTTACTAGAGAGAAATTAATTTTCTTGACATGAGTACATTGATGCAATTGATGAAAGTTTTGTCTAGTACAGTTCTCCATATGTGTAACTTGGAACTGATGCAGTTTTGCTATAACAAAACAATAAAAGTTAAATTCTGCCAGGATTGTAGTGAATTGACAAGTTCTAGGAGCCTCTGCAGAGTTCCCTTGCTCAATGTATGTATATTTTTGAGCCAAAAATTCACATAGAAAAATAAAGTGTTTCTTCTATGACAGCTACGAGAGTAGGCAGAGCTCACAGTATCTAGCAGAGAACTAGAGTTCTAATCTCTCTTCTGAGGCATTAAGACCCATGGATGCAGATAGAAATCATCTTCCAATTAATTTTTCATACCATTTAGAAAAATATTAGAGCTAATCCATGAACTGAAACAAAACACTTCAATTGCTGCAGGCAAATTCCAAGTCTGCCACATACACACTATGGTCATAGCAAGATAGCAGGCTGTCTTCTATATCAGAATTGCTTCCTCACTCTCTCTTCTGAGTGGCAGAACTCCACAAAGGCCTCTTTTGGAACAATAGCTCTCAGCTGACCTTGCCAACTGGAAGGTGCTCCTTGACTACACTTTCAGCATGTATGAGCACTATGCCCTCACCATTCCATACACCCAGTTAATTATGCAACATTACTGTAATGATCATTAACAAAGGTAGGAAAACAAGCACAGACATTGCTTGAATACTGCAATAGATGAGGTAGATGTGCAGATCATTAATGGTGCTTATTTCATGACTGAATTCTATATAGATTGTAAAAAATGCCAGGCAGTCTATGTCAATGAGGACTCTAGTCAATAATGACTGACTACTCCTCACAGAAAAAGTACTGAAAAAACCCCAATCCAGTACTCTTGAATTCATTGAAAATGCTGACTTGTGCCCCCGGGCTGCTATGTAACTGTGCAAAATGAATACAGTTTTCCAGCATCTTCATATTGTCACATCAACTTCTCAATGTCCTGCCTCATAAGTATTTTAGGAACCTCCATGTTCAAGGCAGCTGAGTATCAAACCTCCATTTTGTGGAAGAGGCATGTTGAGCAAATCCATAACGTGAATAGTGAAAATCTATTAATGAAACTTTTCTCTTTGTGTCTGTGGTCTGTTGGACTTGCCTTTTTCAGACTCAATTAGAATGGAAGACATTGCTACATCTTTAGAGCAAGCTATCTCCTTACCACCCCTTCATTTCAGACTGCAGAGGTTGCAACAGCCTTTTCCTCTTCAGTGTTTAATAAAACAGGGTATCCCTCTGACTGAGTTTACTGGATTACACAGCACCCTAGAAAGCATCTCTGCTACTCTTCCCTAAAAAAAAAAACTCTATAGTTTGCCTGTTTGTATTATGAATTAAAGACTATTTGCAACTCCACTAGTTTCTGTCAATCACAGAATTAACCAATAAAAAAGTGTTGTTAAAATAAATTATCAGATCTTAATTTTGAGAATCCCAATAGGGTCTTAAGAGCACTGTATAATGAAAACACAGTTGTTCTTCTTTAAAGACTTTAATTTGCCTTAGTTTTAAATGAGAGTTAAAATGAATGGAACTGTTGGAGCAAGTCCAGAGGAGGGCCATGAGGTTGATAAGGGGGACTTAAGTGTGCCCTCTACAAAGACAGGCTGAGAATGTCGGGGCTGTTCTTCCTGGAAAAGAGAAGGTTGTGTAGATACATCAGCCTTCCAGGATCTGAAGGGACCTTCAGGGAAGCCAGAGAGGCATTAGGTACCAGGAACTGTAGGGGTAGAACAAGGAGTAATGAGTAAAAATTGAAAGAGATTAGGTTTAGATTAGAATTAGGAGGAAACTCTTTATTGTGAGGGTTGTGAAATACTGAAACAGGTTGCCCAGGGAGGTTATGGATGCCCCAACTCTGTCAGTAGTCAAGGCCAGGTTGAGTAACCTGGTCTAGTGGGTGGTGTCCCTACCCATGGCAGGGGGTTTGGAGCTAGATGATCTTTAAGGTCCCTTCAAGGCCAAACCATTCTATGATTCTCTAATAGCTATTTCAAGAAATTTATGTAACTTCTCAAAACCAGTAAATAAATCAGGTCCAGCAAAACATGTCAACAAGACAGTCAGCTAAGGATGAGTCAATTATCTACTAGTCATGTTTGTATCGTGTGACATTCCCGAGAACATACCAGCTGCCAAAAACGTATCGTGCTTTGTACCAAATATATTTCTATATACAGACAACTACAATGCATTTGGAAGTTGACATAATGCTGAAGACAACATCAAATACAGTAAATTTCTAGAATTTTTACTTGCCCATCAAATTATGTAAAACATCAACTTTTTTTAATGCTCAAATAGTAGAGGGCATACTCATGGTTAAGAAGTTTTCTCTACTGTGAATCAAGAAATAGAACAGCTAAGAACAGAATGTGGTAGTTTTAATCTAGGCCTTCCTTGGTGACCAGTTTGTAACCAAGGAAGGGGCAGTGTTCCCAGTATTCCATACGATTTTTACGTAAATCGAAGTATAAATAAGAAGGGAGGAGAGGCCTTCGTTCTCTTCTCTTCCGGCGAGGTTCGGGAACAGTGGGTCCCTGCGCTGGTCTCGCTTATTTAAGGCTGAGGCCTGCAGCATCCACTGACCTGCCACGTGGAAGCTTGGAGAGTGCTGGCAGTGTCTGCCAATCCTGCTTTTCTAAGGGACGTGGTGAGATTTGTCTTACTAGTTATTTTGCTAGTTCTGGGGTTTGATTGCATATATCTGTTCGGTATCCCTTTTTGTCCCCTTTTGTCCCTTTTTTTCCCCTTTCCCTATCCCTTCGGGGGTGTTTGGATTCCCTTTTGCTGTGTATATAGCATCTTAACTGTATACAATTGTAATATACATAAAATATATATTTTTATATAACTAACTTGATTTCAGATTCTTCAATTTACATAATTTTCTTTACTCTGGGGGAAGAAGGGAAGGGGAAGGGCGGGGGGGGGACTTGCTACTGTGAGTTTGGGCATTTGGCAGGGAGCCAAGTCTGGACCATCACACAGAGTTAAACCCAGTGCCTCACCGAAGTTAATAAAATTCTTTTTAATCAGACTTACATTGATTTTGATATTGTTACTTACGTGAAATCAATATTAAACATAGAGAAGTGTATTTAAGAAAATAAGATCTTAAAATAAAAATCATCTTCTGAATCATGGCATTTTCATAGAACTTTAAAATTAACTTTTTCTGAGTATTTAATAGAAGTTGAACTACATTTTAATTTTCATTTTGTCCTGAATGAACTCAAGTATCTGTTGTCCTGGGATACTTACACAGGGACTGCAATGTGTAGGATGATGCAGTTTCATGGTTGTCACACAAAGGCAAATGTTGGAAGTAGGGAGAAGCTGAATACCTATGAAATGTGGAAAGCAAGTGCTGTGGACCAGGGAAACCCCGAGACAGCTGAGAAGTCCTTCGCAGAATGGAAGACACGCAGGGTGAAAGGTGCTGGCGAGGAAGAGACATCACCCAGCTTGCTTACTGCATGATGGACTGATTTACTGTGTGTTTTATGTTTAGGAAGAAAACCTAATCTTAGGTTGGACTCCATTTTGCGTTACTCATCTTCTTCCCATTTTTGTTGGCCAGTCTCTTCGCGAACGAAGAACCGGGGAAGGTCTTTCCACCTTCCAGCCTGCGCATTGGATTTTTTAGGTGAGACACAGTGTGCGCGGAACTGAGCCCACCCTTTAATCCTGAGGTTCATCTGCCGGGGCCAAGCACGCTTGGACGGTGGCAGCGAGGTCCTCAGGACGTAGATGGATTGCCTTACAGGCTANNNNCATCTGCCCGGGGAGGGGCCCCGACCGGGAATCGAACCCGGGTCTCTGCAGTGACAGTGCAGTGAATTTTCCCCTGGACCACCGGGGGCTCCCATAAGGACTCGGTGTCTGCCCTGGCAGGCACAGCAGCAATTCCTCTATTGGCCAGATATCATGGGGTACTGACCAATCACATGTTTTGGGGGGCTTCCCCTGCCCTGTTGGTGGGGTAACCTGGTTGCTGCCTCCCAGTTACCACCCCCTTGTCCATATTCATTTCCCCTGCCCAATGTTTGTAGGAGGATTTGCATGCTCCTCCTTCCCTCCGCCCAGTTTCCAGAACCTACCCCAACCAACCCTATATCTACCCTGAACCCCCTTGAATAAATTTGGTTCAGTTGGATCAGATTTCGCCCCTGCTTTGAACAACATCTCGGTCTCGTGTCTATTTTTTGGGCTCGGGACTCTTAGCAGCGCTGCGCTACTCCTGCCTGGCTTGCACTACTGTGCTCTGCTGTCTCGCATACCTTGAGACCAGCTGCCACCGGCCACCCCAAGTGGAGACCATCTCCTCGGGGGCTAGCGCAAGAACCCCTGACGCTGGTTCATTCCCTTCCCTGAACCAAAGCCGCATCAGGCAAAAGCTGTGCTATTCACATCTCAACGTGTATTCTGGATAATCTGTTGGTACCCAAAAAGCCCTTTCTTGCTTCAAAAGCATCTCCTTGACTCTCCCTCCATAAGAGTTTATCTCAGCTTCACGGTCACTGGCTGGGGGAGAAAGAGGACACAAAAGAGCTTCACATGCTCTGTCAAATCTCAGCCCCTTTTCCCCACAACACTGCCAAGGGTTGGCTCAGCAGCTTCAGGACCTTCTTAAGTGCAAACATTCCTGAGCACCCATAGTGCAGACTAGAGAGGCAAATAGCCTCCTTCATCTTGGGAGAGGCAATAAAATCAAAAATACCACTGCATATTATTTTTCCAGTGCCCGCTCAGGCTAACTTTCACTGGAACAGTGAAAAAATGAAAAAATATCTGGAAACGGATTGCAACTTAGAAAATGGAAGGAATATAATTGCTTGATATTTTAGACTTTCCTTCTTTGGTTCTGTTACGTGTGATCTAGCATATTCCATTTTCCTTATCCAATATTGCTTCTGTAAAGACAGAAAATTACCTACACTGTTTTCTTGGACTAGATAAGGAAGTAATTGCACTGGATTGGAGTAAAGACCCAGGTAACCTCTCTCTTAAAAAGTGGATGGTTGAAGACATTTACTAGAACAGGACAAGCTTATTTCTCCCAGACTCCATTCCTTTGACGTTTTTGGACTTCCTGAGCCAATACTCATGTAACACTGTCTTTAATAGCTATCATTATGGATAGCTATTAAATCATTAGTATTAAATCTTCCAATCAATAAAAATAAGGGGATTTTTCCTTTGTAAGTCAACATAACACAGCATCTTGATCTTGCAGAATACTTGGAAAATTTAGTCTCACAGACCATCTTACAGGTTCTTAATACTTCACTTTCTTTTCTGTCTTGTTTTTTTCGTAATTTCTATTGAGCAGTTAAATTTTGCCTCTGCATCAAAACTGAGCCACTAGCAACACAGGAAAAAAATTAAAAGGCTGCAAATACAATGCCAACCCATGACATTGTTGTCAAGCAGTTAGCAGTCAAGCACCCACACAGCCTACACAGCCTCTTACTCACTCCCAACAAGCAGGAATGGACAAAAATAGAAAGAACAAGAGCAAAAAACTCATGGCTTTACCATCACAGGCAAAACAGACTCAACACTGAGAATAAATTTTTAACTTAGTATAAAAAATTAATTACTGAATTATTGGGAAACAAAAACGAAACAATGAAACACCTAAGGAAGACATCTTTCCTTCACCTTTCCTAGTCTGAGGTTTGCTTCAGGCACCTTCCTTCCCCATTCCCAGTCTCCACACCTCTCATTATCAGTGCAGGTTATGCTCAGTCCCTTTGGTGAGGTAACAGGCAGTGCAGCAGGTTGGGGCCAGGGCACAGTATGTTCTCTCTGGCACTCATTTCTCACTATTCTTTCCTGCTGCTCCTTCATTCCTACTTGTTTCCTCTGCTCCAACATGAGTGCTTCACAGGTTGCATTTCCTTCACATGTGACTGCTCCATCATGGATCTATTCTCAGATCTTGCTCTTCCTTTCTCTTGGTCTTTATCTCCATTTTTTTAAATGTGTTTTCACACATTTGGCTCAGCCCTGGGTGGGCTTGCTGAGGGGTCAGCTGTAACCATCAGTGTCAGAAAAACACAATGTCCTTGAGGAGCAACAGTTGAAAAATAACCACAAAAATTTTTAAATTATTGATTCAGCTACTGACACAGAAATAAAGATGATATTAATGTTACAGTGGACTATAGGTCTATTTGATTTATATTAAAAAACCCAAAATCTATATATTCAATAATTTCTCTTCATATTTTATGGTAATTTTTATTTACATTCCTGAAGTTACATAAGGGTTGAAGGTGGACAGGACCTCTGGAGGTTATGTGGTCCAACTTATCTGCTCGAGCAGGATCCCTTACAGCAGGTTGTCTAGAACCGTGTACAGACAACTTTTAAGTAACTCCAAGGATAGAGACTTGACGGCCTCTTCAGGCAGTCTGTGCCAGTGCTCAGTCTTTAAGATTATTTAGAGATATTTTTTTTAGTTGTCCACACTTATAATATTATCTCTTTAAAAAATATCTAGAATGTTTTAATTAAACACTTTTCATAATAGATTTCTAGTCATTGTAACAAAATTTTTCCAGTTCCACAGCTCAGAACCTACCATTCCATGAGCTAACAATAAATTTACACCTCTACCCACTTGTTTCTCCCTCAGCTCTCATTTCATCAACTGACCTGACATGACACATTTCTGGTTGGCGCTTTATACAGTACATCTTTGCATCATGTCTATTTAAAGTGCTAGGACCTCTACAAGGAGTGAAGTCTTTCTAAGAAGCGTATTGTCTTTCTAAACTTTCAATAGACCATCACATGATGTTTTTTAACATTTGCAAGTTTCTAAAAAGAGTTAGATGCAATGACATACCCTAAGTTCCTACATGGCATATAACACTTAAGACTAGAATCAGAATGGTCAACTATTTCTACGCATCTTTCATTTTTATCAATACCTGTTGATGAACACCATTATTATAGACCTTTTAATTTGCTTTGCCATGACTTGTTCCCTGGAAACTGTATGTATTTTTAATTTAAGTACTTCAATAGCCATGCAGTTTTTAACATGATACACTTCGTACTGGCTTAACATACTGGCTTAATATTTCTGTGTTATATTAGGAATCAGGAGAAATACTTTCTATATTTTAAACTACTATTTTCATTATCCAGGAGATAAGCTGATTTAGTAGTGTTTGTTAGTAAAAATAGACAGAAGGTATTTATTGTGGCTACCACTAGAGAAAAAAGGGAAAGTCTCCTGAACAGAGTATATATTAATTTTACACAATAGGGCCTGTTTCTCTCATTAAACCCCTAAAAGAAACATACTGAAATACACTGCCTTGATACTGTTCCAAACAAATTTGAATATGTTTCTCAGTCTTTTCTCCTATTTTAGTATAAAAAAATCAGTATTTATTGAGGTAATGTCTTTGTTTAGGCAATCCGTTGAGAGAAAAATCATACTTAGTTTATTCAACCTTGGACAGGAATTTTCCAGCATGGTTGCATTTTAGCAACAAAACTGCATAAACACATGCTTCATCAAAATATTTCAGCAAATACTGTCTTTTTCTGCTGTATATGTGTGGTGCCAACTGTATTACACTGACTGTCAGATTCCCTACATACATAATTTCTACACTGTACATATAAAGATGTGAAGAGAAAGAACAAACTTTCTGACTTGTTATTTCTTGGGTCTTCGGGATTCATTTCATCATACTAGCACTCACTTTCATCAATTCAGGTTATTAAACAGATAACATATCAGTGTCTGATTCAGTGTCTGAAGCTGTTAATAGCTAATCTGATGTAGGCAGTCTTGGCCTCATGACACACAGAACAAGTTATTGAAGGCACATTTTGTGGACTTAAGTTGGGGAACAATATTTTGAAACAAGTTTGATACTCTTTAATGCAATCAAAAATTGAGAGTCTCATGTGCGTCTCAGTTGTTTTTAGAGGAAATGGATGGTTATTACTAAAAGGTTACCACAGTCCAATGTTGCCTTGCATCATGACACCTTTACTTGTCATGTTAATAATGGTATTTCCATGACTCAGTATAAAATTTTTAGATTACTATTATTACATGGTTTTTCACATGTTATCTCCTCAGGGAAACACAGACAGCTGTGAGCCTCCTCCCCTTAAAGATGATCTGTCTTTTAAAGAAAGTTGAATAGAATTTTATCAACTGCTGTCACATATTGTGGGATATTTTTATATCCCAGACTACCTGTTGGATTATTCTAATAATTTCTTATCCTGTATAGCTCAGAGCTGAAGATAAATTTGCTGCATTGTCACAGTATTAAGAAGGCTTTGTCACAAGACAACAGAACCCATTCAACTTCCTAAGAATGCAGTGCAGTGTATTAACTGTTTTAAATTAAATAATTAGTTTCCCACAAATGAATATTAATCTTAGTGTCAGGTTATCAAAATTTAACACCCCAGATAACATTATTGTAAGAATATGGCAAAAAAAAAATTAAAAGACAGATTTCTACCAGATCCTTTAAAAACAATAAAATACTATAGTTAAGTTACTAGTAAGGCTTTTAATTGTATACGGGAATTTGAACACTGGTGTGAAAGGGTTTTCCCTTTTTCTGAAGTAAATTTTCCCAGTCTGGCAAATAATTTAACAAATCTTAACAGCACTAGACATGGCAACACATCATACCAACATGTATTTATGGCTTGCAAGATGTCCAGGTTAATGGAATTATATAAACATTCATCAGAAAAAAAAAAAAAAAAGAAAGATATTGCATTTTAAATTCTTCAAAACTAGCAAATTACAAAATCAAAAATACATCAATGCAAAATAATTATTTAAAAATTACCTATTCATCATCAGGAAATTCCTTAACATCCTCCATATTTACTATTCAAATTTTTTTTTTTTAATATGAAATCAAAGGCTATTTTGTCTACATATGTCTTTGCCTACAACGACCCTTAGTTGCTTATAGAATATAAAAGAAGATCATTTTATTCTTAGGAGCCCCTGATGGTCTAGTGGTTAAGGACGCGGCGCTGTCTCCACTGAGGCCCGGGTTCAATTCCCGGTCGGGGCCACTCCCCAGGCAGATGGAGCTCGTTAGCCCTGTAAGGCAATCCATCTACGTCCTGAGGACCGTCCAAGCGTGCTTGGCCCCAGCAGATGAACCTCAGGATTAAAGGGTGGGCTCAGTTCCGCGCACACTGTGTCTCACCTAAAAAATCCAATGCGCAGGCTGGAAGGTGTAAAGACCTTCCCCGGTTCTTCATTCACGAAGACTGGCCATTATTTTATTCTTGTAGCACAGGGAGTATACTAGACACTTGTGGACTAGAACATTTGTCCAACATTTTTCATAAAGATTGCTCTGAAGGAAAGTATCTATTCTCCTTTCCAAAAACAAGTCATAACAAGGGTGTCTCAAGCATGCACATAATCTGAAGTCCCAAAGAGAATTCTTATCCTCGGGCCAATATCTTCATAAGCCCCCTTCCATCATATTCTGCTTCCAAACAAAGCCTTCCTTGCTCAGTGAGCCCACCAGCTACATAGCTGCACACAAAACTCCTAAACCCAGAGAACTGATGAAATCGAGGGTTGAAAAGTAAATCTAAGCAACTTAGAACAATGCATCAAAAAATTAGATTATTTTCTTTTTAAAATCAAGATCTCAAAAATATACATCTTTCACTTGTTGGTTGTATTTTAAATTACATAGCTTGTTGCACAGGCACATCAGTCTCTCAAAGCAAAAAATATTTTTCCACCTTCTGATTCAGATGTCTTGTTTTTCCTTTAAATTACTTCTCAGATTCTTTTAGTTTGGATCACGTTCATCCATAGCTTAATCCAATGAAGGAACAGTGCACAGCCTACGTTAGGGGATTTTTTAACTTGTTCTGAATGCTTTTGCTGGTTTGTCAGCAGAAAATGTAAAAATATGTATGTTCTTAGCAAGATAAACACAAAACAAAAAACAAGGCTAATAAGAAAAACATATTTGGGAAAACCAGAAATTTTTCATTTTGAAAGTACTAGAATTATCTTTTTTAGATTAAGACATACAGAGATAGATACAGATATTTAGATGTGTAATCTATATAATTTAGTCACTACCTATTTTTTTGCCCAATTCATGTAGTTTGCCCAAAGATATTTGTTTGTCTTCACACCTTCTTTTTCCTATTTAATTTTAGCACTCTTTATAATTTTAAATGGGTAAAGACTCCTTTAAATTACTTTTTTTCATCAGCTGCTTAAATCTTTAATTAGAGCAAATAAGAAAAGGCAGTGTTAAACACTCTGAATAAGCACTTCCTCTTTCCTCTGTTATGAAGTCAGACACCCAAACTATCAAGGTCCTATAATTCTATAGCAGCCTGCTAGTTCTCAAATACATTTCCAATTTTAACAGTATTCTGTGTCTTTCTGAAGATTTGTTTATAGTCCACATTATCTCCATGAAGCAAGAAATATAGTCAACAATTATGTAAAATAAGCAAAATATTTGTTTCCCTATTACTTTAATATACCTATTTCAACATCCTAAAATTTTACAAATGTTTTCTGAAACCAAGCTTCACACTTGAAGGTCATCTTTTGCTGAAATACTGTAAGAAACACAATCATCAATGTGAGCTAGTGGGTGAAATGTTAAAGAGGAAATAAATCAAATGTATTCATACTGCATTTCATGTTCTCACAGAAAATCAAATTGTTCTGAAAAAATATGAAACGTGCCAAGAAAGCAAGAGAATTATCACAATAACACAGTTCATCAATACCTGGCCTTTAGGGGTCATTACAAGAAATGTAATAGAAAATGAAAGTATTTCTCTAGAATTACATTATCTTTTTGCAAAATATGAGCAAATACATACAGTGATTTAAAAATGTTTAGTTTCACAGGCTATAAATCTCAGAGTAAATTACTCTGATTTGCTCTTGACACAAGAACTGAGAAAATATATAACACTGAGTTTTTTGGTTACTAGGGATTAACTGTTTTTAGACAATAAGCAAAATTTTATTTGCGTCACTTACACTTCAAGCTTACGTCTAGATCAGCAACTGCATGCAAGAGCTGCTCTGATTTTGTAAGTGTCAGTAATTTAAAAATACATGACAGAAAGTCACATAAAAAGTTTAAAATTATGACAGTGTTCATACAAAGATGCATAAAAAGATTATGGAAACTTCACAGCTACCTACGCTGTCTTCATGTCATATAAACTTGCTGAATATAATGGATATTGACATAGTAAGACATTTAGAAACCTTAGAGGATTTTTCTGTAGTTATTTCACTATCATTTCAGTCCTCACGCTTTGTCTAAACCATAACTTCATAAAGCAAAACCATTTCACATGACCACTGAGTCATGCTTGCCAGATCCCCGTCTCCTTTGTTATGCTTGCACAGCGAACCTCAGCCTTGTATTTTCTGTTGACCTTCCTGTCAATGCTTTATCCTGCATGCAAAGGTTGTATTTTACCAACATTTTTGCAATCTGTACCACACACCAACTTATTACAAGCAATTGCTTTTGTAGAGTAACCTTTTCAAAGCAGTAGTTCGATGTCCATTGAGTCAAAAATTTTTATCACTAGCAGTGACTTTGGGTGTTGAGATTCAGTGAGAGACAAGAGACTTAGAATCTTCAAAGGAAGACAGACACGAAACTCTACAGCAGGTGATTCTCACTGATTTGTCCTAAAGCTCTGTTTCAGGCTGTAGGGCTTTGATACACCACAGAGGTTTAGAGCAAGGCAAACAAGATCTACAAATGTGCTGGCAGGTTTTTTTAGGTGTTGAGTCAGCTAGAAATGCTGGGAGCCTTAAGTCTACTATTTTCCATGGAAATAGGCTAGTAATTTTATTCTATACGTCCTAAAATGTTTTTGAAATTCCCCTTAACTTGCCTTAATAGTTCATTATGTTTGGTCATCTGCTTGTATTCAGACTATTTGACCCGAACTCCCACAACATTTCAGCTACTCCAAAACATCCTTTTTCAAGATGACTAATTGTTGCATTATCAGCTTTACATGTGAGAATATTAACCACGCAGGCCAAAACAGGAATAGACACCTTTTATTTTATAGCCTCATT
This sequence comes from Empidonax traillii, assembly GCF_003031625.1. Classification (NCBI taxonomy): domain Eukaryota; kingdom Metazoa; phylum Chordata; class Aves; order Passeriformes; family Tyrannidae; genus Empidonax; species Empidonax traillii. The sequence continues at coordinate 134,619 of NW_020955200.1, forward strand.
AGCCACATAGGAATGCTAAATGAATCTGAGATGCATTTTTCCCAGAGATGCAGTGGATGATAATTCTGAGAACAGTGGGAAGAACCGTAAACCGTGTCCACAAAACCTCCCTGTATTTTTGTACTGGACAGAGTCTCCATCTCTTCCAATAAATGCAGGTTTAAAAGCACTATACTTTTTGCCAAATGTTTGTCTCTGAGCATGCATAACCCCAAACAGGTAAGCATGGATATGCATCATATGCATGATGAGGGGAGACCTCATTACTCTCTACAATTACCTGAAAGGAGGCTGTAGCCAGGTAGGCGTCAATCTCTCCTCCCAGGCAATCAGCAGCAGGACAAGAGGGCACAGTCTTAAGCTCTGCCAGGGGAGGTTTAGGTTGAATGTTAGGAAGAAATTTTTTACAGAGTGAGTAGTCAGACACTGGAATGGGCTGCCCAGAGAGGTGGTGGATTCACTGTCCCTGGAGGTTTTAAAGAGGCTGGATGTGGCACTGAGTGCCATGGTCTAGTAACCACATTGGTGTTGGACCAAGGGTTGGACTTGATGATCTCAGAGGTCTTTTCCAACCTGGTTGATTCTATGATTCTATGATTACCTATCACATGGTTCAATTTTCACTGTTCAGTGAAAGTAACTTTATATTATTATATTGCCAATAAATATTATGTTACCATGCACAATATACTGAATTGAAACATCGTTCCTACCAAAAATAAAATGCATTAAATGTGAATACAAAGTGAGAATGTTTTCCAAAATGGCCCACATGAGTTTTTCCTATTTGCAAGTCAAGGGCTATTTTTAATATTTTTTTGTATTTTCATCTAACATGTTCTATTGAGACACAGAACTAAAATCCAATCTAACATTTGCAACACTAACTTTGGTAAATTATGAAGTCTCAGGCTGGTTCTAGATTAGCCTGAACTACAGTTAAGCTTAGATTATATGACAAGGATCTTCATTCCACTAAATTCAAAACAAAATTAAAAAGGTTGTAATCTGAATGGGAACCTTTAGTAATTACTATCTGAACTCATTAATACGGGTATAATCAATAACACCAGCACTCAATACTAGCATTGGCCAGCACACCTATAACAGTACCAGTTACTACAAACCTAGCACCATTAAAAACTTGCATCAATGGTATAAAAGCAAATATACTCATTGTAAAATATTTATATGTATATAGATGGCACCAAGCACAGCAAACAGAATCCAGATGGGCTGAAAACACCTCAAAGAGAAGGACAGACACAACTGATCCCAGAAGTAGACACAGAGGAGGACTAATAAATAACAAAGTCTCATTTCAAGGTGATCGGAGTCATGGAGTTTGGAGTCAGACAGACACCCCTAACAGTTGTTCAGAATTTCATAAGAGAGGTCATGCAGAAAGCTCAACCTGTTTAAAAGAAGGAAAACCACGTGCACTAGGGAAAATTCTCAAGAAGAGAAGTTCCATTTTAAATAAAAATTAGGGCATTTTTATGTAATAGAGAAATAAAAAGGAATAAGTCACCATCATTTAAACGCATCCAATAGATGTTAATCTAACCTTGGACATCCAACAGATAATGATTTCTCCTATGCTCTTGGACAAGTTTTTAAATTTCCAGACTGTTCTGCTGTTTTTCCAGTTACAATAGCCAATGGGAGCTACCCATTCTTGCTTCCTCAGGACATTTTTACCTTTTCAGATGATAAGTAGTCATGACAGTTCTTTGGGTTTGTGCTTATCCATGGTGTCTCAAAATGTGTCCACTTTCCAGGTAGATAATTGATGGAAACCTACAAACAGCACTACATTGCTGATGATGTACAAGATGGGTTAGAATTTACCTTATTTTCTCCTGGCTGTGCTCACACTGCCTTGTTAGACAGAGTAAATGCAGCATATCTTACTTTTATAACTGAAGTCAGCAAATATGTCACTGAATACAGAAAAGGACACATTTGTTGAATAATAAATCACTTTTCACAGTAGTGAGACATGTTAAGCCCAGAAACAGAACTTAAAGGGGTTTCTAGTGGAAGTCAGCCATGAAGGGCACTGAACTTGAAGGATGTGGTTACAAACTCAAAGGCAGAACATACAGGACTCAGGAATAGTCTGGGACTTTCAGATCTGAACCCAAAGCAAAACCTGGCTTTTGATATTTCTCTTTCATCTGTACCTCTTAATTGCGGTTGCTCATTTAAATGAGTACCACTAAGAGAGTTTTAACTCTCCACGTGAAAACTTTCCAGGTAGGCTATACAATACAATTCTGTTTCCCCACAGCAAGTTCCCACAACAGAAATGCCCGCAATAGGAATGCAACAGTGAAAAATGAAAAACTGCTTTCTGGGAAAGGACTAATACATAAAGGAATGGCCAGTAAAACTAGAAAAGGTCAGCTATGCTAAAAAAATGAGACCGTATCAGTAAAATGCCCAGCAATAAATCAATAGCAGCTGCTACAAATTGAATTAAAAGTGCAGCTCTCTACACAATCTGTCAACTAGACAACCAAATTTGGCAGCTCATACCAGCTGAACCACTGTGGCCCCTTCCAACCTTACCCTTTTGTGATTCTGTGATTCAGGAGCTACCAATGCTCTTGTTTGCAAGCAGGAAAACCAAGCATGACTTGAGCCCAGAAGAAGAACTTTGGATATAACAAATGAATAAAAATAAATTGCTGCATAAGTTGTGAAATTTTGTTGTTGTCTTCCACTAGTATTTCAGAGAGAGAAGGAAAGCATCTGTTCTCATACAATTTACCAGCAGCTTTTTCTTCTTCTCTCGATACCAATTAAAAAAAAAAAAAAAATTAAAAAAATCAGTTAAGCATTTGAAGCCATCAGAATGGCTGTAGCTGTAACAATTAGAGCTATCTGACTTGCTGACTAAGCCCATCCATTATTGTCACACAAAGGAGAAGGCGTAATTAACTGTCTCTTAAAGATCCATGGAATAGGTTGCAGAGCTCCACATCTGACAGCCAACCTCAGCAGCAGGTATTAACGTGCTGCAGTCAGAGGTGATACATAACAGCAGCTCACAAAATAGCCAGTTGCCATTTGAAGGGGTACACAGGAGTATGTTCTTTCTTGGATCCTGTTGGTTTCCACAGCTTCCTTCACTGGAGGATTTCAGCTGGGCTGAATGCATGTGTCTGTAGGCAAGGCAGACTTCAGCCTCAGCAGAAGTCGACAGCTACAGCTGGGAGCTCAGAAAAGCTGCTTGCATGAAGCCCCAAAAGAATTTTAAAATTGATGTAATTACTTGGTGCCTGTCCTCTGGGTTAGTACAAATAATTTTACTGTCTCATAAAACAGCTTTATGCATTTTCTTTAAACTTCTGTGATTTACACATTATTTAATCAAAAAAAATTACAAGGATCAACTGAGCTTTAAATATATTCAGATTAATTCCTTTAACACCTAAGTTCCCTTAAATGATTCAGAGAAAAGTAGAATTTAGTAAAGAAAAACAATACTTACTACAAATGAAATGGGGTTAGAGACTCAGTAAAATTTGATTAGAAATGCTGTAGAAGTAAAAATAGAGTCTCTTCCTCTGCAAACCTACCAAGCATAAAATCAGTGGAGAAATACAACACAGCTCCCTTCATGTAATTATATATCTTGAGGATATTTTCACTGTTCTAAAACAGCAATTCTTGTATTTCCTAAATAAATATTCTTAGCCCATGTGATCTGATCAATCCGTCTTGCATTTTTGAAGAAAAGTACTTCCATAACCTTAGCTTTTTCTGTAAGACACACTTTTTCCAATATTACTGAGGTGTAGGTTATATGTGGGCACATATCAGCATCTATAACAAAAAAAAAAAAAATCCATTAGAGGTATAATGTGAAAGAAAACAAAAAGCTCAAACACTCATAATTTAATGTTTATAATCCATAAGAAGGGTGATTTCATGCTCTTTATGTAAGAAAGAAAATTTTATCATGAACGAAACATCTTCTCTTAACTGTGCAGACAACCAAAGCAATTGCTGTTGCATCTTATTTTCAGCAGATGAAAGAAAATAGGTAAGCCATTTGAACTCATTTCCCCTGGTGCCTTAACTTTTTTTCTGCCAGCAGCTTTAAAGATTTCTTACTTATACAACAAAGGATGGACTTCTCTTGTGACTAAACTCTGTATTAAAATCCTGGCAAGAAACTGGGATTTTTTTTCATGCCCATGTTCTGATGAAAGGGAGGGAGAGGGAGTTTCGTGTTTAGTACTAACTTCATCCAAATAACAAAGGTCAAGAATTACAATGCCCTTGAGTTCATTCTAATAAATTCCTCCAGAACCTTTTATTTGTCCATTTTACTACTTATTAGAATTCTTGTCAATTTTAAACTATTTGAAGTCAGTCTTACTACAAGCACAGCTCTCTGGCAAAATACTGTTTAAATCCTAATGTCACGTTTATTCAGACACTTCAGAGTTCCTACTTCTATGAGCCCTTCATTTTAATTTTTTAAAAAAGTAAGAAACAACAATAAAAAACCCTTTCCTATATTTTGCTGCATTTTAGCATTTTCCATCATGACAACTTCATTGATAACTTCTGTATTTCAATAAACATAGTAAATTAAATAACAAATGTATTTTCATGTGGAAAAGGCTATAGATTAGATCTGTCAATTATGATAGATTATGAGTATTTAAGACAAGGGTCAAATTAATATGGCATTCACTCAAGTAAATATTCTGTTTCTCTAAAACAGTTGCTCTCAGAGCAATGAAGCAAGTAAGTCCTGCCAGTAAGCTTATTTTTTCAGCCTCTTGGGAAGAAAAAAGTATAAAGTCTTTTCCAACACAATAAATTTGAATTACCCTGTAAATTTAGGATCCATCCCTGCAGGCTTTAGTTTTCTTTTTCCACTTAGTTACATATAAAACTGAAACAAAAATATCTGCCTTTTATATGTTTATCAGATTTGCACACCACATTGGAAATTCAGTGATGTTGGCCACAATATGAGAAAAAAAGCCCATCTTCCTATTGTTCTGTAGGGCAATAAACCCTTTAAAACACGGTCCACCAACATAACTCAAACAAAATAAAATCAGGCATTTCTACAGAATGTCACTGCTCTGCTGCTGGTCAAAATTACCATCCTTTCTGCGAGAAAGAAAGGAAGATTTTATATGGAAAAGAGGAAAAAAAATCAGAAATCTAGAGATTAAAGAAGCAAACTAAAAGAAAAGAAGATACTTTAACATATCAAAATCAGATAATATTTAGTGGCAAAGAGAAATTGCCAAGGCTAAACATTTTGTTAATATAAAAAATTCATTTGTTAAAATTCAATGAATTAGTTAAAACTCAATTTTTAAAATCCAATAAAATTATTGGATTTTAACAATTAATTTTATTTTTTAAAATCAGTTAATAAGCACAGAGTGATTGTTACTAAGAGATTTTAATATGTCAGCAGCTGCAGCCCATACACTTTCTAAAGGAGATGTTACCTTGCCTCGGAGGCAGATGAAGTAACAGAACATCAGTAATGTCATACCACCTGGTCATCCTTTCGACAGTTATGACCATTAAGGTTCTTTATTCCCCCTGAAACTGAAAACTTTCTGGCATTGCATATAGATTCAGAGGATTCATACAATTCATACAATAGACAAAAATCTACATTTTCTCAGAAAGAGAAATTTCTTTTATGTCTACCACAACTATTGCAAATGACTCTTGCTTCTCAGCTGCCTCTGTACTTCCAAAAGGCGGACTGGAGATAATAGCACAACTGTGATTGTTTCTGTGTTGATTTCAATATTCAGTGTGAAAACAGACTTTGTCAAAACCTGCAATAGAGATTAATGAGACTAACAAATTCCAAAGACATTAAAAAAGTTTTTTTTAGAAAATCCCTTTCTTTAATTTTTCAAATGGGTAAATGAAAAAAAAATCTACCTATAAAAAAATATTTCAGCAAAGGAATAGCAAAAACATAAAGAACTAATAATTAAGAGCAAGTTGCCAAATTATAAATCATACAATTACAGTTTTCTACTAGGATAACAGATTATCTTAAGTTTGAATTAAGCAAAAATCAAGAGCAGAAGAGATATTGTTTTTGTGTAACTATGACAGCTGTGAGGGATCAAAAATTTAATATAAGTTAAGATAAATAACTGCAAAGGTTCAAGATGCAGCAAAGACTTTTATATAAGAGTACATAAAAAAGGTCATTTCACTTTTCAAAGATGAATGCAACTTTAAAGAGAAAATACAGAAAGTGTTAAGATGCAAAATATTCCACTTTTTTTCCCCTTTGTCCTTTTTTTTTTCCTTCAAGCCAGTAAATTGCAACCTGAGCTTCTGTAAACAAAAGTCAGGCTTACAATAACGTAAGCTGAGTACTTATGAAACATTGACATCACACCTATGAACGTTTTTGAAAGGTTACAGAACGTTACACTTTATAAGGTTTCAAAACCAGACAACATAAAATCAAGAGTGCTAAATGCCACAGGCACTATATGGACATTAGCAGATATTTCATTGCATATTAGGTGTGGGAGATCTTTGGTAGTGAGATCTCCAAGTAGTAAGAAGATATCATTTGCCTTCGCTTCATCTATCCTCTTAACCTTTCTGCTCCTAGAAGTGAGACAGGAATTTAGCCAGTCTGTATTGATTAGTTAGTTAGTTTTAAGTTCAGTTGAAAATCATGATTGAGAGAGCAAAGAAAAAGCTGAGGAAAACTTTACTTGATTTATAACCAAAACTAATTCCCCAGAAAGTCTGACTTTATACTGATCGGGTCCATACTATCCATGTCAGGACTTAAAATGAGCAATTATGTACACATTTTTTTCATAACATGGCATGCAAATTGTTATCATTTTTACTTTATTAATTAGATAAGAAGAATTTCACGAATGTCCACTTATATATTTCCTAACAAAACCAGAGTTTTCTAACTAAAAAGGAAAACCAACAAAACAAACAAACAAACAACACCCTGTCTGAGGAAGCTTAAAATTAAAAATGAACATTTTAACATGCCACAGGGAAACCAAATGAGAAATCCTGTATATTCTGCCTGCCTTTAAAGTAAAAATATCCCAAAACTACTCTACCCAAGATGAACTGAAAAGTTGCTGGAGCAAATAAGTTTGCCCAGACTTGATTTCAAGGAAGGCATGGCTAGATAAAAAGGCAAAGATTAGAAGTACATATAGGCACCACAGTATTTTTAAGTATTTCAGAAGCATAAGCAAGCAAATAAGTATTGAGATGTTGATGTATTTTCCTATATCTGAAGAATTAAAGGACTTCTCTATGACCCAGTTATCAAATCAACATAGATCTTACAAAGCCAGAAAATGGTATTTGCTGTGTCTGCAGAAGCTTCAAGGGTGTAAAATCATTTTTGCTCTCTACCTGTTTCTAGGATATCACCTGGGATAACATGAGCTTCTTTTATGCTCTTGTGCCTCTTTATGAGCACCAGCTGAGCTGACTGGATTTTATAAATCATAAGCTGACAGCATCCTTCTACTTTGATCCTGCACTAACAAAAGTGTGCTTGAGCATTTTCCAGGATACAGCAATTTTCTAGTTTAACAGCAACAAAGATGTGGCTGGCTGCAGCAGCTGGAGAGAACTGCTGCAAACTGACTCACAAATGAAAGTGGAAGAAACACACTTGACAGCTTTAAACAAGTCTCGATAGACAAGCCAACCCACTTGATAAAGACAAGGAAAGGCTACCAAAGAGCGCTCTTCAGGTTGATGAAGAAATTTAAGGGTGTTTGTTAGAGTTACAGTTAGTTCAGGATGTTTTTACAAAGACAGTTTCAAATTAAGGAAAGGTGCCAGAGACAAGAGAGTCAAAATGCCTGCCTGCCCCACCAACAGCAGTATATTCTCATCTTAGCCTGAACTATTCTAAACATTACAGAAACAGAGGACAAATATCCAAGTGTAGCATGGACTTCTCAGAAGCTGGGAGAAAGAATTTTTAGTTTTACATGTGTCCTTTTATTTATTTCCCTGTTTCTCTGAGCTGTAGTGAGAGGTTAATCTGGCTCTATATCTCAGAATCCAAAATGGGTCTGTCTTATTCTGGACTTTTTTGTTCTTTAGGAATGATAAGATTCAGATCTGCAAAGCAACAGCCTTTTATAGAATCATCAGATCAGGATGAACAAAAAGAAGATTATTAAGAAAATTGTTAAGTGCTCAGTACCATATTTGTGAAGAACAAAGTCATCTGTTTTTAAATTAAATTCCTACTGAAAGAAAAGGGAAAGGGGACAAACATACCATAAAGAGATTTAATATTCAGTACTGCCTAACTTACACAATTCAGCTGTGAATTCTCTCTCCTTATAGTCATCATTGTGTTATCAAACCACAGAACAGCAGAGAATTCATTTACTTCAGAACATTAACAGTACATAAGCTTTAAGGTAATATAGGCTGCCTTGAGGACAGCACCAAGACTATCCAGTCTATCCTCTTATGCAAAAGAAAGAGTAGCGATGAATAGAGGGTTGATACTCTGAGGGCACAAAGCTAGATAATAAACGACCTGCAGAGAGAATAGGCTGCATCACCCTGCAGTCTTTCTGAAGTCAAAGAAGGCATCCATTAGGGATTGGGACCAGAGCCTTGCCACATGGCTTGCAGACAGTGATCACAACCAGATTTTGTCTCTTGGCTCATGTATAATTTCTTTACTACAGTAATACTGATGAGGACTTCTTCAGTACATCAGATTACTACTCATAGCACAAGATTCTAATATATATATATGTATATATGTATATGTATGTACATATATATGAGAAATAACAATGCAAGAAGTAATTCTATTTGAACTTCCTATTTCTTCATAAAATGCTTTCAAAATGTAATATAGTATGAGAATGGGGAGAATGATAGTACAATATGAAAGTGATAAATGAAAAAGTTAACAAATTTGCTTTTTTTTCAGTAAATTTAAGAGCATGTTAAACACAGGAGGAGAATGATCCTTTTGAGAAACACACATTCAACCAGTATTAAGAAATAAGACAGAATCATTTGGTAACTTCATGGCCTGAAAGGCCCTAGGGAAGAAAACAAATTCTATTGTTCTAAAAGCAGCTAGTCATAGGTTTACATATATTTGACTTGTTGAAATACCATAAATGAAAGCGAAACGCTTTTGCCACAAGAAATACAGTACTTCTTTTCACTTATGTCTAATGATGTCACCAACATTTTTCTTTATTTATTTTCTTTTCATTTCCCTTCTTCTATAAAAAAGCTCATTTCAGTATAGTTTCCACCTTTTTTTTTGTTTAACCACCAAAGGCCAAAGCTCACTTTTACATTTCATTGAAAAGCTAACTCTTCGGAATTTCCTCCAAGTCTTATTTGATGTACACTGTTGTACAAAGTTTCTTCTGTCCTTCTTGGATCCACACATGCTGAAGTTTGTCCCATGACTAATCTGGTTAAGAAACAGCCTGCAACTATCACACCGTACAAAGACAACTCCTGCCAAAGAAATTGAACTATACATGTCATTCATTTCTATAGGTCATAAATTCAGTCATATTTCTTTCAATTATGTCTCTCTTATGTTGAAGCTTTTTCCAAATGTCTCATCAATAAACATCAAAAGCTCCACTTTTAATTATTATGATTCAACAACATATAGTATCTCTACTGTTAAATATTTAGATATTCTGAAAATCAGACTGGTAGTATCCAACAGACTATTTTCACATATTTATTTTTGTTTGGATCTTTTTTAATCTTAATATATGCAAAAATATTTAAATTCTTATATTCAGTGTAGCTAAGAATGGTGCATAGTGAGAGATAGTAGGTAGCCATACTTTTATATTCCTAAATCTTGACTGTTTATGAAATTGTCTACTACAGGCCTTGTTTTACTTTGTCAATATATAAAAAAAAAAAGCACTGTGGTGGATAAGGAAACAATTTCCCAGGGCTAGAAATAACTATACCATAAGAATGGCAGCAAACAAATGCTAGTAGTTGGAGTTTAAAAATTTTAAATATGATTAACATAATAATTTTTAGATGGGTTAAAATAGTGTATTTCAGTTGCGAGATGCTTACTCTATATAATGTTGCATTTATAACTCAAAGCAGCCAAATCAAACCTTTTTTTACTGGTTTGTTTGGGTTTTTTTTAAAACAGCTACAAGTGAAAATTTGCAAAGAAACAACACACTAAACATTTCTTCAAGGACACAGCAAGGTCAAGAAAAGCCATTTACCCAGCCTTTTCATATAGTACATAAGGGTAAATTTCACTCAGCTCTTGGTATGAAGAAAAGGTAATGAGCATGCCAATTATTTTCTCAGGCTCTATGGGAAAGGTTGAAGATTTATTGATGTTTTCAGACATGATGGAGGTGATCTGAACTGCCCAGAATGTTCATACTCAAGCTGCCTTCTTGAATCCAGTTATTATCTGCCAGAAAAAAAATCCAATTTCAGTAGGGAAATGCAGTGTAATCACAGGTGAGAAATTCTAGGCCACATCCCAGAGCACATATATCACAGCCTCATCTTAGGAATAGTAGAGCAAAATCCAATTACATATAGATTGTATAGCACAGTAAGTAACTTTGCCATAATAGCTAACCTTTTAATTGCCTGATGGCTGTATCTTTGATCTTTGCTCACAAAATGATGAACAATTTCAGATTCAAGTAACGGGCTACAGATATTAATTTCTTAAGTTCATATAAAGCCAATCTCAGATGAATTGCCATAAACTGAATTATGTGTAATTGCATGGATGTTAATACATGTCTTGTTTTTCTGGGCTAGTTTTTTAAACACATTAAATAAAAGTTTTTTTCTAGCAAGTGCCTTGTTAACTATAAGCTCTTCAGTGCTTTGAAAATATGAGCTAGCATATTGCAGCTCATAGATTTTTCATCTAGGCACTTCTGACATAACCTATCTATCAGTTGCTTAAATCTATCAGTTAAGCATAGGTAGCTGTATCTATCAGCATAATAAGATTATTAAGCTTTTTATAATACAAATTAGCTAACTCATTTTAAACACAACACTAAAGTTTTCATTAAAAGACATGAAAGTGACCCAGCTATGTCTATGGTTTTCTGCAGTTTCTCAAGAGCAAAAGTTAGAATTAGACAACTGGGCTGGTTTTGACAAACTCTTTCACTAGTTTAAAACCTTTTTCTGATAAAAGGATGCATCTTCTCTGGGGCCAAGTACTAATTCTAAGGGCACAGTAGCATGCAGTGCTTGTACAGTGCCATGCTCAGGTCAGCAAAGTCCTCCACTTGAAATGCTCTCAAGCTGCTCCTACCTCTTTTAACATCAACATTTGCAGAGGGTTTTTTTCTCCTTAGACATAACATCTAGACAACATAGACATGTAGCCAGTTATGGCAGAGTCCTTCAAATAATTGAATAACAACATATGGTAACGTTGTGGCAGATATTTAGCTTCCTCATGTCATCCTAAAAACAAGTCAGGAAGGTCCTCTCAGTCAATGCTAGGGTGCCAGCTCTGCCTGTACACTGTACTTCCTGCTTCTCCTCCAGTCCTCCAACTGACTGAAAAACAATTGTAACAGGATTTTTAATTTCTCCAAAAACTGTTAAGAGACAAACTGTCTGTCAAGGAGAAGTTTTCTAACCTCATAAACTTATTGGTGACTCATTCAATGAAGCAAAATATTTTTTATGTGCCATGAAAAAAAAAGAAAAAAAAAAAAAAAAAAAAAAAAAAAAAAAAAAAAAAAAAAAAAAAAAAAAAAAAAAAAAAAAAAAAAAAAAAAAAAAAAAAAAAAAAAAAAAAAAAAAAAAAAAAAAAAAAAAAAAAAAAAAAAATAAAAAAAAAAAAAAAAAAAAAAAAAAAAAGAAAAAGAAAAAACCCAAACAACAAGCTCCTTAATTCTTATCCAAAACAGTATCTTGAAGTAAAGAATTTCAAAGATTATTGTGTGAAAATAACTCCAAATTTATTTTCTTCTTCCTGCACTACTTCAAGGGGTTTGCATGCCAATATACAAAAACTTAATAGATTATGGAATCTATCAATGTCTGATTCTCTTTCAAAATCAAGGATGGAAGCAGAGTAAATATCTCATACAAATTAAGGACAAAAGTGAGTCAAGTGACATCAACTGTATTGTATTTTTGAACAGCTGAAGTCAGTCTGCTTGGTTTGTTTTTGGTAACAAAATTCACAAGAAATTCAGGAAGAGAAATGCTGTGTATGGATCACTGCAATTAGGAAAAGTGAATAAACCCTTCCAAACATCAGAACGAATGTTAGATTTTGAAAGTAAGTCACCTGTTGATAATGAAAACTTACAGCCATTTGCAGATTTATTAAGCAAACTTATAAAACCTTAGATGTCTATCAAAACAGAACGCACCTCAGATCATTTTCCTATGAAAGAAACCAAATTCAAGAGAGAAATTTGATCTCACTTTTGTGAGAAATTGTCTCCCCCAAAAGCCAAGTCTGGATATTGAACACAGTACCGCTCCATGCAGCAGAAAAAGTGTCATGGTTAAGTTGCCAGCTTCTCTTCACTCTATTAGTCATTTGAAAGAAAATCATCTTAATCATACTCAGTCACTGTGTGATAACACTACAGGGGCTTTCTGGAAAACACTCAGAGCTAGAAAAAACCTCCAGCGAACAAAGCTGTCAAGTCTCTCTGGAAAATGCCATTTGTGGCACTTCAGAAGACAAATCTGGACAGATTTTTACAGTTATGGCAAATGTCATACAGCTGACAAAGCCACACTGACAGAGTTCAGGCTCCAGCCTGGAGGTGTAGTAACATTTCCTAAAAACCCCATGCATTTCTCTTTTAATGTAGAGTAACAAGCAGTATTTTTCCCTATTCTCATGATCTGAAATAGTTCAGTCATTTGGGGATACCTAAAAAAAAGGAGCCAAAACACTCATCTGTCATAAAAAACCTCAGGCGTACTGAGACAGATAGGTGGATTATAAGCAACCTGGAACAGTCTTATGAGATCTTAGTCATCTATAGCAATTTACAAAATTTGAAACTGTAAATGAAGCAGGCCACATGATGGGGTTCAAGGGGTCATACTTCATGTCACCCAAAAGAGTTTCATGTCATGACACAATACTGATGTATTAGACCAGGCCCCAAGTTGAGCAAAATACCTGAATCAATCCTGCACTCAGTATTTTCTGAGTATTTTCAATCCCCTGCTCAGCTCTTTCATAAGTCAGAGGCATTTATTGAGACTTCCCCAGGCAGTGCTGCCACAGTGCCACAAGATTCTGAGGCACTTTTGTATGCTCTGCAGCTTAGCGAGAAGACAAAAATATTATTTGTTCCAAGTGCTTAGCAGACTGTAGGCAGAAAGGCAGGTACTAATAGTCTGCCAGTGGTAACCCTCCTGGCCTGGGCACAGAGGACCAGAAGTCCATCCCCACCTTGGACAATCAACCTCTCTTGGCTGTCAACTGCACCCACCACTCTCCACCACCACACCTGCCTCTTTATCAGTCTTTTCTTATAATTAATGTTTTTCCCATTGTTCAGACTGCTTATTCCCAGGAAACAAATCTCGGTTCTCTTCCTCATGGTGTTTACAAGCTCACTCTTTCTCCAGGCTGTAGTACCATGGCCTCAAAGTACCATATGAGGGAATGAATCTGCTCCTGGCTCCAGAAAACCTAAGTGACAGCCAGCCTCCCATTTCAACATGACACAGCAGGCTAGAAGGGTCTTCTCAAGCCCATCTGCTCATTAATGGTGACAACCATATAAGAGAAGAATAAATTCTTCCAATAATCATTCTGCCTTCACAATTTCATTTTTATATATATTTTTATCTTTGGGATTTGTTTCCCATATTTTGTGTATATAGTGTAGAAAAGCTGTAATTTGCATAATAAAATTAGACTTTCCATTACTGACTAAGGAACAATAGGAATAAAATAGTAATAAAAGAGTTTTTATTCCATTTGTTGATATTAAAGAGCACTGAAGCAAATATAAAAGAGAATGAGGCAACAGATTAAAGCAGGTGCATTATGTTGACTAAGTTCTTGGACAATAAAGAAAATTAATGTCAGCTTGACATTTTAGTGATTATTTTCAAGATCATTTCATTAGGCTTTTAAAGGACAGTAAAATGGTTGTCTTAATAGAAGCCTAATTAGAGTAATAGAAGAAATATTGATAACAAAAAAAATATGCAATTACACTGTTTCTGAGGTGTTCTACAAACTCTGACAGCCCCCCAAGACACTATATTCTTCACACCATACCCCCTGGACTTTTAAAAATAAAGGAATCAGTGTTTGTAAGGCTATCCCAGTTGTTATTTTTCTATTAATAAGGATAAAGTATTGTGGCTAGAGTACAGCCTCTGTTAATCCTGCTTAAACACAGCAGTATGTAGTGGGTACATTATGCACGGGCAGTGTAAAGTAACTTATATTTACCCAATTTTTTCAGAATTATTTTCAGCCTACAATTAATTATAAAGATAAGCTTCTATTAGGGAAAAAAAAAAAAAAAGAGGGTAGCAATACACTTTAAACAAATTCTTCCAGGGTGAAGTAAAAATTATTTCTCATCTACTCTGTTATGGTTGCTATTTGATTATTCAGCAAAGACATAGAATACTAGGAGTTATTGGGTGAACCTGATCTAGCATAAACTCTCCTACATTATACATAAGAGAATAATACAGTGTAATTAGAACTTGAGTTGTGCAGAACCGTCATGTAGTATCAGCAATATTAAGTGCGTATATAGACTTTTACAGAAAATTTTTACCAAGATATATGGAAGCTGAGCTCATTTGAGAGCCAAACCTCTTTCTGTAGTTCGAATTTCATTGTTACTTCTGTAAAATATTAATTTTAATCCATCAAATTTTATTCTTGAACTTTTAGTTAAGTCTTTATAGTTTTCCTGCCAAACAAAAAAAATTCCTATCACTAGTGGGGTTCCACAGGACTCCATCTTGGGCCCTGTGCTCTTCAATATCTTCATGAATGACTTGGAAGCAGGACTGGAAGGGATATTAAGCAAATTTGCAAATGACGCAAAACTGGGAGGAGCTGTTGACTCCCTCGAAGGCAGGGAGACCCTGCAGAGAGACTTCGACAAATCAGAGGACTGAGCAGTCACCAACTCAGACAATATGGAGTTCAACACAGGAAAGTGTCAGATTCTGCACCTGGGATGGGGCAACCCTGGTACAGACTGGGGAATGAGATGCTGGAAAGCAGTGCCATGGAAAGGGACCTGGGGATCCTGGTTGACAGCAAGCTGAATCTGAGTTAGCAGTGCCCTGGCAGCCAGGAGGGCCAACCCTGTCCTGAGGGGTATCAGGCAAAGCATCACCAGCTGGTTGAGGGAGGGGATTGTCCCGCTCTGCTCTGTATTGGGATGGCCTCTCCTTAAATATTGTGTGTAGTTTGGGCACCACAATGTAAGAAAGATATTAAGCCATCAGAGAGTGTCCAAAGGAGGGGCTATGAAGATGGTGAAGGCCTTGAGGTGAAGCCGTATGAGAAGCAGATGAGGTGACTTGGTGTGTTCAGCCTGGACAAGAGGAGACTGAAGGGAGACCCTATTGCAGTCCACAGCTTCCTCATAAGGGGAAAAGGAGGGGCAGGCACTGATCTCTTCTCTGTGGTGACCAGTGACAGAACTCAAGGGAATGGCCTGAAGTTGTGTCAGAGGACGTTTAGGTTGAATATTAGAAAAAGGCTCCTCACCCAGAGGGTGGTTGGGAACAAGCTCCCCAGAAAGGTCATCACAGCACCAAGCCTGTGATGAGTCATTGTGTGACTCTTGGGAATGGGTGCAGGGCCAGGAGTTGAACTCAATGATCCTTATAGGTCCCTTCCAACTCAGCATATTTTGTCATTCTGTGATTCTTCCTTCTTGGTATATTGCTCTGAGGCTTGGGACAACCAAAAGGACTAGAGAAGTGCTTTACCCAAGAATTCCTTTTCCATTTTTGAAACCCTGCACATACATTTTCTAACTTTGTTCTTCCCACTGTATCCGTATAACCAGCATGGACAGTTCAATTATCTATCTTGTTTTATTAAGTAGGAAAAATAGGAATGTAATAGCTTGGGAAAAACCAGATTGAAACCGACAAACTGAAACACCTTTTACCTGAAGCCAAAGGGAACAGCAAAATGTCCCTTTGACTAGAGATAGTAAAACAATAAAAGCCATCACACAAACCGCAAGCCAGACAGAAAGTCCTTCAGAAGTTTGAATTACCTGGGACCATGTCAAATGACAAAGTAGGAGGACTGACTTGGAGTTTTCACATTTGTGCACATGTGAAGAAACTACCTGAGATTCAGTAAGGAAAGAATAAGGTGCAAGACATGCCAGAATACAGGTGGAGTAACTGAGAAAAGTCAAAAAAGGGTTCTGGTGCTGAATACTGGCTAACTTAAAACATTGAACTATGAGAAAAATTGAGCTATTAATTAACTGTTTGATTCCTACTTGTTTAGAGGTACTGAACTGTATTTATTTTTTAAATGAATAAGGTTGCTTTCAACACCTGAGTACATCACCAATTCCTCATAGCTGATAACATATTTGACCACATCTTCCAGACTATGTGTCAGATCACATTTTAAAAAGCTTCCTCTCCTCATTGCTTTCAAGACCCTCTGTGGAACAAAATGAAGGTCAAGTCAGAGAAAGCAACAGCTGCCAAGCACTTTCCTAACTCCTTAATGTCCATAAACCAGAAGTAATGGTGTGAAAAACACAGACTAACGTGCCAATGAAGAAAGGGCAACCTCTTCAGAGAGTAGTGACAGTCTGCAAGAGATGTCCAGAACTGACAAAGCAGAAATAACAGGATGTGAGTTTTCACATTTTCACAAATTCAAGGTATGAAATTATTCCATTACAGAAACGAGTTCAGTGGGACCCAAACAAAGGAAAAGTAGGGGGGAAAAAATCAGTTTGGGGTATCACAGGGAATGACACTATAACTCTGATGCAGCACCTTTCAGGAATTTGATATACACTTTGGAAAATATTTTGCAAATTTTCAAATGTTCACAGCAATTCAAGATTTAAGTCAGGCCTTCCTCACATAGGCATATTGCAGTACAAAACATTACATCTAGGGGTTGCATTTTCTTACTAGAAATTTCAAAATGTCCTGCAAATTGTATTTCTGCCATGATACAAAGAATTACTGCTAAGTAAACAAATCATTGACATACTTAATCTCCATTTTTTCTTATGCAAAGTCTGATATATCTTACTCATCAACAAAAGAGTAGGGTTGTTCTGTGTACCGGCTCCTTCCTTACAGTGACTTTCTGTGTCCAGTATTTCTAATTGGAAAAAGAGCATGGACATTCACAGGCTATACAGTTTGATCTGAACTCCGTAAACTGCAGCCAATTTACCCTGTGGTACTTGGTCTTTATGATCTATTTCTAATCTCTCCTGCCAGGCTCCTCATTCAAATACCCTCCAACTTCTCAACAAAGTCTTTTTTTGTTAGCCTACCTTTTCAACATGCAGTCAATGCTCAAGCAAGCCCCAAAATTACTGCTTTACTTTTCCTCTCCCTCTTGCCTGTGTCTTTTCTTTGCTAGGAACTCCAACATCCTGCTGTTGATTTCCAACCATCTTTCTCTCCCAACACAACATATACTTTTCCAGAAAATGACAGAAAACATGCTACAAACAGCCTCCTCCTGGTCAGTACTTCCTCTTTTGAAAAAACTGCTGATTAGTCTTGTTAAAAAACCCAAAGAAGCCTAAGCAGTTAGCTCTTCAATATATGAAAAAAATAGTCATAGAAATGTGTCAGTTTCATTTTCTACAAGCTATGACCATGTCTAAAACTAGAAGCAGATCATCCCTTGTGATCATGTTGGCATATTTTAACAAGGTTGTTATTGCACAAAAAAACTGCTTAAACCACTGACCTAAGTAGACCAAATTAAGTCCCACTCTATCAGTAAGATCTCACTTTATTCAAGCTTGTTCAGAACATTTTGAAAGAGTTTTGACAAAATGATTTCTTGACAAGTACTTTCTTCCAGCACATATTGCCTCTCCCACAAGCATCATGGTGTTACTTGCATTTTTGCATAACTTACAGGAATGCTGTCATGAGTTTAGGGCTGATATAAACCTAATAGTCAAATAAGATTATCTAGTAATGCACAAACATAGAATTAATAAGCATAGAATTGTAGCCTGTAGCACCCTTACACCAAAATGCAGTGACAAAGTTTTGAACACTGTTGTGCATTGTAACCCAACCAAAACTGAACTAAATTAGCAACAGGAAATGACTGTGCCATTAAACTAAACTCAGAACAGTTCTGCAAACAATACAAGTCAATGTCATTACTTTTCTAATTTACAGCTGTTTTAAGGCCAATATTGAAATACTAGCAAGAAGAAACCCACAACAATTCTTGGAACTGTGTATAGGTTTTATTAGTACTTTTGTGTAGAACACATATTTCTCATCTTTTCCCATGTCATCATACAATAAACATTATACCATAAACATCATGCAATAATTAAACTCTACCAGAAACAAGTTCAAACAAAGGTGAAAGAAAGACACAACACCTAAAGATGAGATTCTACTTTGATTTTGCACACTAAATATAGCATTAAATGTCTCTTGAAAGAGGCTTAGGAAAATGGTATGATAGTAAAAGACATATCTAGAAAATGGAAATGGGTTCCAGAGTGAAAGCAGCAAATGATCAAAGGAATTCACAGTATACTGTTAACAAGGAGCCAAAGGAACAAATTACTCTTTCAAACAAATGCAAACACTATCCCATTAAGGGCTAGCCCTGTTATAATATTATGGCTTTCTGTGCCCTTGGTACAAATCGATCATAGTGGTTTGAGCATCCTTCACAGGGCTCAGATAAAATAGTGTGGAAAATGGAGGGCTATAAAAATGATAATGTGATAATTCAAAGCATCTGTAACTGAAGATGCATAAACAACAGTAAAATGGCTTAAGAAACTTTGTCTGCCAAGTAGCTCTGAAGCCAAGAGAGAGGAGCAAAAACCTCAAAAATATGACATTGTCTTTTTTTGTCTCCCATTGTTGGGACTCAAATGTTCTGGACACATATGTACTCCTAAAAGTCTGAGAGCACACTGTGCATTAAGGAGCTGAGAAATGTTACTGAACTCAAAATAATGGATTCACTAACCTAGGCATTATTTAATCAAAGGACAAAAAGAAAACTGCAAACACATCTTGTCTTATAATATTATGTATACAACTCGTGTAATAATACAATCATAGAATTGTTTGGGTTGAGAAGGACATAAAGGTTATCTAGTTCCAACCCCTAGGGCCACCTCTCATTAGACCAGGTTGCTTAGAGTCCCATGTGCTTCAATGCCCCATAAGCCTTGAACACTTCCAGGGGTGGGGCATCCACAGCTTCTCTGGGCAACCTGTTCCAGTACCTCACCGCCCTCACACCAAAGAACTTCCTCCTAATAACTAATATAAATCTACTTTTTTAGTTTGATTCCATTCCCTCTTGTTCTGTCACTACATGCTCTTGTAAATGCTCTTCGTCTTTCCTGTAGGTGAGTACTTCCAGGTACTGGAATGCCACAACTAGGTCTCACTGAAGCCTTCTTTATTCTAGGCTGAATAAACCAAATTCTCTCAACCCTTCCTCATACTAGAGGTTCTTCATCCCCCTAATTATCTTGGTGGCCCTCCTATGGACTAATTCCAGTAGGTCCATGTCCTGCCTATGCTGATGACCTCAGAGCTGGATGCAGTCTTCCAGCTAGGGTCTCACCAGAAGGGAGTGGAGCAGGAGAATCCCATCTCTCACCCTGCTGGCCCCACAGCTTTTCATGCAGATGAGGACACATTTGGATTTCTGGCCTGCAAGTGCACACTGCCAGCTCATGTCCAGCCTCTGATCCACCATCAATAAGTGCATAATAGGTATGTATTGTGTTTATGTTGCAAAGTTTCCATAACAGGGGCTGCAAAGATGGCTTTCTTGGGAAGATGCCGCTGGTTAAAGCTGAGCCCATCAGCAACAGTGGAAGCATATGTGTAGCAATATATTTAAGAACAGGCTAAAAATACCTACACACCAGGAGCTGGGAGAGAAGAGTGAGAAAAACAAGCGTGAGAAACAACCCTGCAGACCCAAAGGTCAGTAGAGAGGGAGGGGTAGGAAGCGCTTCAGGCACTGGAGCTGGGATTCCCCTGCAGCCCCTGGTGAAGACCACAGAAAGGCAGGCTGCCCTGCTGCAGCCCATGGAGGTCCACAGCGGAGCACATAGGCACCTGCAACCCTTGGAGGACCCCACACTGCAGGAGGTGGATACCTGAAGAAAGCTGTGGCCCCCTGGGAAGCCCAATTTGGAGTAGGATCCTGGTAGCACCTGTGGATCTATCAAGAGAATAGCCCATGCAGAAGCAGCTGTGGTGTCAGGACTTGTGACCCCATGGGGGACCCATGCTGAAACAACCTGGTCCTGAAGGCCTCTACCCCATGGAAGTGACCCCCATTGGAGCAGGGGAAGAATACCAGTAGGAAGGAGCAGCTGAGACTGCAAGTCCCATTCCCCACCCCACTGTACTGCTCAGTGGGAGAAGAGGTAGAAGATCTGGAAGGGGAGGATGAGTTGTGGTCAAGATGGTTTTTAGATTTGTCCATTATTCTATTCTGATTTTGACGGCAATAGATTAATTTCCCCAAGCTGAGTTCGTTTTGACTGTGATAGTAATTGGTAAGTGACCTCCCTGTTCCCATCTCGACCCATGAGCTTTTTGTCATATTTTTCTCCCTTGTGATGTTGATGAGGGGGGGAGTGACAGAGTGGCTTGGGGAATACTGACAGCCAGTCAAGGTCAACCTCCCACAAAGTAATCAATGTGCTATAATCAGACCTTTATAAAACACTGAACATAACACTAAAAAAAATACAAATTAAAAACTAGAAGGCTACAAAATGCAACAACAGAAATTAAACAGTTGAAAAAATTAATGACAGCTCATAACATTACAGAGAAAACACCATTCTGTAGGAATACTTTGTCTTGGATTTTATGAAATCACAGACTGTTCTTTTGCTGCTACACTCAGCAGGAGCCACACTCACAGAGCAGCTACAGTCTGGATTTTATGTTGGCCCAAACTGAAGTAATATGAGAGTGCAGTAAATATTTACACAAGGGGGCACCATGCTGGAAAGTTGCAACTCCGAACAGGACTTGGGAATCACAGCTAGCAAAAAGCTGAGCACCACTTCCTGGGTCAAGAGGACAACTGCTCTTCCTGATTGGATAAACAGAGAAATCCTGAGGGCTTCAATCACCCACCACAAGCATTTTACAACTTCATTCGAAGTTGGTGTCAATACTTTAGGATGAAAGTTGGTAAATCAAAGGGAAATTGAAAAATACACCAAAAATAATTAATTTGTAAAAGCCAGCTCTATAAGAAATCACAGTATTTCAGTCTCCTTTACTTCTCAAACAGGAGGGTGAAACACTGTAAGTATCTAACAAAACTTACAGACTCTCCACATAAGTAATATAAACATATCATTATGAAGTGGATGGAAGCTTGAAGGAAGACAAAGCTTTAGAAGGGTTAATCAAAGCATCTTAATGCAAAAAGCCACTCTTCTCTCCCCCCCTTTTTTCTACCTTGCTCTAAGGAGATTTTGTTCTGTACAAATTCTGTAAACATAAGCCACAGGTACATTGCACAAAGAGCCCAGAGGTAATAAATTATAGCCAAATAGGCTAAGGTAGACATTTGAATAGGTGAAGTAGGCCTGAAGCCAAGGGTTTCTTCAAGCCTGGACGATCAGAACACGAAACAATGGAAAGAACGAAAGGTCACCAGGGTCACCCGATGAAGAGGAGTGGATTTGAGACCCCATGATGAAGTAAGACAGGATCTACCACCATAATATTCCTCAAAATAGAGACCACGCCTCAATCTCCGCCCTGACTCCACCTGCTATGAATATTGTAATCTAATGATGCAATAATATGAATATGTATGTAATTATGTTGTAATCATTGCCAAACCTGTATAAAATACTCATTCTGACCTAACCAGCTCGGAGCTTGTTTTCCCAGCAATAGCTGGCAGGCTGCCCGGCCGCTCAATAAATAAACACCTTGCTGTTTTAAGGCATAAAAATGCTGCCTCTAAACAGTATCTTTTTTATCTGCCTTTTTTGGGCATCAAGCTGAAGCTGTTTAAAGTCAAATAACACCATACAAAACTGTGCTACAGATCATAATAGAACCTCCTGAATGGCCATTTTAACTTAGGATCATGTCTTTTCCCCTAGTATTTAAATTCTAACTCAGAAAATTATGTTGGTCTACTGCTGTTCAGACTAGATGTTCACATTTTCCAGGGCCTGCAAATTTACAAAATCAACCATGTGTCAGTGAGGGTAGCTTTGAGTTTTCAATATACTAATGTTTAAGATCCCCCAAAGAGTGGAAGAATATGCTAAGAAAACATCTATTTATTTCAAGACATTTTCATACAAGCTTTTCTCAAGGATGTTACACGCAGGTCTGATAAAATCCATCTCCCACTTAGGTTTTCTTACAGAAAAACTCAACAACTTTGGCTTTCACATAATAAATATGTTTCATTTTATTTGCAGTTCTTGCTCATCTTAAAGCACAAACTCCAAAGATTTTTGCCTCTAGAAAGAGGTTTATTAAAATTTCAGTGTGGCATATTGTACTCTCTTTTTTTTTTCTTCGTTTTTTTTCCCCTTCTGTGGTTATGAACCCCTGAAAAGAAGAACAGTCAGAGTGAGCACTTGAAGGTAGTAGTTTCTAGACTGGCAAGATGCAGTGAGCAAAGACTTCGAAATGAGGGGAAAATATGTCAGTTGCAGGCTTCTCTGATAGCAAATAAGGAGCAGAGGTGACTGAAACTCCTGACTCTGCTAAACTTCTGCTTGGCACACCCTTCTGCTGCTCTGGCTGGACAGAATCTGGCAGATTGACCAAAATGCTGAAAGCAGATAAGACATACGGGTTCAAATGAAAAGAACAGCCATTTAACAAAATCCATCTCCAGATTCGACCAAAGCATGAATGAGTCTTTCCTGCCCAGCACATATCTTCACTGATTCTTAAAGAAAGCTTGACAGAATAATGGTTTTATATGCTCTTAAATGGGTTTAAATTTACATCATAAGCTTGGAATGCAAGAGCATTATTACAGGAATCTGGTGCTGGTCAAGCAGTTAAGTGAAAAGATAGCTTAAAACAGCTCTTCCTCGGTGAAAGTTAGGGTACAAAATACTTCAGGCTCTGCTCGGTCTCAGGAGTTGAAAAGAGAAATCTGGCGGAGAAAAAGCAGTTATAAGTCAGATCTCTTTTGTCCAGATTCAGCCATCATCTGCTCACTTGCAGTTGCTTAGACAGAGGATCTTCAAAGCTCTTCTAGGACTTCAGAGGACAATATTTTCATGCACAGCACAGCATAAACACATTTTTTCCTGACTTCTTAGTTGATGGGATATCATCTGGGAGCAATACTTATAATACCACTAAAACTAATAAATCAATTTTGATGAAGCTATTTAAATGAGTCAGAATATTCAGAAACATGACCTGCAAGTCGGGGTTGAGAATCAATACAGAAAGATTGCTCAGATTGGCCAAGGATATGATTTTTAAAGACAAGCCAGACAGTAGCAGAAATTAGAGATAGAGAAGGTGAACAAAAGGCAAAACCTAAAGAAAGCTTAAATCCTTTACAAGAAACAGATTGCAGTAAATTTTTAAGTCCCCCAAGAACCAATAAACATCCACACAAAAATATCTGGCAGGAGATTAAGTTTCATTTACAAGTCAGTGAAGCCAAACTGAAAAAGGCAAAAGGATGGAGGCTTTGCTTGCCTAAAATACTTTCCATGGTTAGAAGTTGTTCTTCCCAAAACCATTGATTAAAAGCTACACACACATCCACTACTAAGCTCGACAAGTAAAGGGTCACTAGGCTAGAGCTGATTGATATTCTTCACTCTCTTCTGCAAAAATCCAATCTCCTCAGAAAAAAGAATGGCTGACATTTAGAGTATACACATACCATGGTATTTGCTAAGGTTTTTAACAGCTGTGAGTATCAAATTCTGAGAAAGTGGCTTTTTTTTTTTTTTTCTGGATGACTGATTAGCATAGAGAGGAAAACCCATATTCTGAGAATTTTTGAACACTCTTAACATATTCCAGGCCCCAAGTATTATACAAAGGAAACCTGATTGCTGCAGCATTTAAGTTCAGGCCTGCATCCTTCCCCCTCCACACAGAAGTCTGAAAGGCCAGATGTTGAGAAGCACTTCTCACCCTAAGACTTGAGTGTCAAATCTAAGACTTGGAACGGAGCCAGAGGTGAAGTTGGAAGACACTTCTTTTCTTTCATGTGGCTTTGGGTAGTTCTTCTGACAGAATTAGGCAGTAGAAAGGTCATTTTTTTTTTCCAACAGCATTGACATTCAAAAAAAACTATAGTCAGACAGAGCTTTATTTTTCTTCAGTGGCTGTAAAGGTATTTTGTGCAGCTTAGGAAGCATTTTTGATCCACTTAAACAGAGGAGCTTTCAATACAAAAATCTCTTAAACTTCAAAAATTTTTACACAGTATTGTTAAATTAGCCTTATGAGACTAAAGCCATTGTATTGTTAATACATTATGTCCAGGAATAGCAGTCAAAGGGAAGCAGGCAGTGATGCAAAGTTGCCCTCCTTAAGTGTGGACAGTAGGAGCTCCTGAACCTTCTCCTTCACTCCAAATTATATTCCTCCAGGCACAGTCCCACAGTGAGCATTAATTACAGTGTATTTGTCACAGCTGACGGAGAAGGAGCAGGTCATGAAACATGAGGTTTGAGAGGGAAGGGAAAAGAAAGAGAAAACAAGTGGATACTGTGCCCACAAATTTTAAGGTTTTGTTATAAGAGAGAGAAAGAGTTAATGTTTTGGGGCAATTAAAGCAATCATACTTTTTCTCCAAACTGCTCCTCAGAATTTGATCATGCAATTTATCATTTTTTCTTTCTTTGTCCCATGGGGTTTTGCTATTTTTTAAACACTTTTTTGTCTCTAATGTCTTCAATCTTGTTTCCTATTTATTTATTCTGATTATTTTATTTCATTTCATTCAAATAAAAGATTGTCACTACAGCATAGATCTAGAAATACCCCTTATAAAAGTGTAAACTAAAACAAAACCAACCTTCTAAATTGAAGGAGAGACTATGTTTAAGGTTCCCAGACGTAATAATTTCAGGGAGTAACACTGAGCATCTGCTAACTTATAGCTCAGAAATAACTGAGAGAAAATTAAAACCTGAAGGTTGTTTCTGGTTTACAATATCTTAAGTTCCACTGAATTTCCTCTCTTACATATGTGACAATAGCATAGCATGATTATTTATAGGGAATGCAAGAACAGAGACATCTTGTGGTAACAAGAAGAGGTTTGCAAACAAACGCACTCTTGTATACTAAAAATTCCCTTTAGATACACGAAATAAGCTGAGTATGCTCTAACTTTTTTAAGTAATTTCAAAACAAAAACTTTAAAATATTAAAATTCTTCACTGATAAAAATGTTTATTATTTTTAAAGAATTGTTTGGAGGTTTTACTGACCAAAACAACATTGTTGAAATTGTACATATGGTTAAAAAAGAATTCAATTGAAAAAAACTCAGCTCTAATTTTAGAAAACACAAGCAGCTGCTACAAGTTCAGACGACCTAGAAAAGAAATTTGACCAAACAAAAATAAATTAAATCACTATCTCCTCATAGAAGAATACCTATAAACATCTCTAGTAGAGGGGAAATTAAATGGTGAATCTAAAGTCCAGACACAAAAAGTCAGGACAGACACCACTCTGTGGTGGTTAACGAAAAAGAGTAAGTTACTATTAGAAGTGATGTTTGGAAAAGACATAGGTATGTCAAGACTGTGGACTTTCCTCCTGTGGTTGGTCTCCATGATAGACTTCTTTCATGCAATTTCTTCAACTTAAATGGAAAATACTTTTTATTCTCTGTGAAACATTTGGAGTTTCTGCTTGTAGCATCATCCTCTGCTTTCAACACAAGTTGTATTCAGAGCAATATGAAAAATACCTTTTCACTTTTGAGAGGCTCCAGTGAGGTTTGTCATGTGAAAATGACTCAGTTGAAAAAGGCATTGTTGTTACTGATCAGTGACAACACTGAATGCCCTAGAAAAGGGAATGATTACAGCATTTGCAAATCTTCAAAAATCTAGATGAGTCTATTCTGTTGGTAAATAAATGCCATTGATCAATATTCTTCTAAGTGGAAGGAAGAAAATTAACAAATTAAACCTGGAGGATTACAGAAAAATGTTTCAGTGCTACAAAATATTGCCTAATGTCGAATGACTGAGGGGTCATGAAGTTCAGGGAGATTAAACACATTGGCTATGACCACAGATCAAGGTCAGACACCAGCTTTGGAAAAATGCCTCACACCCCAAGCTGTTTCTTTTAACAGCAGCTGACATAGTCTTATATAGGCATATTATCCCTTAGTTTGCTAACATAAAAGCATCCATGCATGACATGCTAATCATTACAAGCTACCATAAAAATAGAGAGAACTCTCTCAAAAAAAATATTTGAAACAGATGTTGAGAGCAACACCAGACATAGGTCTATGTTTCCCTCTGGAATGCGAGAAAACAAATATGCTAGTATTTTCAAGTAGAGCACTAAATTTCTGTGAGTATGCTTATCATATCACATAAAAACAAGATCTCTTGCCTGATACCACAATGAAGAAGAACAATATTGGGTCTGAAATGCTAAATGGGTTTGCAGAGTTACAATCAAGACTGCTATTAACTGACCTGGAAGACATCACAGGCTGTTTAGCCAGCCATCTAGAAAGTCAGACATTTATGCAAAAGGAAGCATAGAGTCCAGAAAGTGGACTCTAAAATAATTGACATTATTTTTTATTGGTATTATCTCCTGTCTTCTGAAGACCCAAAATCCCATCCTAGTGCAGCTTTCTAAAAGTTGCAGAGGAGGAAGAGAGCAGATACAGATGAGATTACTCACTTCTGCTTTCACAAAGTTGTACCACAGCTATTTATAATGTTTAAAATACAGTTAAAGGAAATATTTTGTTTCACCTCTAACCAGGAGACAGACATTTTTCATATGAACAGCTAGATAGTTTGATAATTTTAACCAAATTCTCACTTGTGAGTACAGCTTCAAGTCAGAATATATTGACTTTTTTTTTTAATTAAATGTAACAGCTTTAAAAAAGATGAAACTTTATAAAGAGAAGGGAAACATCCTGACACCTGCTTCAGGTTGTAAACTATGATAACAAGAATGAAACATAACAAAAAATTCTGAGATCCATCATCATATTGATAATTAGTAAGGAAAGAAAGCCAAATTAAACACTGCACTTGGTGGCACAAGTAGTTTTTGGAGTCATGCCCTCCTCTCTACCAATTTTTTTCAGTTAAATCACACCTTTCAATTAATCTTAAACCAAAAGAATACTGCCTAGAAAAAAATAAAGGATATTAATAAGGAGAAAAACAAATTATTAATTAAAGGGTTATGGGAGTTCTGACTGACAGTGCTGTTCACAGTCAAGGAAGCAAGAATTCAAAGGTTTTGCCAGGGAGCACTACAGAGATGGCTGGTGAGCTTACCTGGCATGTATGCAGGTAAATACAAAGTTTCACTTAAGCAGGATAAGAATAATGATGCTGCTATTAGGGACAGAAACATCACAAACCTGTGAGTTTGAAAACTCAGAATACAGTATACATGTCCTGCAAGGGAGTTAAAACAGTAACTAGTAACTCAGACACATTGAGATGCTGTAAAATTGATGTAACTGGATTGTTCTGGCCTTCTACTTTCCTCCTGCAGAGATAATCAAGAGAAGGAAACTAGCTCACCATTCTTTCAAGGTGTCAGAATAATTTATTTGTGTATCAGAATCACAGAATGCACAGTTTGCATAGTGGAAGACAGTGTAACTTAGACCACAAATGAGATCCAGATGTCCATAGCTGAACATGAAGGTACACACACAGCCAGTCCACCTTCATGGGGTGGTTGTGACCCATGTGTGACCATAAGTGATACCCTGAGGGCATCTCAGGTGTGAAACACTATCATCCCATCTTGCTTATCGAAGTAACCCTTGTCTTTGCCTTCAAGAAACAAAGCAGCCACAAGCTGTGTGTTGTTTCTTTGTCCTTACACAAATGACTCACCTGTGATAACTTCCATGGGGAGACATCAGGAAAATTCACTCACATGGCCTGAAGATATTTATATCTGCTGATGGCCATAATGGATCCACCTGTGCTTAAAAGATGTCAAAGACTCTTGAAATGTGATCCAGTATTAATGATCCAGTGACGAACTCTCTGCCCCAGGGGAGGTACCAGAGGTATTCCTACCTACCCTGAGCCCAGTAAAGGACCACACTGGGACTTTACTCAGTTGGTTGAGGGGTCTCCTTCCCTCACTCACGGGACTTCTACCAGCCTGACCCCTACCACCACCCCAACAGATCAGGAGTGCAATCACTGTTGGAGTTACAGTTACCAGGCATCATCACTTGATCCAGCCAGTGTCTTGTGGGTCCTTCCAGTCACAGCACTGCTCCAACTTCCCGTACCAGCACTGAAGCTTCACTCCAGTACTGACCCTCCAAACTATTCCCTGCCAGGTTTTAACGGGTGGGGGGGAAGGTGACCACCCTCTCATTTTGGTCCAATGGATGGGAGATTGGGATTTTTTCTGGTTAGCTCAATCCAGTCTTATCAGTATTGTTTAGCATTCTTCTTGATAAAGGGTTTTGTGGGTTTTTCTCACTTACATCTGGGCATATTTGATCTCTCTCTCTCTCTCTCTCTGTATTGGAGAGAACCAGGGGTATCGAATCAGAGGAAGGAGACTTCCATCTGAGGTCTCTGCACCTCCAAATTGTCTCAAACCGAGACAGCCTCCTAGAAATATTGAGACTCTCTTTGCTTGTGAATCATCTCCTTCAATGACTGTGTCTCAGGTTAGGATCCTCTTTCCTTGCCTTGCACCAGTAGAAATCCAGAGGGACTAACTTTTTGATTCTACTTGAACACAGATTTAAGAGTAAATTGCCTGTTTTCTTTCACTACTCTCTCCTTTCCAAGAAATAATATTCACAGCAACAGGCCAGCTGCCTCGAATAATTTTCAGATCAGCAGGGAGAATAGTATTATGCTGCAAGAACTGGACTTACTGAACAGGATTCAGAAGAAAGTCAACTTAAAAAGTTCTTCAATCAGAACTGATTACATTTACATTTTACTGTAGATAAGAAAAATCTCTTTTTATATAGGAAAAAAAGAATCTGAAATAACATCATAGGGTCATCCATACACTTCTGCAATGGTTGTAGAGGAGCACAAAGTTATCCTTGAAAAGGGTATATATGTCTGCAGTTGGACCTATATTGAAAGAATGATTTCCATGCTGATATTTGTGCTGTCATGGATATGCTACTGAAAACAGAATATTTTAACAGGAAGTGCAGCAGTTATTCTGTGTCACCATCTTCCTTAAGCACACCTAATAAAACCTTTTCAGGAACTTTTTGCAAGGGTGACATATGGAAAAAAAAAAAAAAAACCAAAACGCTGAAATCTGATTATGGACCTCAACAACTTAGATCAGTACTAATAATGCTAATTCCCTCAGAACTGGTGATCAGCTATGTTCAAATAAAAAAAAAATAAACTAAATAACATTTCACCAAATGCACACATGGAACAAGATCAGAGCACTGTCAAAGCTGGAGGAAGTAAGAGAAAATAGAGGGGAAATGTGCTTCAGACAAGAGAGAAAAGAAGAAAACATAAAGAAGAAAATAGAGGTTAAAACAAACTAACTCTGACAAGAAAAAGTACCTTCCCCCAAACGTGCTCATTGCTCTTGGCCTTCACGCAGCATGTCAATATTAAAAGTAACCTACCAATACCTTTTTTCCCCCTAAGCTTTATCATTGATGCATCTGTTGCAAATATCTCATATATAATCACTTTGCTAGGCTTTTCATTAAAATATTGACCATTCTGGTTGAAAGGAGGTGTTAACAAAACTAATGTCACAGCTATTACAGTAATCCTACAATCAGCACAAACCTACACACCACCCTTACTGAGGCTTTACAGGGGTCAAGATGTATATGGTCTAACACTGCTGCTTACCCATCCAGGGTTCCCAGTTACCTTTATACAGTGGCATCACCCCGTTTCCTAATATTTGGCTAATGTCCTACTCTATCCAACTCCTTTTATGCCATTTGGCTGTCTGGTGCTGAGTTTAGAGACAAACAAAGCAAAGGACTGCTGGCTCTGGCTATACACCACTGCCTCTCTCACCTCTTGTTGCCTGGTTTGTCTTGCAAAGGAAAGGATGACTGCACATTCCAATGCACCCAAGTAAGACAGGAATTTTGGATGACTGTATCTGTATACAAAATCAACCATAACCATCCACAAATATTTTAGAGGGTGACTAGTGAAAAGGCAGCAAAAATAAGAGTGGCTTTCATCTGAAGCAGACATGTAATGGAAGCAGCAGT
Organism: Empidonax traillii; assembly: GCF_003031625.1. Classification (NCBI taxonomy): domain Eukaryota; kingdom Metazoa; phylum Chordata; class Aves; order Passeriformes; family Tyrannidae; genus Empidonax; species Empidonax traillii. The sequence continues at coordinate 165,331 of NW_020955200.1, forward strand.
AAATGCAGCACCTGGCCCAGTTACCATCTGCCACAGAATGCCTTCTACAGCCTCTGCAACTGTAATGGTAAAATGGTGGTTCAGGAAAGGATCTGGTTTCCAGCTCTGCACTCAGATCCTTTCTCCAGGTTGAAACATTTTGCTTTGTTGCTGGCTGAACAAACTGAGCAAAATATGGATGGCACAGAATTGAACAAGCACCACCACCTCTCTGCTGTAGATAAAGTAAAACCTACCATGCAGGCTTCTAGGCAGACTTTCCTCTACAAACTAATTAGAGTACCTGCACATTCTTCATATACTAGACTTCATCTGTCACATTGTATGTAAATCACTGGCTACTGAAGTGCAACTCAATTTAAAAAATACAGAGAAAACTACAACTGTAAAAACTGCTATCCTATTATAAAAAGCAAATTTTTAAGAAATTTAAAGGATCCCAGCCCATTTTCCCCCAAGCACTTAAGTTGTTGTTGAGCAAATCTCATTATCTAGCAACATTTAAATGCTAGTTTATCCCATATATCACTAAAAATTCCTTGTTAAAGTGCTTTGTAACCTTCAAGTGCTTAACTTGTTCTTTTGTTTTGTAAACAATCACCACAGTCAAGGTAGTTCTTGAGGATTTTTGACAGAGTAGCAAAATGACTGTGTCAACCTACATGCTTTTACAGACCCTTTATAATCAAGAACCCGTGATTAACTGCTATTTAAAGCTCACATTGTCAAAAAGCATGACCTCACTATGGTAGGCACAATATAGATAAATAGTAAATTACAATCCCTCAATAAATGCATTTAACTCAGTTAAATATAGCTGATAAAAGACTTAATTCTTCTCACTTCCTTTCATAGAAGCCATTTATGTTGTTCTACAAATACTATTGACAGAACATGTTGTACTTGATGTCATGATACAAACTGTTGCACAGGACTGCTCAAATAAATGCAGACAATTCCCAAGTCTTGGAATCTTACAAATCAGTTAAAATAATTTTTTTGCTCTTGACTTCAAGAGCAAAAAGTCTGTGCTCTAAACTATCCACACCTTCTGTTCCCAAGTAAACAAGACATAGTTTTGGATAAAACTATTTTGGAGGACAGAAAGAGAAAGCAAAGAACCCTATCAAAGATTTTAACATGAAAACAAGAGATGCTGCTTATATGACTCATTTTTGGCTTATATTGGGTTTCAAACAATCCCCAGACATGGGCAGCTGTTGCTATAATTATGAAAGTTCAGATCCAAGCATAACAAGCCTGAGACCAAAAGCAATAGGACGCACATGGGAAAGACCTACTATATAACCACACCTCATATTTATCATGAGGTTTAGCTGCACTAAGCTGGAAGTAGCAAGTTGGGATCACAAAGGCATGGGCAGCAAACTGATTCAGGAAAAGCAAGCAGAGCAGAGCTGACGAGAGTATGGGTGGCACTAACTACAACTGCCAGCACTCTGCTCTGCTTCACTAAGGTGGAAGGGGCCAAGATTTTCAAGTAGTGTTTGTTCTCAGGGCAGCAGTCTGATCATAAATTTAGAGGCTGCTTAAACTATCTTCGGCTATCTGAACAAGTACAGTTTGATGATAATGCATATCAATTAACAACCAAAAAATATGCTGTATATTGTTTCCACTGTTGTATGAAATACTTCTAATTGTTTCTAAATCAAAAGACGTTATCTAGGCTTACAAAAAAGCAACAATAGTACAATCTATTTATTATTATTAAGTACCTCCAACCTAGAATTACATTGAACTCCATGTGCTATCATTAATTTAGAGGAAACAAATTTCCACTGAACCGCACTAATCTGAACAATATTCAAAGAGCGATGTTCATAATGTGACCAACATGAACTAGTCACTTTGTCTCAAATGTTTTGACGATTATATTAACATCTCTCAGAGTACAATGTCATAGTTAACCACTTTTCTTGATACTGTTCAAGATTTCTACAACTGACTTCAGCAGGAGTGCTCCTGGAATGTTTTTTACACATACTGTTCCCCCCCCAAAAAGATGACATTTTGCTCCCCACTGTTTGAAGATCAGAAGACCAAAAGAGACCTTTATAGTTATGAGGCCAGCAGAAAGAATTTACCCCCAGAAGAACGATCCTAGCAAAGGCTTCCTCCTTAATGGTTAACATCAAGGAAATAACTAAGAAAAAATTTGGATAATTAAAATTTTATGAAAAATAATACAAATAGCATAATAAAAACCAACCCATTTTTTCCCCACTTTCAGGTCTCTGACAAATCTCCAACTGCCAGATGCCATAGTCACTATTCTGTCCTCTAAGCAGCAAGTAGTAAGCACAGCCCAGTTATCGAGTTAAACTTGTGTTATCAGGTTAACTTGTGTTAGTTCACAGACACATCTAGTATTTCAGATCCAGATGCATTGATGCTGAATGGATAAAACAGCGGTTTCTACAGTCAAGCTGGAGGGCAGAGCCAAACCAAACAGCTAATGCATGTAAATCTCATCGTCACCACAGAGAAAAGCTTCATTGTTTTCAGAACAAGCCTCCACCATAGCCAGCATAGTGACCATAGTTGGCAAACAGACATTAGGTTAGTCTTAACTGAGCTGCCACAGGTGCTAGCAGAAGTACAGAGGTCAGTATAGGCTGCACTGCTCACTCAACTCCCACACACCACTCTGAAGTCCCTAGACATCCCTCTGCCAAACTGCTCTGTGGCTGCAGGAATGTCTGCAAAGCTTCACTCACTAAAACTGAATTTGGTCTTCCCACATTCCTAAAAGTTCAAACAGAAAATGCAGAAGAAAAGGTTGCTTTGAATGAAAGATATTAAAACTGGGGCAGCTAACACCAGTCTTACTAAGGCTCCTTCCCAGTATCAAATAGCATTAAAATTTCAAATATGTTTCCTACTAATTCCCTAATTCAAATTTCAGAGTCTCCTCCTGTCTGGCAAATTGACCAACCTAATCTCTTCCTGTGACAGAGTGACCCACTTCCTGGATGAAGGAAAGGTTGTGGGCATAGTCTACCTAGACTTTAGTAACTACTTAGAAACCATTTTCCACAGAATTCTCCTGGAGAAACTGGCTTCCCATAGTTTGGATACATGTACTCTTCCCTGGGTTATAGGAAGGGTGGCCCAGACAGTGCTGGTGAATGGAATTACATCCAATTTGCAAATGATCACTAGTGATGTTCTCCAGGGCTTAGTGTTGAGGCCAATCCTGTTTAATATCTCTATCAATGATCCAGACAAAGAATTGAGTGTCCCCCTAAAGGAAGTTTTCAGATGACACAGTCAGAAGAATTCGTCTGTTGAAGGGTGGGAAGGCTCTGCAGAGGGATCTGGACTGGCTGAATTGATGGGTCAACGCCAGTTGGATGGGGTTCAACAAGGTGAAATGCCAAGTCCTGCATGGGGTCATAAGCACCCCATGCAGCACTACAGGCTGGGGGAAGAGCAGCTGGAAAGCTCCCAGGAGGAAAAGGACCTGGGAGTTTTAGTTGACAAGTGGCTGAACATGAGCCAGTAATGTGCCTAGGGTTGTCCAGGAAGGCCAATGGCTCCTGGTTTGTACTAGCAATAACGTGGCCAGCGTGATCAGGGAAGTGATTGTCCCTCTGTGCTTGGCCGCAAGTACAAGCTTGTGAGGCCGCACCTGGAATCGTATTCAATCCTGGGGCCCTCACCACAAGAAAGACTTTGAAGTGCTGGAGTGTGTCCACAGAAAGGCAACAGAAAGTTGGTGAAGGGTCTGTGGCACAGGTCTCTCTACACTCTCTAAGTAACTATCTCAAAGGAAGTTGTATTGAGGTTGTTACAACTCTTCTCCCAAGTAACAAGTGATATTGCAAGAGGAAACTGCTTCAAGTAGCACCAGGGAAGGTTTAGATTGGCTATTAGGGAAAATTTCTTCACCAAAAGCACTGTCCAGCCCTGGAACAGGCTGCCAAGGGAAGTGGTTGAGCCGCCATCCCTGGAGGTATTTAAACATTGTGTAGATGTGTCACTTACAGGCAAATTCTAGTGTTCTTGGCAGTGGTCGGTTGTTCCAGGAAGGGTTCGGAGGACTGCCAAAACTGAAACCATAACACCGCTGAAAGCTCAAAAAATCCCAATATTTATTACAAAGAAGTGGCCAACAAAACAAGAAACCAAGAGACAGGAGAGCAGAGGAGGGAAATAAGCCCCCAGTAAAACCCCACTCACGCAGGTGTGTTTTACTAGGTTGTCTTACTGACCCCAGGATAACCAGAATTCCCCACAGCAGAGGCTGCATCCTCAGAGTGTTGGCAGGCTCACCAAGATACCGGGCATCCCCGCAGAAGGCGACGTTGTCCTTCATGTGAAGCCTGAGTCCCTTAGCACGAGCCACCTGCTTTTTTATCCCAATTTGCCAGTGACGTCTCCAGTGTGGCAGCACCGCCCAGCCAGAGCCCTTCGGTCCCTCCCCTGGGATGTCAGTGGTGCCCCTTCTGTGCACGCCAATGTGTGTGCGTTGGAATTTCCCCGCGCCTGTGTGATACACCTTGAGGGGTCTTCCCTAAATGAGCCCGGGGGCTTACTTCATCACTCTCCTCTTCACTTTCTTCTTCAAATGCCCTTGGAGAGCCATCAGCCAATAGTGAGATGCCAATTAATTTTAGTTTATGCAAAGTGCTGCCTTCAAGGATGAAGTTCTCTTTTATCAGTGCCTGTTTTCTCACAGCTTGGCAGGAAAAGAACAAACTCTCACAGGTGGCTGGGCCAAACACAGACCAATGGTAGCAGTGTCTAATTAAGCACAGATACATAGGTGTACAGTTGAACTTGGTGATTTTAAAGGTCTCCTCCAATCTAAATTAATCTATGATTTTATTCATATTTTAAAAATGCAAAAACATTAATAAATGCTGAAAAAGGCTCATCAAAAATCAATTAATAATCCAGATCAATATGTCTGAAAAACATTTCTAGTAGCTTCCAAATTTTTAACCACTAATGCAGAGACACTGGGAACACCTCTCTGCATTTGGATATGATGCATTCATAAAGACCAGTATTTTATACTACCTCATGTTTTTAAAAAATCCTGTATTGAATATAGAAAATCTGTTACACAAAGGCTTTTAATTGATAGAGTAGAAAAGCACGCATAGTACTGCATTAAAAATATGCCTGTCATCTAAAGACTTCAAGACCCTCTTCCATGGCTTTTTGGATTTTCACAGCAGTTATGAATCATATTATACATTTTCCAAAATCAAAAGCAGGAGATTTTTCCCTTACCTGTTAGGAGCTCTGGCAGGTATAATTTAATCATATCAACCAGTCCATGACACACAGTAGCACAAATCTAACCATGTCTAGTACAGAAATGTTCATCATGACCAGCCAGGTTCAGGTTGAGTAATACTTTAGACAAAAAGTACAATACCCTAATGGAAATATTTCAAATATGAAGGAGAAAAACACTGTGAGAGAGCACATAAATTTCATGGTTTCTTACTCCTTCAGATAAGGGCCTTTTCTTTCAAGCAATGATGATTCAAGTAATTTAACAGTTAACATAAAAGTAATATTCTATGCTTCACTTTGAATCAAAGATATGGCAAAACATAACTGTTTCTCTATCCTCTGATGTGGTCAGCTATGGGAACAGTAGTGCTTTTAGTAAATGGAAGTATAGAAAAACAGAGGATGGTAATAGCACAGATTTTATTACTATAAAGCCATACAACAGTTTCAATTTGATTGTTTCCATTTGCTCAATACATAAGTCAATTAAATTGTTGTTGCTGGAGTCAGGGAATATTAATAATTGTCATGTTAGAAGAATAGCACTGTGCAGATAACACCAATATGATGTGGCTGCACCTAGCAACTAAACACCATCTCACAACAGCTCATATTTTTATATCCTCTTCTAGTTTACTCCCGGGGTTTTGTAATTCAATTCAAATTTAGATCTTTCTCTCCTTCTTAATGTAAAGTGCTGTCTTGATACAGTCCTCTGGCAGCCATGAACTTTCAATGACTTTAAAGTCATTAACATATTTCTTAATCATTGACTTTTATCATTATGAGAGAAGCCTTCTATGAAAATACATCAATGAGAAAAGCAATGATTTAAAAGGGTCCTTGCAGTTTCATAAGTCTGAGAATCTCCAACCTGGATTTTGCTCTGGAGACATCTCAGCAGTACCAAAAAGTGCATCATTATTCTCCCTTATCAGAAAGAATAAATATCACTACAAAAGGGCAGTATTAAATGTTGGCAAGATACCTTTAGAACTTATTGGAACACCTTGGCACAGATAAAGCACCTGATCGTAAGATTTCCAGTGTTCCCCTAGGAATACAGGGTCTTATCTCAAGTTCTCCCAGTTAGGAGATAAAAGGGAAGCAAAAATCCAATCCTGTTCTGGAGATTAAGACTCTGTGGTTTTTCATCCTGGGTTTAGTAAGACATTCATAATTTTGCAACAGAAGGGAGTGCTGCTATTAAAAAAGGATATTTGGAAAAGCATAAGGTTACTTGTTTGTTTGTTTTCAGGGCAAAAATTGCTCATTTCCCAGTGCAACTTCTACTGTTCTCAGCTTAGTGTAATAAAATTACGGACTGGTCAGCAGATTTCTCTCATACATGCGCTGAATCTCAAATAGACAAAACCAGATGCCGAAGAAGACAAAACAGAAACACCACAGACTTTGTAAAGGACACTATAAAAGTGAAAATCTTCCCTCTGATCACAAAGCATGTAACCTGTGGCAACTCAAATTTCACCTAGATCTAACAGGAAATTTTTCTGAGTTCATCAGCGTACCAGCTCCATTTGATCAGATCTCCTAAATTTTATTTGCTTTGGGTGAATGCATATGGTGTCAGTGCTCTACTACTGTTCACTGAAGTCCAGGAAACAAGTGAGACGTGTTGAATTTCCTGCTATACAGAATTTCCTGGTATACAGAAGGACTTGCTAAAATCCTGGTAAAATTTGCATAAAGTGCACGTCTCAGTTCAGCATTTTAACTATTGTAAAATTGAATAATAATAATAATAATAATAATAGATGGCTGTTTCAGTGATGATATCATTTAAGAGAGAAGAATCCAAAAATTAAATATGCATGAGGAAGAAATCTTGCAGCCCTTTAGCTGCAAGATAAACAGCAAGATAAGATAAACAGTCATCTTCACTAATACATGTAGATTTTTGCATGTCAATCTATTTTTTAACTACTCTTGAATTGTTAAAAAAGTCATCTTTCCAACAATGTAGTTATTATCTTTTCCTTTGCTAAATAAACATTACATTCTTGCCTAACAAGAGAATTGCCATTTAAGCTCTTAGACGAGGTTTGACATACTTGTGTTATTAATGATTTGTAACTCTTTCCCTCAGATTTTACTCATTCTGCTGTTGAAGATTCTTTTGTAAATTACTTCTTTTGTGACAGATATCTATCTGCCACTTCAAAGAGACATTTATGCAGGGCACTGTTATCAGTGTATTGGGAAAATATTTTAAATATTCAAGAGATTATTACTAAGAATACCAGAGTAATGAATGAAGAATGAAGAAATATAGCACTGGAACAAATCTTTATTTTTGCATTATTAGAAAAAAATTCCGGTCCAAGAATTCCTGGTATTTTCAGATACTCTAGACCCAGTTTTATAGAAGTTATTACATACCTTTAGTCTCAAAAAGACTGGAATCCTTACAGAAGTCTGGTGTCAGTATCATTAGACTAACTCTCCTGAGGAAATGGGAAATTGAAAACAAAGTCTTTGCACGGTAGTGCAGAATTTTGTAAACTTAGTTTAAGAACCTGTTCCACTCATCTATTACATGGTCATGAGCAAATCAGATAGCTTCCATGTACTGAATTTGTCCATTATTCTGATTAGTATAAAAGTTGAGAAAATAGAGGTTACATAAACAACAGCAGAAGGAAGATAAATACTGGGCAAGTACTGTCCAAGGAAAGCACTAGTACAAAATCAAAACCAGAATCCCATGCAAAAGCTTTTTAAAAAGATCCACTAAAAGAAACCCTAGACATCATTCCTTCTTAAGATCTTCTGAAAACAAATACTGCAGAAAATGCAGGGTCTAAAATGGTTGTTCTAACCAGTAACTTAAGCCTAGGAAAATAATATTGCGGGTTTAATCACTTCAAAGTTAAGAGGTATGCATCTGCCACCTTTTTATTTTTGAACTTTTATTTTGCCATGTATGAATGAAAATTAAATTTATCTTCATCACATAGAGGAGTGCTGGAGGAACATACTAACATTTGAGCCTCTCAAGGAAAGCTTTCCATGTGTCTGTGTTGCCAGACCAAAGTTAATTGTCACCTACGAATCGGTAAGAAGCATCCTACAGCACTGACGATGATTTCTTTCTCCTTCTACTCTCATTGAATTATAAACAAAAATTTCCAAGGAACTTACTATCAGAGCGTATTCTTCTGGTTCTGTGAAACGATTGATTAGCACTGCTTCACTTATTTTGTAACAGTACTAGCAATCAATGAAACCAATTATGCTTATAATAGAGTACACAGAGACACACAAGATTTGATGACCTTTTAAAACTTCAGTTATGCCTGTAGCTAAATAATATTGCTAAAACCTTCTATCTATACTAATGACTTATACTGCTGACCAGTCTTACTGTGCTTAACCACTTGCTGCACTAATTAGCAGGCTACCTAGAGTGTTTGGTTTTCTCTCATTTTGGATTACAGAGCATCGCCTTCACAGGTTTTTGGTGGGTAACAACAGGTAGTACTGTGCCTGTAGGTAGGGTTTTTTTTTAATGAACATTGTGTTCATTATTGGGCATAAAGAATACCATTAAAACAGTATTGATATTCCAATTACACAAGACATAAACAACATATTTTCTGTCTTCATTTCTGCACAAGCAACATATTTTCTGTCTTCATTTAAATGTAAAGAAGTGGTTACACAGAAGGCAGCACTGAGAAGTGTGTTCATCTGAAAGACCTATGTCTACTTTTATGGTAGTTTTTACCATATAGATCTCAAAAATTAAGGCAATGTTTTTGATGCTTTTCATACGTCATGAAGCTGTGAGAGGACCACAGCGGAGGCACGTAATTTTATGAAGACAATAGATCTCTGCCTGAAAAAACTGAACTTCAGTTTTTGCTAGTGCCTACCCTCCTCCTCTCCCACTCCTTCCCCATGCCTTGAACAAATGAACCAGAATGAGTTTTAATTGGCAACTTGGAGATCACCATCTGTGATTATCAGGGCTCTTTATATATATTTGAATGCCACTTCTTCATACTAAAACCATCAAAGAAGGAATCAAGATGCAGGATGTGCACAAAGTTAATGTGCTGTTTAATTAATTCCAGTCTACATAACAATGCTTGTTACTAGTTAATCAAATCACAGTTTCAAAGTGTGTATACATTTGCATATTTCTTCATGACCGACAAAAAAAAGCAAAAAGTAGACTGTGCAAAAATGTTGAACATTGTTGCTTGGAGTTAATGAGTGATAATCCAGTGTTTGTGATGAGCAAACCAAGCATTATTTACAGCAGTGAGTTTATTAATTACTGATAACATCCATGCCCATCTTTGTACCAGCAGAATGTCACTAACTGCTAATTACATTACAGAATTGTCAATGGAGAAGTTCTAAACTGTTGTTTCTCGAAGTGTGTTTTGTACTGCCCCGGTGACTTCAGTTATCTGACACAATGTTTATCTTGCTCCAAAATAACCTAAAACCCCCTCACTTAAATGGTAAAAATCCAATCAAGAACCTTTAGAAGTCTCATACTACTGTTATGAAGAAGAAACCAAACAGAATAACTTCTGTGTCTGCTAAAATCACTGATTACAAGCAGGAAAGAGTGGCATAGCAAAGCTGCTCTTAGAAAGAGTTACTGACAGGGAGACAAGGAAGCTGAAATGCATACACAGCATGTCTGGAAACACAACATGGACTTCAAACACCAGTTCACAGCCAGGAACAGAGGAGACTATTTAAAATAACTGTGTTGACATAGTGTATAGATAGCATCATTTTTTCCCTAGGAGAGCTTTCAATTTTTGTTAAAGGTCTGTTGCAAAAGGCAGTTAGAATTGCTAAAATTTACAGATGAGTTTTCCCCAACAGTAAGATATATCTTAGTTGTTGCATGTAACATAGGACACTACTCCTTGTGAAAAAAAATTTCAATAAGCAAAACAGTGCAATAATTCCACAAGTCCACCTATGCTTAAACAAATAAATGCAAAGGATTGAAATAGGAAATTAACCATCATTTGATAACTAAGGTTACTAGGAAAGCTACATTAGCCAACTAGTATCTGTAGTTAAAGCCAGAAATGTATCCAAGCATATTTTGTTTTCTCATACACAAACTGTCAGTAATTTCAAGATAAATGCAGAACATGAATAATTATTCTGAGTTAATGGAACCATGATAATTAGAGTGCTTGAAACAGAATGGTGATGGGCACCACCAGATCATAAAGGGGTGCTAGTAACAAACATATAAGTCATTATCTCTGGTGGGATAAGTAATTACTACCTGCAGATCACTGAGGAGCTGATTGGGCTGTATTATGAGGGACTTCTCAATGTATTACAAAACCAGTGTTTTTATTAAATCTTTAATTTCAGTATCCAGGTCTGAATACTCCAGTCTGGCTAAAGTCAGGCTCTGCAATCCCAAGAAGGGATGTGAAAAGTACTGCCTGCCCAAGGTCTTCTGGGGGAGCAGAAAGGAACCCCAGAGAAGGTTTGAAGAGAAATGTTTCTTCAGTCCATTTTCAGTCCTGTGCAAATTGTTATACTTTGTGATCTGCTTTTAGCTTCCTTTCGTACAACAACTCTAAGGAAATCAAACCAGGGACTATGCCATTAAAGTACAGCCTGGTTCTTTCAGAAGTTGCTTAAAAATAAGTGGAAAAAAACCATAATGTAGAATGTCTTCTGGTTGTCTCTGTCAATCACCTAGCAACAGAGTGACAAGAGTGCTCCATTAAATATACATGTTAAAACTCTTGGAGTATGGAGAACAGCAAAGATGCTTACAGCCTTTTTTTCTGATGGCTAAATTTATGCATAAAGAACAGATTTTGCACCTACCACCCAGTAGTGTTTCAAAATCCAGGACCCCACTACAGCTTTCATTTTTGGCCTCTGCTGAGGGGAATAGTTTGGTAAGAGTGAATTGTGTGGGAGTACTGTTCTTCCCAGCTTGGTATGGGTTAATACCTCCATTTTGGTCTACTTACAAATACTATTTTATCAGCCCCCAAACCCAATCATTTATGTAATTTTTCCCCTAGCTACAAAATCTCAGAAACCACAAAAGCTTCTTAAAGACTTCTGACATTGAGAAGGCACTTAACAAAAATTACTGTCTGTAGCAACATGGTTACTACTGGTGCCTAGAGTTGAAACACAGTTAGATATATTTTATTACAATCTCCTGAGTCCAAAGCTACCTTAAGGCTCTATTATATGAGAGCTATGTAATATCAGATATATTACAGCCTCTAGTGTTTAAAGCATTGGGAAAAATTTTTTTCTCAGGTCTGCTTGACCTTCAGTAGGAAGTTTCCTGTGTGCTGCAGACTCTCAAGTCTAGCTTAGTAAGAGTGTCTACTATGGTTACAAGAATTGCCATAAATAACAGAAAATTCCTTCACTAATCACAGTCCTGCTAGGAAGTAGCAAGAAGCCATCACATGATCTCCCACCAACAAGCAGGGACTTCATTAACAAAGCACTTGACCTCTGGTGAGTGGTTTCAGCAGTTCCTTTTGAAATACTGAAAAAATTTTAAAAACATGTCATTCTGACTGTAAATTCCATATCTCCTTGCAAAATATGGTTTTTCGAAAGTAGACAGCATTGGCCTCAGATTTTGACAATGAAAACTACTGAATCTGCAGGCTCATTAAGTGGCCTGGAATTAATCACCATACTCCAAGTTGCAAAAGGCACGGATATAAACACATCTTGTTTGGAAACAAAACAAAAACCCCCAAAACACCACAATTCACACAAATGCACACACAACACTACATACAACTATGAATGACCACAAGTGATCAAATGTTTGATTTTTGTTCAGACATAAATAGAGTCATCCAAAAGAAGAATTTTGTAAAGCCAAATTGGGCCTTAGCGTTGATCATTGCCAGCCTCAGAAATAGATGACTTCTAGGCTTTTGCTTAAGCCACCTGAACCAGTGTGGTCACAGACCAAATGATGCACATATTTTCTCACTCAAAATTTTCTTTTTTTTCCTCAGAAAAGACAAAATAACAGACAAGAGGAGTTTGGTTGGTTGGTTGTTTTTACCTTCTTTCGTACATTAGTAGTTTTCTTTGTTGTGCTTGGTCACATATGTAAAAAACAGCACTGAAGAACCAAATAATCAAAAATGTATTTAAAGTATGTTTTGAGCTAGGAAGGTTGTATTTTCCCTAATATAGTCCTCAAGTGGACTCACTTTATCTTCATGAATAAAAGAAACAACTTAAAAAATTTATTACATTCAGTCAGAAACTCTATTACCTTTTATCACCCTTACCTAACAGGATTACAATGCTCTAAGCACCAATGAGCTCAGATAAGTTTACAGCAGATATCCAGAACTTCATTGCCCATTGCTCATGAAAATCAGGCTGAGATTCACACAGCAGAAGGCTGAACTGAGCAGAGCACAGACCAGTTCTGACCAGAAAAGGATGTTGGGGAGCAGGGAACAGAAGGGTCAAGCAGCTTCACAAAAAGGTCAGGCAGCTTCACAAGTCCCATGTGCTTCATCTCAATGGAGAGACTAGTATGGGTAAAGAACAGTACACAAAAAGTAATGTAAAATATTTGTATACTGTTTTGAAACCTAGCCTAGACAAGTTGATTGATAAAGGCAGCAACTCGATTTCTATTTTCTACGCATACTTGCTGTCCTAATAATTTTGGAAACACAGATTGTAGACTCTTTGACTCTAGTATGAAATTAATGCATTTCTTTCTTTTTCTTCCTAAATGTGCAGAACAGGAAACTATTTGGGTACATTTATAGGAAATGAAACCTCAACTATTCACTGTGACTGTTTTTTTTGCATTATAGCAACCTACTCTTTTTTTGAGTGGGCTGAAGTTAGAAACACAAACCTAAATCAGTTTATTCCATTCTTTACTTAGTTCAAAGTAGTGCTGGAATCCTAATTGCGAGACTTTTATGGCAGCTTCACTTGTCATGACTCAAAATTGAGTGAGAACCAGATGAAATCTAGGCTACCACAATGGGCTCTTCTTTCCCATTTCAAGTCCAAGTCATCATAAACCACTGACTGCTACAATAACCAGAGCTTGTGCTCCTTCTGACATGTCTTCACCAGAGAACTGGCAAAACGCAAGAGGGCAGAGACAGTGAAGGGGGAAAGAGGAAGTATTTGTTAAAAAAGATGACATATTCAGTATATTTACATGCTGAAACTTTTAAAAAAATATTTTATGATTCTATGAGATTGTATGCTTCTATAATTAGAAATTTTAAAGCACTTATTCTTAACCTAAATATTTATTCAAATGTGAGTGCTCTCAGTTTTTCTTCCAGATTATATGATGCCCATTTTTGATTGAAATAGTATTAATTCCAGTGAAAAAAGGCACTTGACATGATCAGGGCATATGTACTATAGGGAAACCTTAAAGGATTAATGTTCTAAAATGGCTCTTAGCAAGATGCATATACCCCCACACTATATAATCTGTGCAATTTTAGATATTACTGTACCTTGCTTAGTTCTATCTTTGAGGCACAGTGACCTTTCAACATGTGATTTAATTTAGCAAACTAAGGGAACTTTGATAGTACTCACTGAGACTCCCAAAAAGATCCACTTCTTACAGAGTTCAGCTTATCCACTCATCTAAGATCCCAGCATGCCACTTCAACGAACTGATTTTTGAAAGACTAAACATTTGAACTGTATCATGACGGTAACAGAAGTCATAAAAATGCAACTACATTCATAGTCTACTTTATTTTCCCTAATTGACTTAATATCTGCTGATCTCTGATGCTTTCTAGGTCATACTGCTGGAGATACAGCCGGTGGCTTAAATGACAAAATTTCTTTCTGCAGATGAATCATCAAGGAGAAGTTGCTCTCACGCAAGTAGAAAGATATCTTCACCAACTAAAGCAGAAGAGAAAAACACTGTGGGAATTGAGAAATATAAATATTTCCTTTTCTCTTTTAACCCTTTCAAAGATTATGACCATAAAGAAAACACTGCAGTGAGACTTATCCTTTCTTTACACAGATCTTCATTCACACTAGACAGAGGGCAATGTTATATAAAAACAAAGTCATCATCTGAATGCTGCTCTGCCCCTAAGGCTTGTGGAATGAAATAGAAGACATAATTTCAGTGACATAAACCTCTGTCAGGGTATATTGCATTATACTAGAGAGCCTTATTAAAAATAAAAGTACATTAAACAACTTAACATGCTTATTTATCCAACTTAGAATACCTTATTTGTTATGCCACTGAATCCTTCAATTTTACAAAGCCCTTTAATTTATCAAGGTGACTCTTGGGCAACAGGTACTCCCCAAAACAAGTCCTACAAGTAGCACTGCCAACAAACTAGAATACAAATAACTTTTAGAAGTGAGGTCCTTGTGGGGAGGTGGGAATAAGCCTTAGAGGAGGCAGCATCTGAGTTCCTCTGTCCAAAGTTCCTCAAGTTTACCACTCTCATGCTTCTGCTACTCCCTCCCTTTTATTCATTTAATATTCTCTGACTATGAATGCACTTGTCAACATCCAAAAGAGCTGTTAACTTTAATTATTGATGACAGTTGGAAGGTGTATTGAACTCCTCTCAAATAAACTAAATAAGAACAATTGCTGTGACTAGAAAGCATAAAATCCAGCATAGGCTTCTCTGAAGCCAATACTAACAGATAGGAACCTTATGTAACTTTTCTCATCTGTTATTACTACTCTCCTCCTTTAAACAGAGGAGCCATAAATGACTGAAGATAATATGTCAGTGGAACTGCAATTTACTTTTTAGAGGATGCACATAATTGCAAGCCAGCAGCAAGAGTGTAATGAAGGTAAGGAGAAAGAAAATTATATATAAAAAATATATATATAAAATAATACTGTGCCATGATTAAAAATCATACCAATTTACAATGTTTACCAATTTACCATGTTTAGCAGTAACTCAGTTATTCCAGAAGGGCGAACTACTGAATTCTTAACTCCAATGCTACAAAATCTGGTGTCCAGACAGCACCTTATTTACATGTATACAGAATTAATCTAACCCTATAAAGCACATATTGCAATAAAGGACAATCCTCCTCTCCTCTATGTTAAATACAGTATATGCACTGCTAAGATGCTGGCAAAAGCCTCCTTATTTTCTACTAAATTTATCAACATCACTAAGGATACTGAGGAGCTATCTGAGATGCTTGGTAAACAGGTGTGGCTTTGCAATCCAAGATAAAGGCACTTATCCTTGGAAAATATAAAACATTCAAAGCAGGAGCTACCCTGAAAAAAAAAAGGATGTCGTGTGTTTCTATTGCCAGTCTGTAGGTCCTGTTGGGAGCCCCTGGTGGTCTAGTGGTTAAGGCGCTGCACTGTCACCTCAGAGATCCGGGTTCGATTCCCGGTCGGGGCCACTCCCCGGGCAGATGGAGCTCGTTAGCCCTGTAAGGCAATCCATCTACGTCCTGAGGACCTCGCTGCCACCGTCCAAGCATGCTTGGCCCCGGCAGATGAACCTCAGGATTAAAGGGTGGGCTCAGTTCTGCGCACACTGTGTCTCACCTAAAAAATCCAATG
>NW_020955200.1:181321-188739 GCF_003031625.1 Empidonax traillii
ACTGGCCATTATCAGGTCCTGTCACTGTATCGGTATTGGTCCTGCTCCATGATGAGATAGGTCCCCAAAACCACTCCAGATAAAAGAGATGTGGACAGGTTTGAAACAGGATATTCCAAAACAGAGACTATTCTGGATGAATGCAGCTGAAAATCCCTCAGACTCAACCAACCACCTTCCAAACTGCCTAACGTTCCTTTGCATAAATTCTTGTAAAGACACATGAGTTTATTACTCTTTTCTAAGAATACTACTCCTAAAAGCTAGCGACCACGAACAGGTTTCCAAGTAGTAGGAAGAAAACAGAACCTGAAACCACCAAACAAATTCATGTGTATATTCAAACAGCAAACTGACCTTATCTTCAAAAGTAAACAGGTTGTTACTAGTTGGCATCAACTAACTAGAATATTCTTAAGGTAAATACATTGGAGTAGAAATAAAATCAACAAGCCAAATCATCAATAACTGCTATTCAGGCCACAAAGCAGATGAAAGAATTAAACACCTGCATTATGCTCCTAACAAACAATCTGCCACAATACGGGGAGGCATGTTCGGTTAGCCTAGGTACAGAGAGCCACAGGAAGAGCTTTTTGCAGTAGGTAGGAAGGACTTTCTGTTTCACTCAAGATTAATATCTATGAGCAGTTCATGGTGCAAGAAAAAGTCAACGTCAGAGTAAAGTCTTAGATGTACAGATGTAAAACACCATGTAAGACCCCAGGTCACCAAGAGAGTTTTACTTATATATACAAGTCTCCTCTACATTATTTGCCCTCTGGACATATTAGAAGAGTCTTAAGTTCTTTCGGCACCTTAACAGAGAGTGGAAAGGAGAAATTCTGCACACATTTTCTCAGGGAGTACTTTACTGGTAAACTTTAGGAAATAAATCTTGGCAAAAGTTTAAAGGCCACTCTGGGACTCTGGGTGGGCGAGGGGTGGTGATCCCATTGTGTCATCCAATCAGAGGCTGGGTTAGTAAAGGCATTTAGTAAAATGATGTTCTTGAGTAATCTCCAACCTGTTAAATTGCAACAGGTTTCACTATCACCAATTTTCCCTGCCTGAGTATTTTTGCTTCTCACTTAAATAGGGGAGGAGAAAAAAAAATCTTATTAGTAGTCTGTTCCCTCCTGGTGGAGAAGTATTTTCAGATTTCAGATTATCCATGGAGCTGAGAAAAAGAAATCACATGTTGTGAAGTATCAAGACTATGTAACCTACAATATATATGCCATTCTTAAATGGTTGTATTGGTAATTGCTTTCCTAGTCTCAAAGTTAGTTCTTCATAGCTCCTTTTTCTTAATATACCGATTTTTTTCAGCATTACATATAGATTTATGGGTAGAAAAGATATATGTAGAAAAATGGGGGTTTATGATGTACCACTTTAGTGCATTGACCCTAGTGGGATGCCAGGTATCCACTAAAGCCACTCTCTCACTCTCCCTCTGCAACTACACAGAGGAGAGAGAAAAGAAACAAAACAGCAAAGGATTCATGAGTGGAGATAACAGCTGGGAGAGGTCACTTACTGATTACCTTCATGGGCAAAACAGACTCAAACTGGGTATAGTACTTAAATTTATTACTAACAGGATAAGAGCCAAAGAGAGAGAAATAAAACTCTCTTAAAAACACCTTTCCCCCACCCCTCCTTCCTTCCATGTTCTCCCTCCTCCCTCCCTAGCAGTGCAGGGGGATGGGGAATGGGGGTTGCAGTCAAGTGTTGTTTCTGCCACTGCTCTGGAGAGGAGTCCTTCCCCTGCTCCCGTGGGGTCCCTCCCATGGGAGACAGTCCTTGATGGACCTCTCTGGAGTGAGTCCACCTCTTGGGCAGCAGTTCTTCCCATGGGTCACTCCTCCACGGGGTGCAGTCCTTCACGAATGAGCTGTACTGATGTGGGTCCCCCAGAGGGGCCACAAGTCCTACCCAGGAAAAACCTGCTCCAGTGTGGGCTTCCCTCTCCACAGGCCACAGGTCTCCAGCAGGACCCTGCTCCATCTTGGGCCTCCCACAGGGTCACAGCCTCCCTCATGCATCCACCTGCTCCAGCATGGGCTCCTCCATGGGCTGCAGGGGGGTCTCTGCACCCCGATGTCCCTCCATGGGCTGCAGGGGCACAGCTGCCCCACCATGGGCTGCACCACGGGCTGCAGAGCCTCAGCTCTGGCACCTCCTCGACTCCTGCCCCGCCTTCTACAGTGACCTTGGTGTCTGTCTTGTTTTTCCTATGTTTTCACTCTGCTCTTCCCTGGTTGGAATTCTTTTTGTGCCACAACCTTCTGTTCTTAAATCTGTTATCACAGAGGCCTTTCTGCTACTCCTGATTGGCTTGGCCTTGGCCAGCGGCAGGCAGTCCATCCTGGAGCTGGCTGGCAATGGCTCCACGGGACCAGGGAAGCTTCTGGCAGCTTCTAACAGAAGCCACCTCCTAGCCCCCCACTACCAAACCACTACAACCATGTACATGCATAAAACTACAAAGCTGCAGTTAATCTGTCTTCTCATATGATTCCTTAAGAGAAAATAACAGAAGACACCTTTACCTATTTAACAGAAAGCTGCTTGAAAAATAGAAGCTTGGCAGTAAAAGGAATTATTAGGTCCTACTCATACATGAAAATGACTGCCATGAAAAAGGTAAATGTTATGTGGTAAAAGGGTATTTCTTCAATCATTTCTATTTGACAGCCTCTTTGAGATGGCAAATGTCACACTTGTTTCCCACCTATTCATGATGTTATCTTTGTGAGATACTTGTCGACATAAGATCCATGTTTCTCTGCCTGAACCAAAGTATGGCTGATGCTATAGCTGTGAAGCTATAAATTTGTTGAGAATTTGACTTAGTATTACAACACATAGAATTTATCTTCATATTGCCATACTCAAGTGCAGCCCCACAAAGTTCTTTAATAGCTATGGTCTACACACAAAAGGAAGGGAAGTACCTCCAAGTTTTGGAACAAAAAAAAAAATAATTAAAAATTCCATCTTCTAAAATAAGGCCTCCTCTGACCAAGAAGAAAAGTCTTAGATGGCCTGAATTCTTTGAGAGGTATAAACACAGAACATGTCTGAAGGAGGAAAAAAACATAACTGAACACACAACATGTTGGTCAAACCAATGAAATCAAATTTCCAGGTGTTCACATGGCTACTAGCGATTAAGAGCATACCTTATTTAGGAAAACACACAGCCACAGCTGCTGTCTCAGTTCTGGACGTAGGTTCAAAATGAGGAACTCACTTCCATTGTTCCCTGCGGTCATGGTGCTGCCCTTCATGAGAATGAATCTACATGAAGAGTAATCTAGCTCTAGTAACAGCCTTTGGGGCAGCATTAATGCCTCCCAGGTGAAAAAGTTTTCCCTAAAGAATTAACGTTAACCACTTTCCATTTGTAAGAGTAGCCTATATGAAACTGACTAATCAATCTGGGCAGAGCTAAGTTCAAGAGTTTTTCCTTTACAGAAAAAAAACATGTAATGACAAGACATAAATAAATGGAACTGATTTCCATCTTCCAGCTGTTTTGATGGGATCAGGAGAACTTCAGACAAAAAATCAGTTTTAATAATAAACCAGCTAGACTCAGAGAAACCAGACAGTCTATCTAAGGCAATATGAAAGATGACTGACAGACACATATAAGGAGATATCAAAGATGTCTATTGGTTTAATTTTCTTCAGAATTAACATAGAAATATATGCTTCTTTGTAAGAACTACATACATTTTATTTAGATAAAGGTGTGCAATGAGAAAAGTATGATTCTCTACCATTGCTGAGAAACTAAAAAGGGACAATAGTAACAGTTATGTTCATTTCATAACTTCTGTCTACAGCAATTAAATCAGCTTGTATATTAGCGGTACAATTAATCAGTATATCCATGTTATATAGCCTGCAAATGTTTCAATCATTGATTCTGAACTAACTAAAGTTTCTATCTTCTGAAGTTCTTCACTGCTGTGGGTGATGATCAAGCAGTTCAGAGTTTGGCGTAATCTTTCAGGATCATTTCCAATTTCTGGCTCAGCATGATGTTACCTTTCACTTTCAGTTTACCAGAGAAGAATGCCTAAAAGGAGCAGATGAGACGAAAAGAAAGTGTATATTCAGTTGCGTACACACAAACCAAAGAGTTGCTAGAATCAAATAAGAAGGTTACGTGTGGTTGTTTAGCACTCAGGAGAAAGCCTTCAGGGCAGGACGCCTGATGGTTACTGGTTATTAATGAAAACCATTCCAATTCAATTCTAATACTATCCAGAAATAGTTTTCTGTCTGTAGAAGGCTAAATCTATTACTTGGGGAAAAAAAGTAAATACAAAGCAACTTCAGCAACCTCTGTTTCTTTTCTTTGTATAGCAGAGAGGACTTCTCCTGCAGTAAGACAAATGCTTTCACAGAAGCTGATGGCAAAATTTCAGCAGGGCACAAAAATAAAGCTCCCAGCCTCATACCCCCATGCTACACTTATCCATATATCTCTGTAAGAAATGAAAAAACATAATGAAAAGGTTATTTAATGAAAACTAAAGGCTAAACTAAAAGGTAAGCTACTCACTCAACTTCGTAATAAATGAACCAGAAACTTGCACAATGTATGTACACACATATTTCAAAGAAAGGCTCTGGGTTTATACATAGCATGTTTTCACTGAAATGCTGGCATATTACATTTTTATTGTCCCTACTTCAAAGAGCTGTATACCCTGTTTCAAATTCAGTTCGTATTTTTTTAAAACTAGCTTTGCTTCACTGTGGCTTTGCAGTTTGAAAGCTCTTTGAAAGTTCTTTGAATGTGCTTTTGCATAGTTCCATTAACTTGAAATACATTCAAATAAAGAATAGAGAGAGCCAGCAGAAAAAAATTTGAATAGATGCTTTGAGCTTCCTTAGATGAAAAACTTCACAGAAAGTCAAAGGAAATACAAATGCCCAAGAATAGATCATGTTCCTGAATTGCAATCACTGTTCTTTAGCATTCTGACGATTACATGTCAACATCTTGTTCATTTATGCTTTATGCCTGCTATATACAGAGGGTCACAAATGATTTTATTCACATGGTATGTAGGAATTATAACAAACATTCACCATGATCATTAGTCTCCAATTTTACAATCAAAGTCTCTAGCAACTTCTGCTTGGGATCAAAGAAAAGGAACTGTTTGATATATGATGAGCTCAATTAAAGTTTTCATTTGCTCAAGCTTTAATCTGTAAGCTGACACATTAAATTTGTGACAGTTTAATTTACTTTTACACAAGGCATTTTTATTAGCAAAATAGTAGTTTTAAGCAGTTGATTACTCCAAGAAGCTGAAAGTGCAGACCCAGATTACAGACCTTTCTTAAATCTTTCTCTTCCTGAAAAATCATCCTACTTTGGGTGAATTTTGACCAGTTTCAATACATCTACATGTATTCACTGTCCAACCTTTCTCTCTAGTGCACTACTAGCAGTAAATCAAACACTGCAACAAATACCAACTTGCTGCAACATGACAATCAAAACAGCCTGAATGATCAAATTGACAAACCTACGCTTACAAATCATATATTGTGAAGTACCAGGATGCAAACAAACTACTAACTTTGTTGTAGATTTTGGAATGCAAACAGTCATGAATCAGAACTTGATTTAAGGCAAATAGTATTTCCCTATGCAAGTGAGTATGTCTGTGACACACAGGTTTTTTACCTTTTGGGGATTGGTCTTTTGTTGTACCACATCCATGAAATCCTCATCAGAAAGAGTGAAGGTGGTATCAGGAGAATTTCTGGCAGGTCCTTGATACACTGCTCCAGAGCCATTCTTTAGGTCAATCGCTGAGAAGCAAAAGCAAAGATAGTTTAGTTTCAAATCAAAGATAAAATCTTCAGGCAAAAGAACACTACTCCCCTCATCCCAGTCTAAACTCTCACCTATCAGCAACTAAGAAAATGAATGGGGTTTAATTCTTCTTCTTTAATGAAAGAAAACAAAAAATTATTCCTGTAGTAAGGCAGAGGGCACTTGCAGCAGGGACTGCCATTTAAAAATTCTTGCAGCGATGGTAAAAACTATTTTTGAACGACACTAAAGATGCATAAGATATTAATAGTGCAGTTACTGCACAAATATTAGTTAGTACTGAAGTTTTAATGCTTGAAAACAATATCCTATAGTCAGACAAAGCAGATGTGGTGGCATTCAAACACTGCTGCATTTTCCCTGTTCTGCCCCACAGGCAATATAGCCTGTTCTGCTTGATGTAAAGAACATTTAAAGCCTTGCCAAGAATCTGTCTTCCTCAAACTGTCTGTAGCTTCAGAGTGTTCTTTTCCCACACCAAATGACCTGCCAAAATAATCTATTACAAAGCTAACACTATCAGGTACTGTGTCATTTGGCTAGAAGAGTATTTTGACAGGATGTGCTCAGCCAAATCATTCTCATATTTTGCAAATTCCCTGTCTTACCTTTACACCTTTTCCTCTTGATTCATCATGCTCCAACCCCACACATTATTCAAGTGCATATTCCCATAATGAAGGACATGGCATCTCTAATCACAGAATCATGGATACCAGTTGATTGCTCTTCACTGACAAATTTTTAGGCACTTGTGAAACCATGGAGACTTATTTCTGCATAAACTATCTTATGTGCATTCTATGTCAAATAATTTTTTTAAAGGGTAAGGGGAACCAAGAAGACCGGGAGTAGCTTTAGTCTAAGTCTCTAATTTTCTGAAATTTATCCAGTTATAACAAAATTAGAAGGGGAGTTAAGTTGCTCAGTGAGAAGTAACATACCGAACCATTATATTCAGTTGATTTTAAAGTAAATTATAATTTCTGGAGCAGGTTTCATAGAATCATAGAATCATAGAATAGACTGGGTTGAAAAAGACCTCCAAGATCATCAAGTCCAACCCCTGATCCAACTCCAATTACTATACCATGGCACTAACGGCCACATCCAATCTCTTTTTAAAAACCTCCAGGGATGGTGAATCTACCACCTCTCTGGGTAGGCCGTTCCAATGCCTGATTACCCTCTCTGTAAAGAATTTCTTCCTAATATCCAACCTAAACCTCCCCTGGCAGAGCTTGAGCCCGTGCCCTCTTGTCTTACTGATAGTTGCCTGGAAGAAAAGACCAACCCCCACCTGACTACAGCACCCTCTCAAGGAGTTGTAGCGAGTGATGAGGTCTCCCCTGAGCCTCCTCTTCTCCAGACTAAACAACCCCAGCTCCCTCAGCCTCTCCTCACAGGACTTGTGCTCCAGTCCCTTCACCAGCCTCGTTGCTCTTCTCTGGACCCGCTCCAGCACCTCAATGTCCTTCCTGAACTGAGGGGCCCAGAGCTGAACACAATACTCAAGGTGTGGCCTCACCAACGCAGAGTA
>NW_020955200.1:189278-198733 GCF_003031625.1 Empidonax traillii
TGCAGGACCCGGCACTTGGCCTTGTTGAACTTCATCCCATTGGAGTCAGCCCATCTCTCCAGTCTATCCAGATCCCTCTGCAGAGCCCTCCTGCCTTCCGGCAGGTCAACACTCCCTCCCAGCTTGGTGTCATCTGCAAATTTGCTGATGATGGACTCAATCCCCTCATCTAAATCATCGATAAAGATGTTAAAAAGGACTGGGCCCAGCACTGATCCCTGGGGAACACCACTGGTGACCGGCTGCCAGCTGGATGCAGCCCCGTTCACCAGCACTCTCTGGGCCCGGCCCTCCAGCCAGTTCCTGACCCAGCACAGAGTGCCCCATGCATATCACCTTCATGCATGTAACTTGATACAATATGAGGACAAAGAAAACAATGACTGATCACCAGATGAATGATCTATAACTTTTTGTCTGTGGGTAGGAGCTGTGCAACATCCTTTTGACACTGAATCATGAAATGCAAGCTTCACAGTGGATACCAGCCCCTCAGACTAAGTTAACTAAGCTTAACTATCCATGGGCTTTCAGAACACACCACTACTCAAATGC
Organism: Empidonax traillii; assembly: GCF_003031625.1. Lineage (NCBI taxonomy): Eukaryota > Metazoa > Chordata > Aves > Passeriformes > Tyrannidae > Empidonax > Empidonax traillii. The sequence goes on from NW_020955200.1 coordinate 189,834, forward strand.
TAGCCAGGTTACAAACCGTAGAAATGTAGCCAAACTGAACTCCCTTTGAGCCAAACAGCATCAAGCTCAAAAGATTAATTCACAAAACAGACATGGTGTCTAGGATGCTTAAAGTTCTTAATTATTTGTTTTGAATTACTTCTAGACCTTAGAAATCCCTTCTAGTGCTTCATTTTGCATGCACTAATTTTTTTCCTGTCCTTACCCTTCCTAGACTGTTCCAGAAGGCACACAGACACTGAAAGTTTAACATAATGTTTCCCAAGACACAACTTCTTCTTTTCACTATGTACTGACTGGAAAAGCAATTTTGATTTATCTTATTGATGAGACTCAACCATCAGTCTCAGCAATGTAAAGTTTTGATACAAAAAGAATTAAAAAGGTGTACTGACTCAGGCAACTTCGAATACCTAAGTTTTATTTTGAATATAGAACATACTTAACAGTTGTTAAATTGTTGTATATTAAGTTGTTACTTAACATTGTTACACTCCCTGTTCTCCATTTCCCAGCCAAATCACAGGACCACTGTTTACCAAGCAACATCTACAATTAATTGCAAGACCTCAAAGCACAAACATGCCTTTAAACATTGCATAATCATAGTACCACAGGCAAACCTTTTATGTTTACAGAATCACAAAAATCACAGAATCATTAGGGTTGGAAAAGACTTCTAAGATCAAAGAGTCCAACCTTTGACTCATCACTACCTTGACAACTAAACCACAGCGCTAAATACCATGTTCAGTTGTTTCTTAACACCTCCAGACTCTACCCTTTCCGTGAAGAAATTCCTCCTGATGTCCAATGTGAATCAGGCCACTTCCTGTTGTCCTGGTGCTAGTTGCCAGGGAGAAGTGGCCAATCCCCACCTGGCTACAACCTCTTTTCAGGTGGTTTTAGAGAGTGATAAGGTTTCCCCTGAGCCTCCTTCTCTCCAGGCTAAACAGCCCCAGCTTCCTCAGTCACTCATAGGACTTGTGATCGACACTCTTCACCAGCTCTGTTGCCCTTCTCTGGACACACTCCAGCTCCTCAATGTCTTTCTTGTAGTAAGGGGCTCAGAACTGGAAACAGCACTCAAGACGTGGCCTCACTACTGCCGAGTACAGAGGGACAATCACTGCCCTGATCCGGCTGGCGATGTTATTTTTGATACAAGCCAGGATGCCATTGGCCTTCCTGGCCACCTGGGCACACTGCTGGCTCACATACAGCTGTTGACCAGCACCCCGAGGTTTTTTTCCAAAAGGCAACTTTCCAGCCACTGTTCCCCAAGCCTATAGAACTGCAGGGGGTTGTTGGTACTTCACCTTGTTGAATCTCATCCAACTGGCCTTGGTCCATTGATCCAGCCTGTCCAAATCCCTCTGCAGAGCCTTCTGAGCCTCTAGCAGATCTATACTTCCACCCAATTCAGTGTCATCTGCAAACAGACTGAGGGGACACTGGATGCCCTCGTCCAGATAATCAAAGATGAAATTAAAGACATTAAACAGAACTGGCACAAATATTGAGCCATTAGGAATAGCACTCATGATTGGACACCAACTGGATGCAGCATCATTCATCACCACTCTCTGGGCCCGGCCATCCACCTAGTTTTTAACCCAGAAAAGAGTGCTTTTCCAGGAGAATGCCATGGGAGACTGTATCAAAGGCTTTGCTGAGGCAGACACATCCACAGCCTGTCCCTCATCCACTAGGATGGTCATAAGAGGAGACCAGGTTGATCAGGCAGGACCTGTCTCTCCTAAACCCCTGCTGACTGGGCCCAATCCTTTGTTTGTTCTGCATGTGCCATAGGATCACATTCAAGAGAATCTGCTCCATAACCTTGCTGGGTACCGAGGTTAGGCTGACCACACCAAATTCTTAACCGACCTCAAATTAAAACTTATTGGAAATTCTAAAAAAAAAAAAAAAAAAAAAAAAAGGACCGATGTAATGGTATGTTCTTAAAATATTATTTTCACTTCCTCTGTATTCTTTTTAGAGAGCATCAAGATTTTTGATAAAGAAGAAAAAACGAAAAGGAATTACAGAGCAGCCACAAAAGAAAACCACTCTGACATTAAAAACTGTCTTTTCCACAAAAACACGAAGAATCTCTTATTGTTACTTAAAGTAATTAAATATCTAGTAATTAATATCACCCACAAGATATTGTTGTCCGAGATATAATAAAAAGGGGGGGAAAATCACATGTATAGAAGTTAAAACACTAGACACTGACATTCTAAGATTTAGCATAAAGATTTTGCTTTGTCTTTGAAGAGCACCTTACCTTTTCTAGGAGAGAAATATTAACAATTAGACTAAATTTTTGTTTGTTTTGGTTTGGGATTTGTTTTGCTTTAAAAGGGCAATGGTAATAGTAAACTTTTCCTCAAAGCAAATGAAACGAAGTGTCACCCATTCTTCACTACCTGAAATCATTTTGCATCATAAAATTATTGAGCAGTTTCACCCTAATTTGTCAGCTGTTCCCAAGCAACTACAAGTAACAATTTCTCCCTGGTTCTCATAACAAAGTTTTAATCTTCCAAGAACTGTAAAGGAACACAAATATCTCCTGCCTTCAGCTGTGTCTTCAGCGGCATGAGGAAAAGCAACAGATGGGTAAACCCTTCTGAGTATTGTTCCAGAAAGCCATTAACTATCAGCTAACAAATCTCAATGGCAATGCCTTTTCTCTTCTCTGGAAAGAGAGGCTGCAATGAACTACCTTAATTCTAAAACAAGATTAATATTTTATAACCATTGAAAACAAAGGCAATTGTTGTACAGTAATAAATATGAAGGAGAGAGCAAAGTATGCTTTAGGTAGTGAAGCAAACTAGGGAAATCAAAGCTGGGGGAGGTTGTCAATTAAGAATTTTGTTAAAAAACAACAAAAGATAGCTCCAGTACCACTACATTTATTCCTTAGGTTTTGATACTGCTAAAATCTGTATTGCTTTATCTTCTTAAGAGGATTTTCATCATCCTCTTAAATTAGAACAGCTTGCTTTTGTATAGAAATACCATTAATTCAGGCCAATTATCAGTGGTTACAGTTAAACATTGTTTAGACAGAAGATGAGCTGTCCAAAATTTCACATCCTGATTGAAAGGTCAATTGTTCTACACCTCTCCACAGCTTCACAAAATGCACAGACGACTACATAAAAGTCACTGCTGGTTAAACAGGCTAGTGTTACTAATACCAGTGCCTCCATCAAGAAGTGTCTCTGTAACAACAAACGCTAATTCAATTCACAAATTACACTTCACTTAAACTAATAAAAATCTTGGTTTACTGCAGAGAGTAGAGATCAAAAGGTCACTCCTGCAGTTGAAACAAAACACTAGAAATAAATGTAAACATGAAAAAAAACCAATCTTTTGGTTCCCTGAAGTTTGAAAAAGACCAGAATGACTGCATACATGAGAACAAATTTCACAGGATCACAGAATCATTAAGGTTGAAACAGACCTCTGAGATCAAGTCCAACCTTGACTGATCATCACCTTGACAACTAGACATGGCCCCAAGTGCCACATCCAGTCATTTCTTGGACACCTCCAGTGATGGTGACTTCACCACCTTCATAGGCAATCCATTCCAACATTTAACAACTTTTTCCATTAAAAAATTCTTCCTGATGTCCAACATGAGCCTCCTCTGCTGCAGCTTGAGGCCATTTCCTCTCATCCTGTCACTTGCTACTTGGCAGAAGAGGCTGACCCCCACCTGGCTACAACTTCCTTTCAGGTAGTTGTGGAGAGTGATGAGGTCTGCCCTGAGACTTCTTTTCTCCAGGCTAAACAGCCCCAGCTCCCTCAGCTGCTCTTTGTAAGACTTGTGGTCCAGACTCTTCACCAGCTTCATTTTCTCTGGACTTACTCCAGCACCTCAGTTCTTCCAGAACTGAGAGGCCCTGAGCTGGACACAGGACTTGACGTGTAGCCTCAACAGCAGCCCTTAATACTGCTGCCTTCTCTCTTATGATTCCCTCCCATATCTTAGGAGGCTGAAGGATGTTAGCAGAAGATGTTGGAGCTACAATCACTGGCTAAGACAGCAGTGGGCTGCAGGGCCCAGATTGTTTCCAGCTGCAGATACAGCAGCTGTCAACTGCTGCAGTTACCACAACAGTACAAAGCTGTGCAAAAGTGACAAGTCAAAAAATTGAAACACAATGCAGGACAACTATGTAACAAATTTAATAAGGGGAAGAGGTCTAGCAGTTAGCCCAAGAGAACCAGAAACACTGCTTCTAAAGGCCTGGGAGGCCCTTAAAAAGAGATACCTAAAAAGAAGGGAGATAATGGCATCAACTCATGGCTTAAAACAAAACAAAAAACTCCTCTCAAATCATATTCCTCCTCTCATTTCAGTTCAAAGAATTTTGACCATACATTGAAATAGTATGTAGTATTTAGCCACATGAATCAAAATCTAAATTAATTTTAATGTCATATTTTTCTTTTTGCTGTCTTGTAGATATGTACATTATAGGATCTACCCTTCAAACAGCAATTTTACTTGGAAAAGACAGAAAGAATTTTGCTAATCCAACACCATAACATTTACAAAACTCATTTAAAATTATTGTAAATAGAAGATCAACTAATAATCAGTAGGTCAAATTGAAATGTAGTGTAAACTCATTCTACTGACAGAGTTGAGTAACTCTGTAAATCTGAAGCAGGTTTGAAAAGTAAAAATAGTGATAAAGAACTAAATCTGAGCTATAGCAAAGGCTACATCTTACTATCATCTCCACTTTTTAAAGTAAGAAATTAATTTGTCAAAGGCTAAAATTTCTGTAGAAACTGTACAGAAGCTTCCATTAAATTAACAAATGAAAAAGTCAAGCATTCAACTCAGTAAATGGCATTGCCAACATTACGTATTATATCATAATTCAAGACAAAAGTCTTGCTGGTGACCTATATATAAGTCTCTCATAAAGATCATATAAAGACAGAAATCTTTTAAGTTATTGAGAATATTTTGACTGCAAGAAAGCTGTCTTCCTTTGAATGTAAAATCATAAACTACTCTCTTCTTCCACATGCACTATGCAAATTGAATTATACCAGCATCTGGTAGAAGAGACAGTACATGATGATGCTCCTGAATACTGAATAATAAAATAACATATGCAAATGTCCAAAAAGAATTAGGTTGGCAACTGCTTATAAATCTCTTTTTTTTGTTTCTCTTTTGAGTTTTCTTTGTGTTTGTTTGGGTGTGTTTTTAATTACAGGAACAGTGTTTTAAAAAACTCACAAAATAAAATTGCCATCGTGCAGAGACATACGTACCCTGCCATTAGAAATCCAGTGGAGTTATGTAGCCAGCAATAGTAGCAGGCTACTGATCCATAATAAGGGCAAACTGTGAGGGTCAACACTACAGTTGTCATAACTGCTAACACTGCTAGTGAGTTTTCATAACTATTTTAATATTACAATATTTAAATTATTTAATAAACCACAGAGACTACAGCAACTCATAAGCTTGAAGGAACTTACCACACTATATAAATATTCCCAGTAACTTTTCCAAGATTTTGGAAATGCTTCATTTCAGCTCTTAATAGTAGTCAGCAACAGGAAATGTTTAAAATATTAGATTACCTCCTCCACCCTCCATCCCACGGGGAGCTTTCAGGTTTTTTTCCAAATTCGTATAAAAGTAAAAATAACTTTTACTGCAACAGAAGCAGAGGGAACAGGACAAACAGAAGTTATGTCTATTTAAAACCTATAAGCTAGGGAAATACCCACTGGAAGAAGGCTACTTTAGCCCTACTGCTTCAGCAGGAAACATGGGAGAGGACAAGCTGTGTTTGAAAAGCAGAAAAGGCTGACCACTGATTTACTTGAAGGAGGAATACTCTTTTGGTCTGGATACAATGGCAGGTATGACAACTGTAGTGTTTCCCCTCTAACGAAACTTGGTCTCGTGAGGCAGGTAAGGCCACTGCTCAGGCCTAAATCTATCAGTGTGTTTGTTCTGTACTAGGTAGTTTGCGATTTCAGACCTTCCTGAGCTAGAAACTTTATTCATGTCTGGAATATTCCTCAGCAGATTTTTCCTCCATTGTCTTGTCCCCCAAAATACACACTTAATACTGAATTTAGTTGACCAACAAAACAGTTCCAAAGTTAAAGACAATGATAAATCATCCTGACATAGTTTTTCAGCGGTTATTATAAACATGACCATCACTTGTATCACATTTAGTTACACGTGAAACGAAAGGCAGGACCTATGTAGTGTACATAGTGATTCCCAACAGACACAAGTACCCACACTAAGTATTTTGGAGTTTAACCTATGCGTTTATAATTATCTTCTAAAAATGTAAGCAAGAACGTAAGAAAGACTTCATAAGCCTTTTGTTGAGCATGTCCATAATTTAAATTACTGAGTGTAAAAATGGAAAACTGCAGATAGGAGAAATGATTAAGAGCAGTAATGAATTTTAAGACAGAACATCTGAGGTGGATTATTCAATATTTCCCCCATCTCATTTTGATGTATGGGTAATAAGCTTGCATAATTTACACAGGTATATTCAGTATACTGATTAACTGCTATCCAAGTGAAAGTAACCCTTTATTCCTCAAAAACTGCTTAAAAGGCAAAACAGGTAGAACACAAGTATTTTGATCAATCTACATATAGTATTTTTCCTGAAAATTAACAGCAGTCTTGCTACTCAGAATCTCTGCTGGTTCGCATAAGGCAAAGATCCGGTAAAACTACAGGTTTCTAAATTGCTCTGTAAAAGGACAAGCAGTTTCTTAAACACAATAACCATTTCTTGAGAACAGATATTGTAAAGATTTAACAATAGTTTTTAAAAAATCAGTGTACAGAACAAAACACCTGCTGTAAGGATTAGAAACTGATAACTCACTTGAATATCATTGGTTCCTGTTTTTGCATAGTTATTATATTGTCTCTTTGTATTGGCTATCTAAATGTCCAATCACCACTCTCCCCACCAGCCCATATAAGCTGGGGGACATTTGAATAAACTCTCTCTTCCTGCTGGCCTCCCTGCGTGCTGCGTGCTCTCTCTCTCTCCGGGCAGAGGCCCCTCCGCTGCCTGTCCCGGCCACGAGGGCAGGCAGAGGGGGGGTGGGAGTAATCTCAACCCTGGAAACCCTCACACAGCGCCGGGAGAGACCCCCCAGAAGCCACTCAAACCCCAACAATTGGTGGAGAATGCGGGCAAGAATTCCGCCCACGAAATCGGTAAACAATTTTAAAATATGCTTTTGAATATAAACAGTGGGAACGATAACAGCTCGCTCCCCCTCCCCCATTGACTAATCCTGTCTCTGCATTACCGGGGAGGAGAGACGTTTTTAAACAGCAGTGCCGGCTCTGCTGAGCGCCCGGCGCGGAGGGCCGAGAGACCTGCAGGCAAGCCGTGTGGTCTCGGCTCGGCGGTGGTGGCTGCGGAGCGCCGCGGGGGTGCTGCTGAGAGTGCAGCGTGGTGCGGACTTTAAGAAACAACACAGAAACTGCACGCGAAACACGTGTCCCCAGCACGGAAAAGCAGCATTTTCAAACTGCCCGCCACGTCTCTGCCGCCGCTGGATGGAGAAAGCCGAGCGAATACCGTGGAAACAGCGTCAGCCGCCGCCCTTGGAATGGCCCCCGCTCAGCCCCGACGCAGGGACTTTTCTTCGCCCCTGCTGCAGGAAGAGGAGACGGAGGCTGCCGCTCCCGGAATGTGAGCTGGACTCTCCTGCTCCGTGCCCAGTTAGAGCCGCGCCGCCGCCCGGATCGCTCGACTCCGCTCTGGACACCGGGGGAGCGCCGAGAGACCGCCCACCTCCAGCCACGCAGTCGATCCAGCCACGCTGCCTGCGCACCCCCCAACCCTGTTCCCTCAACTTTTTTTTTTCTTTCTTTACAGTCTAGCTTCAAAGTACCCAAACCGGTTCTTCTCCTTTACTGTTCATATGTTAATTTCCAGGGTGCTTCAGTTTTACAGATTTTTCCCGTGATCATCAAAACAATGGAAACCCAATAACAACCTCCCCCAACTTAATGCATTTTTGTTCCCTATTATTAATTTAGAAATCTCCACGCACAGAATGCACTCAGAAGTAAATGTGAGGAGTAGAGATCCAGTGAAAGTAAAAACCTCTCTGCCTGTTTTCCCTGCCACCTGGCTGTCGGCGCTGTCGCTCTCTCTCTAAGGGGGCATGAGCAGCCGCGGGGTAAAGGTGGGGGGCGGGGAGGGAGCATTTTCCCCCCCCGGAGCTAGAGGCAGTTGGCTTCTCGCCAAAGGAAAGCCTCTAGTCCTGGGGTTCCCCGTTTCCTATCCACTCAGTGTTCGTCAAATCGGCCAGGTATGGCATGGCTGTCTTTACTTCTTCTGTGAAGGAGGGAGGCAGCAGCAGCACAGAAAAATGTTCTGTGTCGGGCGAACGCCCAGAGCTGGCGTCCCAGTGAAGGTGGGAGCAGCTCTGGAATATTCCTACATCCCTTTAACCCTGAAAACTTCCCCCCCCGGAACTAGGGGCAGTTGGCTTCTCGCCAAAGGAAAGCCTCTTGTCCCGGGGTTCCCCGTTCCCTGTCCAATCAGCGTTCGCCAAATGGGCCGGATATGGCATGGCTGTCCTTACTTCTTCTGTGAAGGGGGGGGGCAGCAGCAACGCAGAAAACGTTCTGCGTCGGGCGAACACCCAAAGCTGGCGTCCCGGTGCATGGGAGCAGCTCTGGCATATTCCTGTATCCCCCTAACCCTGAAAACAAATAGTTTTAGTCCCCAAGATGAAAGATTCTTGGGTCAATTCACATACCCCATAGCCTTAAGCTATGTCAGGGGTATGCGCGGTGGAACGGTCTCCTGAAACAACCAAGGATTAGCCTA